>NW_027187359.1:26333399-26417865 GCF_028583685.1 Petaurus breviceps papuanus | reverse complement strand
AGAGAGAGAGAGAGAGAGAGAGAGAGAGAGAGAGAGAGAGAGAGAGAAGATTTGAGGTTCCAGGCTTTCTTCATGGAGAAGTTTCTGAAGGAAGAGAAAGACTCCAGGAAGAAGCTAATATTTAGAAGAGTTAAAACCTCCAGATGTCTCATTTCCTAGTTTACAGTGCTAGAGACTGGGGAATTTCTCCTTGTGTGAGATCAGAGATTCTCTCTGAATCTCTGTTGAACAGAGATATCTCATTCCCGATAGGAAAGCTCATTTACTTGTATTGCCTGGTATATTAAAATCTGTAAAACTTTTCTGATTTCTGTTTGTTCTTAGCTTGGATAAATGAGTATATTTGTTATTTACTATGTGTAGCTGGCATTTGGTGGGAAGGAAGTCAAGCCTTTGGATACAAAGCCTGGAGCACTCCTTTAAAGGGATAGTGACATTGCTTAGAACTAAAAATTATTCCTCCTACACAAATACTATTTAGCAGGGCAAAAAGATATAATTCTAGCCTCTAAGGATAGCAGACCAACCAACATCAAGAATCCAATCCCCCTGTTCTCCTCTTGGCAAAAATCCCTGGAACAGAGTGGGCTAAGGATATTCTAGAGCTATCTATCCATGATTCTTTGTGAACCACATTTGGACAGACCTGTGAAGATACACATAATCTGTATGATTAAGATTTACATATATACTTAGTATCTCCTATACAACCAGATTATATCTTTATCTCGCTCTGTGTTCCCTCAAGGTTTTGTTGTTGTTCTGTCATTTTCAATCATGTCTGACTCTTCATGACCCAATTTCTTAGCAAAGATGCTAGTTTGCCATTTCCTTTTCCTGTTCATTTTCCATATAAGGAAACCAAGGCAAACAGGGTTAAGTAACTTCCCCAGGGTCATACAACTAAAAAAGTATCTGAGGCTGAATTTGAACTCAAATCCTTCTGTCTCCAGGGCCATCACTCTGTCCACCAGACCACCTAGCTGCCCCTCCAGATTAGCAACCTGCAACCACATCAATGTCTTGTTCTCCCATCCAGTGACTGGGCCATCTTTCATTCTCTCTTTTTCTCTTTTCTTTTCTCTCTTTTTTTTAATCCTTGTGTTAGAGTTTAGAACTGGTATTACATAAACTCAAGGCCTTTCATCATCCCCACTGCCCTTCTCTGAAGCTCTCCAGTTTGTCAAACTCCCTCCTAACCTGTGGGGCCCAGAACTAAGTACATTACCACCTATGGAATGTTAGGCCTAGTCTTGAGTTTTGCAGTTCAGGAAGAACTTTGATAAGCTAGAAAATGTCCAGAGGAGGACAGCTAGGATTTTGAAAGTCACTGAGTCTATATTATATGAGAATCAAGTTGAAGAAACTGGAGATATTTAGCATGAAGGAGAGAACACCCGGGGTAAGGGGAGGGAGGAAGGAAGGTAATGAAAGAGGATAATAGGAGAGCTGATTTTAAGTATTTGAAGGGTTGCCATGTGAAAGAGGAATCAGACTTGTTCTGTTTGGATACAAAAATCTGAACCAAAAACAATGGATGAATGTTGCAAAAGAGCCAATTTAGGCTTGAAGTTAGTCAGCCAACAGTCAACAAACAAGCTACTAAATGCTTACTATTGGTAAAAAAAAAAAAAACTGTGCTAAGTTCTGGGAATACAAAAAAAGTAGAAAACAAAAAACACGGTTCCTGCTCTTGAAGAACTCACATTTTTATGGAAGTTACAGCATTCAAATAACTATGTATATACACATTCTAAGGAGTGTAGATGGAAAGTAATCTAGAAGGAAAGGATTTCAGGGTAGTGGAAGGAAAGACCTCCTAAAGAAGGTGGGATTTGAGCTCAACCTTGAAGAAAGCCAGGGAAGCCAGATGGTAAAGATGTGGTATGCAAGCATTCCTGGCATGGGAGATATCTAGGACAAATCTCCGGATCGTCATGTCAGGAGATAGAATGTCTTGTGTGAGGAATGTGCAAGTAGGCCATTTTAGCTGGATCACAAAATATGTCAATCAGTCAAAAAGCATTTATTGAACACTTGCTATGTGCCAGGCTGTAGCAGCAAGCATTCCAACGTCCCCAGGGTGGCTGCCAATACAGATTCTTAGATCTGCTTTTCTAAAGGAAAGCAACTCAAAATGGGTTAACAATCTTGCTTTAATCAATCAACTATATCATTTACCTTGTTCAGGGGCAAGAGTCAGTACCCTGAACTTCAGAGTAAACAGACAGAAGTTACAAAGCAGAAGTTACAAGAACAAAGAAAAAAACATATCAAGCAGACAGGCTTCCAACTGTCTTGACCATTACATCCAGACCAAATCACAGTTACCAGAGAGGAAAGCATGAACATCTAGGTTTTTCAAAGGGGGGGGGTGGGGTTCAATGGCTGCCCAGAGTCTCATCTGGTCAAATCATACAACAGTTCTCAAAGGGAGCACCAAAACAAAGCCTCACATCAGGGATTATATAGCCTTTTCCTGGCTCAGAGAATGTAACAACCCTCTTGACCCACTGCCCAATCACAAAGTATCTCCTGAAAAACAAGCCTCCCACCACAGGCTCCAGGTGCACTTAACCTGGGGGCAGGGAAGATCTTAAAAATTGACATTCCTATAATGTAGGCACTGTGCTAAACTTTAGGGATTAAAAAACAAAAAACAGTCCCTGCTATCAAGGAACTCACATCTAACAAGAGAGACAAAATGCAAACAGCTATGTATAAATAAATTATGTACAGGATAAATTGGAGATAATCAACAGAGGGAAGACACTAGCACTAAGGGAGAATCAGGAAAAGTTTCTTGTAGAAGGTAGAATTTTAACTGGTACTTAAAAGGAAGCCAGGGAGGCCAGGAGACAGAGATGAAGAGAGATAGAATCCCAGGCATGTGAATGAATAGTCAGGAGATGGAGGATCTTGGGTGAGAAAAGGAAAGGAGACATTGTCACTGGGTCTCAAAGTATATGAAGGGGTGTGAGGTGTAAGAACACTGGAAAGGTTGGGATAGGGAAGATTATGAAGGGCTTTAAATGACAAAACTAATAGGGAGTCACTTGAGTTTAGGTCAGACTTCTGCTTTAGGAAGATCACTTTGGCAGTTGAGTGTAGGATGAATTGAGTAAGTAGAAACTCAAAGAAACCAATTAGAAGGCTATCATAATAGTTCAGGTTGTGATAAGGGTCTGTACAAGGGTGGCAACTATATGTGTGAAGAGAAATGCATTTATGTGAATGATGTTGTGAAGGCAGCAATGACAAAATTTGACAACAGATTTGATCTACGGAGTGAGTTTAAGTAAGGAGTTGAGGTCTACTCTAAAACTGTAAACCTGCTTGATTAAGAGGATGGTGGTGCCCTTGGCCACAGTTCCTATGGGAAACAGTGCAGTTTGTATTTCTACTGTTAGTTTTAAAAATCATAATCTCAATTTATAGTAACTTTTACTATAATCACATATTTATGTAACTCCTATGTCAGAGGAAAGTTGTGGAGGGAGGGCTTGAGAGAGAAGATAATGATTTCTGTTTTAGACATGTTGAATTTGAGATGCCTATGGAATATCCAGTTTGAAATATCCAGGAGGCAGTTGGTGATGCACATTTAGTGTTTAGGAGAGAAATTACATAGATCTGGGAATCATCTGCATAAAGATAATAAGTTACACTTATAGGAAATGGTGAAATTGCCAGGGGAGATAGTATAAAGGAAAAAGAAGAGGGTCCGTGATAGAGCCTTCAGGAACACCCACAGGTAGTAGGCATGACCTGGATGAAGAAAAAGCAAAGGAGACTGAGAAGGAGCAGTCAAACAGGCAGGAGGAGAATCAGGAAGGAGTAGTGTCATAAAAACCTAGAGAGTAGATTCCAGAGTCTGGTTTACAGTGTCAAAGGCCATGGAGAAGTCAAGAAGGATGAGGATTGAGAAAAGGCCTTTAGGTGTGGCAATTAAGAGATTATTATTAATTTTAGAGAGTTATAGTTTCAACTGAATGATGGGGTTGGAAGCCAGAGAGCTGGGGATTTAGAAGTTAGTGAGAGGAGAGGAAGTAGAGATACCAGGTGTAGACAGTTTTTTCAAGGAGTTTAGTCAAGAAGGGAAGGAAAGACATCGAGTGATAGTGGTGATATTAGGATGAAGTTAGGATTTGTTTGTTTTTAAAGAATAGGGGAGAGGGGCAGCTAGGTGGCACAGTGAATAGAGCACGAGCCCTGGAGTCAGAACCTGAGTTCAAATCCAGCTTCAGACACAACACAAAAACTAGCCCTGTGACTTTGGGCAAGTCACTTAAACCTAAATGCCCTCCAAAAAGCAAAAAAAAGAATGGGGGAGGCACAGTTAGGTGGTACAATGGTTAGAGCACTGGCCCTGGAGTCAGGAGGATCTGAGTTCAAATCCAACCTCACTTACTAGCTGTGTGACTCTAGGCAAGTCATTTAATCCCAATTTCTTTCCTCCACACCCCCACCCTAGCCAAAAAGAAAACAGAGTGGGGGAGAAATAGGCATGTTTGTAGGAAGCAGAAAAAGAGATAACAGATAGGGAGAGACTAAAGACTTCCAGTTAGAGCTATTCAGGAGTAGAAGGGGAAGACTCAGAGGGAGGTGGGTTCACTTCCTTGGAAGTTTTCAAACTTTTCAAGGGTTGATGACCACTTTGTCAGGCGTGTTAGAGTGAAGATTCTTTTTTTTCCAGTATTTATAGGACAATATAACTGCTGAGATCTTTTCCAGTTCTAAATTTCTCTGATCATTGAACTTAGGTTAAGAAAGCCTAACAGGACCTAGTAGAGGTATTGATTGGCAGTCTGATTCCATCCTCTTTGCAGGATATGAAACTTTCTCTGTGTTTGTAGCTGCCTGCAGTGTGATAGAGAAGTTACTGAGGGTGGCAGTGGGAGCCCTCAGTTTAAGGAAATTCAGGGGAAGCTAAACAAATGAAACCTTGCATGCACCAATGCAGCAGCATGTGCAGCAAATTTAAATTTTCTTTGTCTAATTCAACATTTTGTTGTGTAAGTGGTATAGATTCCTGAGTTTTGAAATCTACCTTGAAACAATCTTGGATCAAATCATCTCCCTGAATGGCAGTTATAGCTACTGAATTTAGGTTTTACTTCAGACATCCTTTTTTTGTCTGGCTCTTTTAGATCCTAAACGTGTATTTCTAATATCTGCTTACTTATATATGATTGCATGTTAACTTCCCAACTAAAACGTCTTCCTCACCTCCATGGTCCATGAAAAACATGTGGCTACAGTTCCTGTGGAAGGGAAACAGTACAGTTTGTATCTCTAGTGTTATTCTTATGTTTATCAATTTTTCTCAGTTTTTGCTATACTTATTTGTTTATATAACTTTTATGTCAGAATCTTTCACATGATACAAAAGGCCCAATTATGATTTCCGAGATCATAGAGAATTTAGTTACCATCTAATCCCACCCTTATCATTTTGCAGGTTTAGAAACCCAGACCAAGAGTGCTTAAAGGACCTCACCAAGGTCCTGGAGGTAACAGTAGTCAAAGTCAATTTTGAATTGAATTCTCTTCCCAACAAAACACGAAAATTCTCCAGTTTATTGCCCCTACCCTGAAAATACGAGAAACTTGCTAGCTGTCAAAACCTTCCCCTATAAAGTCACAGGCTCAGGGAATATTGTACTTACTTTCATGCGGGGGGAAAAAAGTAATTCAAGGAAAGTATCAGTGCCTTATAAATGAGCAGCCTTCCCCAGAGATCTGCATAGCCAGGAGCTTAGAGCAATACACTAGAAGGAAGTACTACCATGTTTCCCCAATAATAAGACCTATCCCGAAAATAAGCCCTCCCCTTACTGTGTAAGATTCCTCTAAAATAAGCCCTCCCCCGAAAATAAGCCCTATTGAGATTGCTACTGTACATTACAGTACCCTCTGTATGCACCATCCCCCGTCCCCCCCCCTGAAATGCACGCCGTGCTCCAAGCTGCATCCAATCAGAGCTGCAGCAGTGAGCGCGTCATCCTGTTCTTTCCCCAGTGATTTGCTTATTGAATAAAGGTACATTTTTTTTGTTCACATTTACCTGTTTATTAAAATTGCTGTCAATGTTCATTAAAATAAGCCCTCCCCTGAAAATAAGCCCTCTGGTGTTTTTCTGTCCAAAAAAAAATAAGACAGTGTCTTATTATCGGGAAACACGGTAGTAGGTGTTGCCTTACTGCATGTAGCCCACTGCAACTCTTCACAGCTCTCACTTAGCAGTGGCTGTCACTCTCACAATTCTCTGAAGTTCTCAGCCTGTGTTGCCAGTCTTTGTTTCTGTCCTCCAACCTTGAAGGTATTCCTTACAACTCTATCTGTAGGTTTCATCAGCTCCCAGCAGGTGGCATACCTACCCCATTTTCCAGACAAAAACTCTCACTCCTATCCTATGACTCCATGAAGCAAAGTGACGTTTTTTGGAATCCGTACATTCATTTAAAGAATCCTTTATTTTGTGTATCTGGGTGTATGGTGCGCGCGCGCACACACACACATACACACACACGTAGTATCTGAAATACATATATAAACACACATAAGTATCTTTACACACAATATGACAGATAATATATTATAATACACAATAATGTATAAGTATGATATACAATTAATAGATTATATGTATGCATATATTTTGTCTTGTGATAATATGTAGTATGTATATGGCATGCATTATAGATATGTACATATATTACACGTAAATACCAAGATGTTGGTCTAGTCAATAAGGGAAGGAAAAAGGGGGAAAATTTAAATATGAAAAACCAACAGTGTGGGAGACCAGATTTCAGGTGATTCTGACCATAGTCAATAAAGGATCCTTTTACTATCGTGTTTCCCCGATAATAAGACACTGTCTTATTATTTTTTTGGACAGAAAAACACCAGAGGGCTTATTTTCAGGGGAGGGCTTATTTTAATGAACATTGACAGCAATTTTAATAAACAGGTAAATGTGAACAAAAAAAATGTACCTTTATTCAATAAGCAAATCACTGGGGAAAGAACAGGATGACGCGCTCACTGCTGCAGCTCTGATTGGATGCAGCTTGGAGCACGGCGTGCATTTCAGGGGGGGGGACGGGGGATGGTGCATACAGAGGGTACTGTAATGTACAGTAGCAATCTCAATAGGGCTTATTTTCGGGGGAGGGCTTATTTTAGAGGAATCTTACACAGTAAGGGGAGGGCTTATTTTCAGGATAGGTCTTATTATTGGGGAAACACAGTAGTAGAATTAAGTGAAAAATAAAGGATCCTTTTCATATGTCTGTAAATATATTTATATATGTATATATACATTTATCTGGTCAGTAAAGGATCTTTAAATAATAAGAGGATTAAATTTAAAATAATAGATCCTATATAAGTGTGTGGGATCATGCTGTTTATACATAAACACCATGGCAGTGGCTGTATGACTTACCCAGGATTGTACAGCTAATAAGTATCTGAAACAGAATCTATACTCAAGTTTTCCTGATTCTAGGTCTAGCACTTTATTCACTGTGCCACCTACTTACCCTACTGTGTAGCAGCTACTCATTGTGCTCATGACCTGTTCTGTCTTGTTAATATATTAAATAAGAAAATTAGTATCCATAAAGTATATGTGTAGACATGTATTTGTAGGTGTGTGCATATAAGTATGTGTGTATGTTTGCATTGCACATGTGTATACATATGTGAATGTGTTTATGTGTATGCATATGTGAATGTGTATGTTTGTATACGTGTGTATACATATACAAATGTGTATTGTGTGTCTGTCTTTTTTGTTTTTGTATCTCCTGGCATGTAGTAGACACTTAATAAATATTTATTGACTATCAAAGGTTAATTAATTAATGTTATCTGTGTTATAAATAAAAATCTGTTCTGTTTAGGAATAAATCATGCTTTTTGAGGATCCAGTAAGTTTCATTATCTTTATTTTACATTTATTCTGTAATGAATAAATGAGTAGCCTCCCAAAAAATGACTACAAAGGATCAGACAAAGGCAAGCCCTTTTTATGTTCTACCCATTTGAATTTCCCCACAGTGTTCCCCCCAACCTCCCTCCCCCCTTCAGAGCTGGGATTGGCTCTAGCTCTTCTGGGTTACAACTTTCCCCCGGACCTGCCCATTAAGCATGCATGTTAATGAAAAGTTGGTGACCATCCCCTAACTGATCTGAGCCAGTCTACTTCAGGCCCCTCTTTCCAGCATGTCCCATCTCTTTTGAAACACCCATTGTTCCTGTAGAATCTGTGGAAACCAAACTGCCAGCATTTCTCACAACTAGAACCTATCGATGTTGGGGAGTACATCAAAAGGGGAACCCATGAATTATAGCAAGAAAACTCTCAAACCCTAAGTTACCCCTAGACCTCTAAGGGAAAAAATAGTGGTTATTCTCTAGGGAACCTGACCTGCTAGTCCAGCAGGAGTTGAAAGAATTAGCCCAAAGTAGATGCTACAGTTCCAAAATGGGGATAATAATAGCATATAACTCATAGTGTTGTTCTGAGGATCAAATGAGATTATGTGTACAAAGTACTGTGCAAAACTTAAAGCCCTACAAAAATGTCAGTTATTGTTCTCCTAAAGCCCATAATTGGGTAAAAGAAATAGCTTACACAAAATTGCTTTCATAAGAAAAACTCATATTTCTATATTTCCAAAATACTTTGCTTCCTAGGGTAAGGACTCACTGTTTGACAATAACTACTGAAGAATTAAAAGAAATTAGGGTTAGACCAATATTCACAGCATATAACTCAATAGGCTCCAGATGGGTACTGTATAGATCATATAGATAAATAGATTTTTAAAAGGTGGCATCATAAACAACTTAGAAGATCAAGGAAGGGGATATTTTTTATAACTATGGATAAAAGAAGAGTTTTTGACCAAATAAAGGCTAGAGAGGATCACAGGGAATAAAACAGGTACTTTTGACTACATAAAATTTAAAAACTTTTGATAAACAAAATCAATGCAGTGAAAATTAGAAAGAAAATAATTAACTGGTAAAATATTTGCACCTAGTTTTCTTGATGAGTCCTAATATCCAAGATATGTAGGAAACTTATTCAAATATTTAGGGATAAGAACAATTCCATAATAGACACAAGTTATGAAGAGTCAGTTCTCAAAAGAAGAAAAGTAAATTCTCAGCAATGATATGAAAAGATAATATAAATCAATAATAATAAGAGAAATACATATTAAAACTTCCCAGCTATCTCCTCAGCATGCTGCCTATATTCTGGTCATTATCCTCATCTCTACCCCTACCCTATCTACCCTACAGATGGGATTTAGACTCTGGGAACCCCCTTGAATCTTCCCACTTGATGAGGCATTTGCCTGAGTCTATAAGCCTTTCATTATAGCTAGGCCCAAATCTGTTACTTTTAATCTAGCCTAGCCCTCCATTATCCAGCTACTTTCCTCCCTTGATCCTAGCAAAATATCAGCACCCAAATCTATTGCCCTTAAATTAGCCTATCACTCCATTGTCTGTCATCTCCAGGTAGCCTTCGGCTATTATTCACCCTTAATCTCATTCCTGAAGTCTGACCTCAGTAGTCAAGATCTTTCTTATACTCCTCCTCAAGACCCTTCCTCTAGACCACCCCTAGATCCCTCCCACAATCTTTTTGTATATAAAATCCATCTTGCCTCTATGAAGGTGCTGAGTGAGATTCAATCTAGCTCAGACTCAGTTGGTCTCAGATTGTTCTGGCCCACTTGTCTAATATAAGTGTCATAAATGCTTAGATGCCTTAAGAGTTACCCATTATGGCAAATCTTTAATAAACTTTCTTTTACTTTGGCTGAGAGAAGGCTTGAGTTGAATTTGGCAGAATCTGGCATGTTAGTGTTTTGAGGGGTCTTGAGCACCCCTAAACTCCCAACCTCAACACTACCAACATTACAACTTTGGACTCCATTTGTAACACCAAGCAAAAGTAACTTCCAGGTTCAGAATTACAAGCATAGTAAGGCAAAACATTTACAGAAAAGAGAAAATCAAAATACAGGGTAACTCAATCATTTAGTAAGTTCTCAATTCAATCACAAAGTATAAAGTCAAAGTACTCTACCCCTGGCTAGTATATTCATTTAGTCAATCACAAAGTCTCTCTTCTCAGGTGGAGATTAGTTTCCAATCATAAGCAAAGTACATTCATTTGGTCAGTCACAAAGCACAAAAATTAAGGTACTCCATCCCAGGATCCCACAGCTTTGATGTTCTATCAGGAACTATGCCTCCATGCCACTTCCCAGCCATGCCAACACCATGTCTCCACAGACATAGCCTCTTCTCTCTAGTTCCCCTTTTTGTGATGTCTTCCCCCATTAGATTGTAGGCCTTGAGGAGGCAACTGTCTTCTTTACTTATATTTCTATCTCCACTGCTTTGTGCCATGCCTGGCATGTAATAAACTCTATCTGTATCTATCTGAAGAGGGTACCCACTAAGAGGGTTAGGGTTGCTCTGGAGACCCCAAAATACCGACACCACGGGTCCTGCCAAATGAATTCGACTCAAGTCTTCTCAGCCAAAGAAAAGCAAAATTCATTAAAAATTCACTTGCATTAGACACAGAGTAAGTCTGTCATTCTATGGCTCTCTCTCCATGGCGTGAAATGGGGTCTATACAGAAGGTTGTGGGAGGAATCTAGGGGTGGTCTAGAGGAAGAATTTGGGGAGGGTCTTCAGGAGGCGTTAATGAGGTCAATGAGTGATTATGGGTGGGAAGCCACCTGGAGACCACAAACAATGGTGGGCTAGGCCAGTTCAAGGGTGGGAAGTCTAGTAACAGATTTGCTTCTTCAAATGGGATGATTTAATCAAGAGTCCCAGGGAAGTCCCCAGAGCCTGTACCTCATCATATCTATCTATTTATCTATCTGTCTGTCTGTCTACTGGTTATCTTTCCCCCTAGAATTAAGGGAAAGAGAAGTTAAACCAAGGGAAAGTTTTTAATGTTAACTAGAGGTGTCTGGTGACTATTTAGAGAGTCTATTTTATAGACTAGGGAACCCCCCTATTTCCCCTCTGGGAACCCCCTTGAATCTTCCCACTTGATCTGGCATTCCCCAGAGGCCAAAAGCCTTCCATTATCAATGAGTGAATCTCTGTTACCCTTAACCTAGTCCAATACTCCATTGTCTGTTATCTCCAAGTAGCCTTCAGCTATTTCCCACCCTTAATCCCATTACTGGATTCTGACCTCACCCCAGTCCCTCCCCGCCCCCCAGTCACCCCAGCCCCATTAAGATCCTCCCTAAACCCCTCCTCCTATCTCCCCAGACTACTTGGCCACCCCTAGATCCCTCCCACAGTCTTGCTGTATAGAAGATCCATCTTACCTCCATGAAGGTGCTCAGATTCAATCTAGCTCAGATTCAATTATCACAAATGCTTAGGTTCCTTAAGAGTCTACCCAATATAGGAAATCTTTAATAAACTTTGCTTTTCTTTGACTGAGAGCAGGCTTCAGGCAAATTCCTTTGGCAAGACCCCTCGTGTCAGTATTTTGGGTTCTTAAGCACTCCTAAACCCCAAAACCTTAACAATATCAGTTAACACATACTTTATTAAATCTCTATTATATGCTAGACACCATGCAAGACTCCAAGGATAAAAAAGACAAAAGTCAAACAGCTCTTGCCCTGAAGGAGCTTAATTTCATCAGACAAAACATATATATGTACATACCTATATGCATATACATACATGCAAAATAACTACATAGTAATTTTATGCTGTAGGCCCAAGCATGGGGGGGGGGGGGGAAGGAGTATCATGTAGGGAGTGGAGGGGATCAAGAAAGGCATTGTGTAGGGGTGGCATTTTTCGACAACTTTGCTAAGGATTCCAAAAGATGGAAATGAGGAGGAAGTGCATTTCAGGCATGGGGAACAGCCTGTGCAAATTTACAGACAAGAGACTGAGTGTCTCATGAAGCAAGGAGACCAGTCTGGCTTTAGTATTGAATGAATTGAGAGGAGTAATATATAATGTGGTTTGAAAAGTATTTTGAGCCAAGCTATGAAGAGCTTTAAAGTTAAGCAGAGGGATTAATGTTTGATCTTAGAGTCAAAAGGAAGGCATGGGAGCCCCTTGAGCAGAGAGAGTGACTAGTTCTGAATTGTGCTTTAGGAATATCCCTTTATCAGCTGTGTAGAGGAAATAGAGCAGAAAGAGAACTACTGGCTTTGGGGTCAGCAGACTTGGCTTCAAATCCTGGCTCATTTGTTTATTTGCCCCTGTGGTCTTGAGTAAGTCACTTAACTTCTGTGGGCCTTAGTTTCCTCTTCTGTAGGATGAAAGGGTTAGATAGATAATCTCTTCCAGGGCTTCGGATTATGAGGAAGTCCCATTGAAAAAACAGAGAAGCCAGACTAGGTTTCAATACCTTGTGACCTGACCTTAAAGGAAAGAATGGAATAATTCAGATTAGTCTAAGAGATTGCTAAAATAAGGTAAGATAAGACAGGTTCAAGTCAAACAAGTTTTTGATATAATCTTGAGCTCTGATTATCCCTTCAAGATAAAGAAGTTGAGGCATCAAGAGGTCACTTGACTTTGCAGCTTGTGCCAGAGATAGAACTAGAACTCAGATCTTCTCCATTTTACTGACCATTTGACTATACAATCTCCTATGGAAAAGCATTTTAACAGATAAGTCTAGAAAAGTAAAGTGAAACCAAAATTTCAAGGGAACTTTCTGTGTCTACACAGAGGCTTAGGTCTTCTTTACAGATATATAACATCTATTCTGGGATCATTCTCTCAACTCACAGAGGACTAACAGATTAGATTCCCTGGAGGTCAATGACTACTAAGCTCAGAGTTCTAAGGGATAGCTCTGAGGAGTTAAGGTTTCTAGTACTGCCATTCATAAAGTCACCATCCAGTGTGTTCCCCATTATTGATTAACTAACTGACATTGATTAGCTTTTACAAGAAGATGTTTACTGAGAAGGTATAGTAGGAACAGTAGTTAAAAACAATTCCTCTTACCAAACCAGGGGGCTCACTCTCTCCCTTGCATACACACAAGAGGGAAGTGGCTCAAACTTCAAGGACAAGCAGTAAGGTACATATGTAGGGAATATGTGGAAATGAGCAGTGTCTCATAATTCCTGACCTTCCTAGCTTTTTAGAGTCCCAAACAAGTTTGTTTCAGGATGAGACACTCCTTTGCTTAACTGTAGTTGTTTCTTGAAGAATGTGGTGTCTCAGCTAAGGGGCAAATTCATTGCTGGGCTGGGTGAGGGAAGTCACCCAGCTATTATATTGGCTCCTCACTGGAATAGACAGCTAATGCAATTGATTCCAGTTGCCAGTTAGATCTGTGATGGCTTTGATAGATCTTTTGGTCTTACCAAATATTTTCACCAGAATATTTATTTACCAAAAATCAGTAAAGTATAAACATATAAGAAACAAAGACAGATATATATATATATATATATATACTCAAGGATAGATGATTATCAGGGGGAAATAAAATCATCTGGACATAATACTGATCTACCAAATTTTAAGCATAATCTTTTTTCATTAGATGTCACCATACCAAAAACCAATAACTTCTAAGCTATGTGGAATAAAAAGTTTTCAAGCTATAGAGATTTAATGGAGGAAATCAAAACCATGTGGGAATAGGATGAGATACATATAGTCCCTGTTGCCTTATCAATTACAGGAATTGTTTCTAGAGATGCTTTGAATGATTCTATAGAACAGAAGATTAATTTACCTCTCAATATTTCAGACACATATGCACACACACACATCCACACACGCATGCACACACATACATCCTATCTTCAATTATTTGGATTTTAATCATTTATTTTCATAATCATTTATTACCTTCTCTTTTCCTCACATTCATTTGATTAAAAGAAAAGAAATTAGGAAATCCTCACAATAAATATGCAGAGTCTAGAAAAAAAAACTCCCCCATTGATCATTTCCAAATATATATGTGTCATTTTGCATTTTACATCCATCACCTCTCTAGCAGGAGATGGGTGGCATGTTTCATCTTTGGTCCTCTGGTTCTCTGGAACATCATCTTGATATTTTTATTCAGTTACAAAAATAGTTATTTTATCATCCTCTTAACAGTCCAGAATATTAAGTGGGGATAGGGACTGCACCTATGATTTCATTAGTATAGGGAACTTTTAGATGAGGAAATTCCCTCTATCAATGTAGGTCACCACTTTTCAAAACAATTAGAATCTTAAAGAGTTACTTTATGAGAAATAGTCTTGTGAGAAACAGCAGAGCATAATTGCTAGTGAGCTGCTGTCTTCTTTTTTTGTTTTTGTTGCTTTTTTTTTGGAGGGGGGAGAAAGCAGGGCAATTGGGGTTAAGTGACTTGCCCAACGTCACACAGCTAGTTTTTGTGTTGTGTCTGAGGGCAGATTTGAACTCAGGTCCTCCTGACTTCAGGGACAGTGCTCTATTCACTTCGCCACCTAGCCGCCCCCATGAGCTTCTGTCAAAGTCAGGAAATGAAGGGTTCAAGTCTCACCCCTGACACGTATTGTCTGTTTCATCATAGGTAAATCCCTTAACTCTAGGTAACTCTCAAAGAACATTAAATAAAAGTATTAAAAAAAACCCAGCAAATTGTTCCAGGACAATTCCTATCTGAACTCCATTTAAATAAAAGATAAGGTGAACAATAATTACAATAATAGATGAACACATTCCTACTTTCTAGTTCTGCACCACCATATGAAGAGGTGCTATAAATATTTTAAGTATATGGATTAATTTCTTCTTTCCATGACCTCTTTGGGACATGGATTAAAGATACATAATGAGACATACATCTGCAGACATGGAAAAGGTGGGAATGTATTTTACTCATTACTGTTTTTCTCTTTTTTCATTTAAATTGTGGGGGTGGGTAGGAAAGAAAATAAGTGTTTAATTAGAAAATAAAATACACTATTGATTAGAGAGATGCAAATCAAAACAACTCTGAGGTACCACATCATACCTATCAAATTGGCTGACGTGACAAAACAGGAAAATAAGAAATGTTGGAGAAGATAATGAGAAAGTTGGAACACTAATTCATTGTTGGTGGAGCTGTGAACTGATCCAACCATTCTGGAGAGCAATTTGGAACTATGCCCAAAGGGCTATAAAAATGTGCATTCCCCTTTGACCCAGCAATACCACTTCTAGAGCTGTATCCCAAGGAGATCATATAAATGGGAAAAGGACCCACATGTACAAAAATATTTATAGCAGCTCTTTTTGTGGTGGCCAAGAACTAGAAATTGAAGGGATACCCATCAATTGAGGAATGACTGAACAAGTTGTGGCATGTGAATGTAATGGAATACTATTATAAGTATATAAGAAATGATGAGCAGGCAGACTTCAGAAAAATCTGGAACTACTTATAGGAACTGATGCTGAGTGAAATGAGCAGAACCAGGAGAATATTGTACACAGTAATAGCCACAGTGTGCAATAAATGATTTTGATAGATTTAGCCCTTCTCAGCAATGCAAGGACCCAACACAATTCCAAAGGACTCATGATGGAAAATGCCATCCATATCCAGAGAAAGAACTATGGAGTCTGAATGCAGAGCGAAGCAGACTATTTTCTTTTTTTTGTTTTGTTTTGTTTTTTCTTCCTCATGGTTTTTCCCATTCATTATAATTCTAATATGCAACATGACTAATGTGAAAATGTGTTTAATAGGAATGTATGTGTAGAGCCTATATCGGATTTGGAAAGGAGGGGGAGAAAATTCAAAACTTATGGAAGTGAATGTTGAAATCTAAAAATAAATAAATTAACAAATTGAAAAAAAGAAAATTAAGTAAAAACTAATATCAATGAAATTAGCAGCTTTCATTTCTGTACCACCTTATATATCAAGGTTTATAAAGCCCTTTACATTTATTATCTCATTTGATGACTTGCAATCTGGCTTCTGCCTTCATTACTCAATTGAAACTGTTTTCTTGTTGCTGTTTATCTTTCATTTTCAAAGAGGACCAATGACGTCACAAGGTGATGTCTCGACTTGCATGTGAATTGGATTTAAATAAAATAGCTTTGCACAAAGTCATCAGTCTGACTGTGTCATTCAGAGTCATTGAAGTCCTTTGGCAAGACAAAAGTGGATGTAACTGATGATGACCCAGAATGCATTGGATGACTTTGACATCTGACCAAGCTCTAAGTGCTCCACAGAACCTGCTTCAGTCACCTTCATAGCTGTTGGAACAAATTGTTCTCATCTGCCCATTTGGCTGAGGGAAGTCTTCACATGTTTGGGTTAGACATCCCTCTAACTCATCAATGAGTTTGAGACCTATGGGTTATTCTGGAATAAATTTAACCTGCCTGCTGAGATGGTTTTACTAGGGTGGGGCCACTGCACATACAGGTAAGAGTTGTGTGAAAGGTGGACACTGAATGGGTAGCCCTGAAAAGGAACTGACAAGTCCTCTCACCAGAGGTGCTAGGCTTCCTTGAACACCCCATACACCCCTTAAGCAGCTAGGTGGCATAGTGAATAGAGCTCTGGGCCTAGAGTCAGGAAGACCTGAGTTCAAATTTGGCCTCAGACACTAACTACCTGTGTGACCCTGGGCAAGTGACTTAACCGTGTCTGCCTTAGTTTTCTAATCAGTAAAATGAACTGAGGAAGGAAATGGCAAAGTACTCCATTATGCCAAGAAAAAAACCCAAATTGCAGGGAGTGAGGGTGGGGATGATGAAGAGCTGGACACAACTGAACAACAATAACAACATTCTCAGCACTTAGCAAAAGTTCCTGGCACAAAGTAAGCAGATGAAATGGTATAGACTAAAAGCCATAAATAAACTCCAATGACTAGATCAACATTTCTTTTCTTAGTTCTTCTTCACCTTGGCCTGCAGCATTTGATGATTTTGACCACTCCTTTCTTTTTCCAACTCTATGTTCTCTTGGCTTTTGTGACACTCTACTAACTGGGTTCTCCTCCTCCTCTGATCAGTCTTATTACTTTTCCCTAGAATTTCTTCCTCCTCCTGCATGTTAAGTGTTGGAGTTCCCCAGGGTTCCATTGTCACAAACAAAACCTTCTCTTCCCAGTATCAATGACCTCATCCATTCCCACAACTTCATCTCTTATCTTTATTGAGATGACTAACATCCATATTTCCAGTCCTATTTGAGGCCCTCAGCTCTATTATGGCATTTCAAACTGTTTGCTAGATATTTCCATTTGGGTGTCTTATCAACACCTCAAACTCAATGTATCTAAAAACCAAACTTATCTTTTCCTCATCTCCAAACAAAGTCTTCCTCTTAACTTCCCTATTTTTATGAATAGGGTTTACCTAGATTTAAAACCTTAGTCATCTTTGGATCGTCTTTCTCTTTTGTCTCCTCATACCACTCATGAAGTCATTAAGTCCTGTCATTTCATGTTTTGCAATGTGCCACACACCTATCTTTTCCCGTCCCACTGCAGCCTCCACTCTAGTTGAGATTTTTATCACCTAAAAGCATAGACCCATGGATCCAAAGCTGAAAATTACCTCAGAGGCCACTTAGCACATTGCCCCCTCATTTTAGAGTTGAGGAAACTGAAGCCCAAAGAGAATAAGTGATTATCTTAAGGTCACATGGGTAGTAAGTAGCAGAGGCAGTATTTGAACACAAGTTTTCCGACTCTAGTACTAGTGCGATTTCAGTTGTCTCATGCCTGAACAATTCAATGCAATTCAATAATAATGTATTAAGTTCCTAGTATATGCAAGGCAACGTGTTTAGTGTAAGGGATATAAACAACAGTCCCTGTCATCAAGCCTCTTATAATCTAATTAGGAGGAGGATATAGGAAATGTGTACACACATACACACACGTACACAAAGCATGTTACAAAGTAGAATGTAATAAGGGCAAATAGAAATCTGAAGTTCAATAAGAAAACTTTAGAGAGATCATTTTTAGCTGAGATCAGGGAGGAACTCACAGAGTAAGTAGCAAGCATGAGAGGGTTAGGAAGCAAAGAAATCATTTAACAGGTACAGATTAGGAAGGAATGCTTCCTAGGTATGGGGTGTGTATATATCTGTATGTTTATGTGCATTTGTGTGAGGGTGTATGCATGTATATGTATATATATATATGTGTGTGTGTGTGTGTGTGTGTGTGTTTTTGTATAAGTAGGTGCATGGGGTCTGTTTCTGTATGTGTGTATGTAAATTTATGCAAGTCTGGAGTTGGAAGGCCTAATGAAATCAGAGAACAGTTAACAGTTCAATTTTCTTGGTTTATAGAATATCTGAAGGGAAGCAGTATGAAAGAAGGAATTTGTAAGATAATTTTGATAGCTGTGTGAAGGTTAGATTAGAAAATTGAGGACAGGAAAACTAGCAGAAGACTACTACAATAATCTAAGGAAGACACTGTTAGGGTTTGAAGTAGTGTTTCTGCATGACTGCAAAGAAGTGGATGGATTCCAAATATTACTCCAAGAGGGCTGTAGTCCCATTGATATGTACATTCCCCCACTGATGCAGACCAAAACCTTCCTATCCTGGGTGACTCTTGTCTGTGTCTTCCCAAAAGTTGGCCATAAGGCATTGATAATGTGTTGGACCTTTCCTTACTATATTATGACATTATAAGGCTACCAATGGATACACTGACTGTGAAGGTGTATATTACACACATACACACACATATGTGTGTATATATATATTATAAATATACACATACACACATATACATACATACATACTATGAAATGGGGTCTAGATCAGTTGTCCATCTAACTTCATTTCATAATCTGGACAATAGACATTCTCCATCCATTTAGTTTTTTTCCTGAATGGATAGTTAAACCAAACTCTTTTGAATGATTATAGTCCTTCTCCAGAAGACCTGGTAATGTACTAGGGTTTTTCACAACCAACATGGTCTACCAAGAGGACTGTCTGGAAAGCTGTGTGAAGACTCTTTTTTTAACCATCAAAGACAATCTAATGTTAAAGTCTAAGTGTGGTGGCTCTATTATCTTTGATATTAAAAAAAAGTTTGTTATAAAAACCCCTGAAGATCTTTTCCAGTTTTCTTGTTTGTTCTTCTATTTTGATCCTTAAGTGCTTTTGCTTTGTTGAGTTTCTCATTTTCCTTTAAACTGGTTTTAGTTTCCACTTCCTCTCTCTAGTTTATGTGTCTTAGGCAGTTAGGTGGGCAGTGGATATTGTATTGGACTTGGAGTCAGAAAGACCCAAGTTTGAATCCTTACTTTTACCCTTACTATTTGTGGGACTTTGGGCTCTATCGACTTTGGTTTTCTCAAATGCAAAACAAGGATAATAATACTTATACGAGGATGTTGTGAGAATCAAATGAGACAGCATATTTAAATCTTAAAGTACTATTAAAATGTTAGATATTATTATTTGTGGACCTATTTTTCTTCCCTTAATTGACTACCTTCCAAGAACAGGAACCACATCTTATTTGTCCTTGTGTTCCCACAATTCATAGCAGAGTATCTTTCTCACTCAATAAAGATTTCTTAAATAAATGCCAAATACATTCTACAAATATTTTTAGGCACCTGCTATATTCAAGGCATAGTTTTGGGTATTGTGGGTACATAGATCAGTACAAGAAAGTCCCTGCTCTCATGAAGCTTGAAATCCACCAGGGTAGAAATAATAGCTACAACAATAATTATGATATGAGGGAGAGTGTGGTAGAGGCAAAATTGAAGTCAAGACAAAGTGTTGTGAGGGAAGTGAGGTGAGTTCACTGTGGTGTCATGAGAACACTGTCCTGGCAGTCAGGAGAGACTTGAGTTTAACTTGTGCTTTTTGAATTTTGTGTGTTCATTGGTAAGTAGATCACTTAACTTCTCTAAGCCTAGGTTTCTTCATCTGCAAAATAAGTATAACAATATTTTCACAGGGTTGTTATGAAAATCAAATGAAATAACTTATGCAAATAACTTTGTAAACCTTAAATCACTCTATCTATGTTGGCTATAATATTTTTTCCCCTGATAGTAAGCTTTCTAAAGGTAGGGACTATTTCATTTTTGTTTTCATTACGTCTAGTATTTAGCATTAGTTCCTGGAATGTTATAGTCGCTTAATAAATGCTTGTTAATTAACTAATTGATTATCATTTTGAGGGGGTAGGGAAAGGTGATCAATGAAGGTTTCATTGAGGAGCTGATTCCTGAGTTGAATCTCAAAGGAAAGGAAACACTTAGAGCTAAAAAGGATCTCAGAAATCATCTAATCCAGCCGAGGTAGTTCTGGACCTCTTGAACTTGGACCCCTTGCAGGGTGATGGAGCTATTGTAAAGGGACCATGTCATTTAAGGAGTCAGCACAAAGAATAAGTGAACATATCTTCTGTATACTACATAAATAATATCTCAACCATATATGTAAATATACATATTTATATATTATTCATATATTACTATTGTTTGAATGTATACTATTGGGATGCATAAAAACAAACTCATTTAAAAGCGTTACTAAATCAAAGTAGTTTTTTGTCAATATATATTTTCTTAATCAATACATACTAATAGTATATTTACTATTATATGGTGGGGGATCCTCAAAATTGTTTTAAATAAAAAATCAGTCCTTAAACTCGAAAAGAGTGAGAACCACTGATCATCCAACTCTTTCATTTAACAGTTAAGGAAACTGAAGCTGGAAAAATAAAGTGACTTTCCCAAAGTCACAAAGCTATTAAGTGGCAAACTTGATTTTCTGGCTCCAAAAATAATATTTTTTCTATTATACTTATTGCCTTTTAAGGTAGATATGGGAGCAGAAAAAATTCCCAGCTCTAAGAATGATTGGTGAATGAATTAAAAGGGGAGGAGAAATTGGGAAGGGAGGGAAAGGAAATAAGCATTAATATGGAATCTAACATGCTAGAACTGTGCTAAGCGCTTTACAAATATTATCTCATTTGATCCTTCCAACAACCCTGGGAAGTAGGTTCTGGTATTTTCCCCATTTTTGCACTTGAAGAAACTGAGGCAAACAGAGGTTAAGTAACTTGCCCAAGATCACACAGCTTATATTATAATAACTAAGACAAATTTGAACTCAAGTCTTACTGGCTTCAGGCCCAGCACTCTATCCACTATGTTGCTTAGCTGCTCAAAGCTGATTTGTGTTCAAGATGCTAGGTAAATTAAGAAGGAAAGTACTCTGTTTTAGTTTATCTTTGCTGGATATAAAATGAGAATGTTTGTTCTTAACTCATAAGGATATAGAATAGATCATTGAGATGCCATATTTAAATTACCTGGAGCTGATGAATGGCAGAATAACATAGTAGCTGGGTAATGGACTTGGTTTTCAAAAGGAATCATTGATTTAAAACTGAAATGGACTTCATAGGGCATTAAGTGCAACCCTTATCGTTTTATAAATGAGTACAGGCCCAGGGAATTTAAGTGAGGCAACTAGGTGGCACAGTGGAAAGACTCTTGGAGTTAGGAAAAACAGATTTTAATCTTGCCTCAGATACTGTGTGACCTTGGGCAAGTTATTTAACCATTCTTGGCATCATCTGTAAAACTGGGATAGCAGTACTGATCTCAAAGGGCTGTGTGAGGATCAAATAACAAGCATGTCTAACATGCTTTGCAAACCTTAAAGTATGATAGTAGCTTTTAATCGGCTTCCCCAATCACACAGCTAAGAAGTATATCAAGCAGGGTTTGTACCCAGGTCCAAGAGACTAGAGCTCATATTTTACTTTGTTGTTGTTCAGTCACTTTTTAGTCCTATCTGATTCTTCATGACTGCATTTTGGGTTTCCTTTTTTGTTTGTTTGTTTTGTTTTTTTTGCCTTTTGCCTCTTGGAGGGCAATTGGGTTTAATTTGCCCAAGGTTACACGGCTAGTTTTTTTGCCTGGGTGTTAAGTGTCTGAGGCTGGAACCGAACTCTGGCCCTCCCGACTCCGAGGCCAGTGCTTTACTCACTGCGCCACCTGGCCGCCCCCATTTTGAGTTTTCTTGGCAAAGATGATGGAAGAGTTTGCCCTTCCACTTTCAAGCTCATTTTACAGATTAGGCAACTGAGGAAAACAGGGTTAAATGACTTTCCCAGAGTCACACAGCTCTTAAGTGTCTGAGGTCAGATTTGAATTCAGGAAAATGAGTCTTCTTGACTCTAGGCCTGAAACTCTATCCACTGCACCATCTAGCTGCCCCCAGATAAGTCAGATCCAACTTCATGTATTTGCTAACTCTGTGAGTGAGTGATTTAGCTTTTCAAAGTCTTAATTTTCCTTTCTGGACCATGGGAGTGATAATATATTGTCCCACTTATCTCACAGAGTTGTTATAAGAAAAGTACTTTACAAGCCTTAAAATGTTACAAAAATGTTAGTACTGTACCTATGTACCACATTCATGCCTTAAAACTACATTATGATATGGAAACTCTATTCGGGTGATGTAGGTGAAAATTTGAGAATTGTCAACCCCCAGAGATGCTAGTTCCTATGCACTCTTCTCTCCTAAGTGTTCCTCTAGAAAGACTTATCTGGTAACTTTCCAGCAAGACTTGGTCTGGAGGGGGAAGAAATCATCTTCATTCACCTCTAGCTTCAGCTGGGCTCTCATGCTAATCTGGAGAGGGAGTCTGATTGATGCCTGAAGGTTTGTCTCTATTAAGTAATAGTTAAAGAGGTCCAGAAAATAAACCACCTGGGAGCGGTTGAAGAACAACACACTGACTAGCTTAGCCTCGTTGTTCTAGTTCTCAAACCAGATGGGACAGTTCGATCTTGCATAGATTTTTGCTGGCCCCGTGCCATCTCTCTAAAGGGAATGCATGGCCAGTGCCAACTATACATGCAATTCTGGGACATCTGGCCAAGGCAGTATTTGCAACCATACTGATGATAATAAAAGGCTATTGGTACCTTCTTACCATCTTTGATTTCCCTCCCAGAAAAGGTGGTCTGCCTTTCCCCCTCAGGAGGAAGGGTTGTTTCAGAAAAAAATATTTTAGGGATTTAGTAGAAATCCGTTTGAACGCATATACATGTACACATACAGAGCTCTACTTAATGTAAACTAAATAATGTGACTGTATGTCTATGAGGTATGATTGAAAGCAGTGTCAAAGACATATATAATTAATGTTGGAGAGGTTCCGCTCCTCTGCTGGCAGGCTGCTTTGGAAGACCTTTCAAACAGGCAGGAAAAATATTCTGTCTCATTTGAAGGGTGGGGGTGGAGGTGGAGACTGGAGTGTGGCCACCACTCCCTGAGGCTACCATAGAGCTGGGCAGGATTCATGACTACCATGACATTATCCTATTTCCCCATAGGAAATGAGCTGGTTCTCTTGCCCCCTCCCCAACCATATCACTAACCATCCATCCATCCATCAATTAATTCATCTATCTATCTATCATTTTGCCTGTCTTTTTATCTATTTGTTGGCATCTTTTGTTTTTATATCATCTCCACTTTCTTATAAAGTTCCTCCTCAGAGGACCATCTCTTATAACCAAGAATTAAAAAGGGAAACAAACAAAAATGTTCAGGGAGACTAGCCAACATTTAAAAACAAATATTTTGATATTTATTTTTGTATACAGTACATTCTGTCACCCAAGCAGAATATGTGTTTATTTAGGGTAGGGACTATTTCATTTTAGTTTTTGTATTCCCTGTACCGAGCATACAATAGGACCCAATCTATCCATTCTTCAGGTCAGGAAACTGAGACCCAGGGAATTTAAATGCCCAAAGTCACACTGGTAGTATCAGTAGCAGGGTTTGAACCCAGGTTCTCTGACCTGATTCCATTGCCATGCTTGTTGAATGGGGGTGGGGAGGAATGCCTCAGTATAACCAACACAGATCTGCATACAGGAAGGAGAACAAGGAGGGAGGGACAGGAAAGGTTTAAATCCTTTAGAGGAATCCATGTTTTTGTTTAAAATTTTTTTAACCAATATTTGATACAGATGAGTTTATCAAGATATCAGTTGCTTTGGGATTTTTATTTGTTCCCCCACACACACACTTAATAGTATTTTATTTTTTCAAATTACATGTAAAGAGAGTTTTCAACACTCACTTTTATAAGATTTTAAGTTTCAAATTTTTTTCTCCCTCCCTCCTCTCCCTCTCTGAAAGGTGGCAAGCAATCTGATATAAGTTATACATCTACAATCATATTAAATTTTATTTGTTTAAAATTAATTTATTTACTTTTAGTTTTCAGTTCCACAATCCCTTGAGTTTCAAATTTTCTTCTCCTCCCTCTCCTCTCCCCCCCCCCCCTGCCATGGCAGCATGCACTCAAATACAAGATCTATAAATACCTTCACATTAAACATTAGTAAGGTTGTAAAGAAGGATTATAAGCAATGGACTGAACAATGGGAAAGAGAAGACAAAACCAAACAAGAAAAAGAAAGAGAGCAAGTAGTTGGCTTCAGTCTGTATTCAGACTCTGTAGTTCTTTCTCTGGATGTGGACATCTCTTTCCATCATGAGTCCTTTGAAGTTGCCTTATAACCTTACATTGCTGAGAGGAGCCCAGTCTATCAAAGTTAGTCATCACACATATGTTGTGTCTGTAATTGTGTACAAAGTTCTCCTGGTTCTGCTCTCCTCACTCAACATCAGTTTATATAAGTCTCTCCAGGTTATTATAAAGTCCGTCTGCTCCTCATTTCTTATAGCACAATAGTAACTTTATTTGTTTTTAAGAGCAAATAAAGTTACTCAGGGCTTGAGCTTTGAGAAATCATTTCTTGCCTTTGGTTCTTTATCTACAAGAGGTATTTATATTCAGACACTAATTACTTTGACTCTATTATATGCAATCACATCATCTCTGTAGCTGTCATCAGTTGCTATAAAATAGATATGCTTACAGGAAAGTCATCCTAGGACTATGACAGACTTCCACATGAGACTCTGTGCTGTTTCTAACCAACCTAAGCAAGAAGGGTCCATAGATCATGAAACAGAACAAATTATAGGATTCTCGAATGGAGAGCAAGAAGAGGCTCTCATCGAGTCCCTCCAATCCCATTTTATAAATGAGGAAATTGAGGCTTAGGAAGGTTAAATGACTTAACCAGTCACTTAGAGTTAGTCAGAAAGCCAAGAATCAAATCTGGGTCCTCTGGTCCAGTGTTCTTTTCACTACACTTTGCTACTTATCTCCTTTAGCTTACCTCTCTACTGCCTTACAGGTGTACCTGCATGATTTTGGGAGTCAATCTATTGAGCCTGAGTTTCCTCATCTGTGAAAAGATGTTCTTTGCATTTTCTTCAATTCTAGACCCATGGATCTATATATGGTCCTATGAAATATTGTGATAATCTCTAATAACACAAAAGGTGTTATCTAGCACTACTAAACATGACACTTAATCTCTTACTTTTGCATATTTCTACAAACCATACCCTAATACCTGGAATTCACTCCCTCTTCATTCCCAGGACTCAATCTTTTTCTTTTGAAGCACTATTCAGATGCTACCTCCACCATGAAGTTTTTCTTTATTTAACCCTTTTCCTATTGCTGTACTTTAATTTTGCATATTTTTTGTAATCTCTGAGTTAAATAAAAGCTTATTTTGGGTTGGGACTCTTCTTTTTATCTTTCTAACCTCACCACCTAGCAAAGTGCTTTGCATAGAGTGGGTACTTAAAATGTATTTGTTTGATTGAATAAAATTCCAACTCTCTGACATTCTATGTTTCCAGAATTGAAACTGCTAATGAGTGGAGATATGCTCCACTTTCAGTTTATATCTGGACTTGGTTGGACAGGTTGCTTATTCCCCTTTCAAAAGACTGTACCTCAGTTATTCCTCTCTTAATGATTCTTCCCTTCTTTTCTCTCAATGTTATTACTTGTACAAAAAGGCATGAGCTCTCTAATCTTTCTAGTCTGTGTTTTCAGCAAAACATGGCAGGCCTCTAGAACTTCCATCCTTTTTTTTTTTTTAAAGCAAATTACAAGGTACTTTGAGATTCTATGCAGTCATATTTATTGATGAGGAAAGGGCTGAAAACTCAGAAATTATGCAGAGATTTATGAGAATGCTAATAAATTACCACTGAATAGCTAGGTATCACTAAAGCTTTCTCATTCTAAGATAAACTTTCCTAGGCTATATCCCTGGCATAGGGCAGATACCTTCATGTTTGGATTAGAGATTTAAAACTAAAACGGACATGAGAGTTAATCTAAACTACTGCTCTCATTTTACATGTGAGGAAACTAGACCCAGAGAAGGAAATTACTTGTCCAAGGTCACACAGATAGTAATTGGCAGACAGAAGTTAGAGCCTGGGTCTTCTGGCTCTAAATCCAGTTCTCTTTCCACTATGCCATGTCATATTTTTTTCTCTCTACTGGTATGCCCAACCCCAATGGCTTCCCAGACCAGGACTAGTAACCATTTCAGAAGGCTGGGCCAAGGGCCTTGGTTCCACCCAGCTTACAGTTCCCCAGGTTCAGCCCATTGGTAGGTTTATAATTAGTGCCACACTCCCAGCCCAAGGAGCAGTCACCCCAACACCCACCTGGCCTGGCACTCCACCCACACATACACATATAGGGTTTGATAACCTAAAGCTACTCACCACACAAAGATTAGTGTAACCCATTACCAGCTGAACCCCCAAAGTTCTCAAACATTGCATTCCTTTTTTACATGCCAGAAGGACTACCTCATTCCCACCCCCACTACAAAGTCTTGGGTGTTGTTCCTTGATAGGGAAAGGGACATCACCTCTCCCTGATGCTTCTGTCATTTCATTAATTATATATTACAATTAAGTAATTTGTGCCTGATTCTGCTTTTATGATGTTAAAACAAACTAGTTTAAAGGAAGTCAGGGTGTCAGTAGAAATGGGGCAGCAAGTACATGGGGAACCACTTCTAAACATGTTGCTTGCTGACTGAGGGGGAAAAAATGAAAGACAATCAGGCAAAATGTGCCCACAGCTGAAACTAAAAGGAAAGCACATTGATCCCTCCTGAATGATGTCACAGTCCTCTAGTCCTCCTACAGGTGTCTGGGCAAAGCATGGGATTAGAGAGAGACCAAATAAGTATAGTCATATCACTATTTCTGGGTGATCCTGGAAGCCACTTATCCTCTTTTTGTACCTTGGTTTCCTCATCTCTAAGTTTCAGGGTGTCCTCCCTCATGAAGATGTTGCAAGAACTGACTAATTCAAATTAGTTAGTGTCTCAATAATAATGATGCAAAGAGTGCAGGTGCTGGGAATATTCCTTCTACTATGACAATCCAGAACCCACGAATGGCCTCATAAGGATGAGTGTGAACCAAAAGCTACCTTTCAGTACTCAGTGTGCCTTACATTCTCTCTCTCTGTCCCAAGTGAGAAGAATTACATTCAGCATTACACAGAACTTGTATTATATAGATCTATCTTATGAAAGATTAAAACATTTTTACAACTTCCAACCAAGGAAGACTAACTATAATACTGAATAATAATAATAATACATAATAAAGCATTATGTGTCATAGCTTCTTTTGAGAGTGGAATAACTGAGGCATAGTCGAGTTAAGCAGCCTCTTCAACCAAGTACAGATTGAAACAAAAAGTGGAGCATATCTCCACTCATTAGTAGCTTCAATTCTAGAAATACAGAATGTCACAGAGTTGGGATTTTATTCAATTAAACAAATACATTTTAAGTACCCACTCTATTCAAAGCACTTTGCTAGGTAGTGAAGTTAGAAATATAGAAATAAGAGTCCATGCCAAGGGAAGCAGAAAGCTGGGAAACAATTTTTATGGCCAGTGTCTCTGATAAAGGCCTCATTTCTAAAATATATACATAGAACTGAGTCAAATTTATAAGAATACAAGTCATTCCCCAATGGATAAATGGCTGAAGGATGTGAACAGGCAGTTTTCAGAGGAAGAAATTAAAGCTATCTATAGTCATATAAAAAAAGCTCTAAGTCACTATGGATTAGAGAAATGCAAATTAAAACAACTTTGAAGTACCACCTCACACCTATCAGATTGACTAACATGACAAAACAGAAAAATGCTAATTGTAGGAGAGGTGGAAAAATTGGAACACTAATGCATTATTGGGGGAGTTGTGAACTGATCCAACAATTCTCCAAAGCAATTTGGAACTATGATCAAAGGGCTATAAAACTGTGCATATCCTTTCATCCAGCAATACCACTACTGGTTTTGTATCCCAAAGAGATCATAAAAAAGGGGAAAGGACCCATATGTACAAAAATATTTATAGCGGCTCTTTTTGTGGTACTGGAAATTGAGGGGATGCCCATCAATTGGGGAATGATTGACTAAGTTATGGGATATGAATGTAATGGAATGGTGTTGTTCATAAGAAATGATGGACAGGCCAATTTCAGAAAAACCTGGAAAGACATAAACTAATGCTGAGTGAAGTAAGTAGAACCAAGAGAACATTGTATACAGTAATTGCAATATTATACAATGACCATCTGTGATAGACTTAGCTCTTTTCAGCAATGCAATCATCTAAGACAATTCCAAAAGACTCATGATGGAAAATGCTATCCACATCCAGAGAAAGAATTATGGAGTCTGAACACTGATTGAAACATACTATTTTCTCTTTGTTGTTCTTTTTCTCATGATTTTCCCCTTTTATTCTGATTTTTCTTTTACAGCATGACTAATATGGGAATATGTTTAATATGATTTTATGTGTATAACCTTTATCCAATTGCATGCCATCTTGGGGGAGCAAAACTTAGAACTCAAAATCTTATAAAAGTGAATGTTGAAAACTAAAAATAAATAAATAATTTTTAAAAAAGAGTCCCTGCTTACAAGGAGCTTTCATTCAACTGAGAGATAAAAAAAAAGTATAAAAAATAAATACCGTACTAAAAAATAGAAGGAGAAGCGATGAAATAAAGGAAAGTTTCATGGTAGAGGTGGCATCTGGATAGAGCTTTGAAAGAAAAGGATTATGTGTCCTAGGAGTGAGGAGGGAGCAAATTCCAGGTGCTGGGGTATGGTTTGTGGAAATATACAAAAATGGGAGATGGAGTATCATGTTCAGGAAGCAATTTGTAGTCCCTTTTAATTGAAATGTAGTTTTGAAAATTATTAATATTAATAAAAGTAGCTAGCATTTATACAGTACCTTAAAGTTTTCAAAGTGTTTTACAAATATCTCATTTTATTTTCACAGCACTGGAAGGTAGGTATTATTACTCCCTTTTGACACATGAGGAAACTGAGTCTGAGGGTAGTTAGGTGACTTGTCCAGGGTAACACAGCTAATAAGTATCTGAAGTCAAATTTGAGCTTAGGTCTTCCTGAGTCCAGTGCTGTGCAGTTAGTTTCTCTGAGCTGCTTTATAAAAGGGATTCATTTGAAATGTCTGGAGAGCTAAGCAAAAATCAAATTATTGAGGACCTTAAATGTCAGAGGAGGAATTTTGCATTTTATCCTATAGACAATGACATTAGAGGCATTAGAGATTTTTTCAGTAGTAGATCAACATGGTCAGGACTGTGCCTTTGGAAAGACATTTTGGCATCTGTAGGACATGGAGAATATCAGAACTGGAATGGATCTTAGAATGTACATGTCAGAATGAAAGATGCCATAGTCCAACTCTTTCATTGTACCATAAATGAAATGGAGATTGAGATTATACAATGTGGGTCAGACAGCTAGTAAGCAGTCCTGTCAAAGTGAGATCCCAAGCTTTCTGATTCCAAGTCCAGGGCACTTTCCCCAGCACTATGCATTTGTCCCCTCCTACCTTCAGAAAGCTTTGAAAACTGGATAAAAAGAAAACCTGGATAACTCTGCAAAGCAGCTATTTTTATTTTCAAGGGGAGTCTATCTTCAATAAAGTGTCAAATATAATCTAAAGCCTCTCTTGTTCTATCTACCCTCCCAACCCCCACTGCCCCCAAATAAAAGCAATGAAAATACTTCCCTCAGTCTGAAGCCCTGGTATTTACTGGTTCTCTTAGGTTCCTGAGATTACTCTTGAGAAAACGCATTATCTATGATTTCTACTTTTTTTCCTAAGCTATCACTGGGAACATTCCTGAGATGGTCTGTTTGACTTTTGAATATGCTTGTCAGTGATCAAATTACAAAGAAGTAATTAAAATGCAAGTAATATAATTTTTTTTAATAAATGGCTTTTAAGGTCCTACTATGTGTAGTACATTGTGCTATGACTGAAGATACAAAAAATATTGATACATCCCTGTGCTCTGAAGGAATTTACAGTCTAATAGAAAGGTCATATTTATACAAGGTATAAATATGACATAAGGTATAATGTGTTAAGTTCAAAAGAGAAATCCAGATAAAGTGTTATGAGAAATTTTGAGGCAGAGAAATAACGTTCTCGTATGGGAGAAAGAAGTCTTCCAGGGAAGATTTCTTGAAAGAGGTGGCACCTGAGTTCAGCCTTAAGGAAAGGCAGGAGAGAAAAGAATCATCAAAGACGGGAAACTTCAAAAAGGGTGGATGGGGGGTTAGGGAGCAAGGTTATGAAAACTTTTAGAAGTATTTAACCTGGGAACCATGAACTTGTTTTTTAAAAAATATTGCAGGGTCAGCTCGAGGGTGCAGTGAATAAGAGCCCGGGCCCTGGAATTAGGAGAACCTGAGTTGGAATCAGAACTCAGACACTTAACACTAGCCATGTGACCTTGGGCAAATAGCTTAACCCCAATTGCTCTCCCAAAAAAAGCAAAAAAAAAAAATTGCAGTATCAGTATTTCATTGTAATTGTCTTCCTTTGTGATCCTAGTATTTTATTTTATGCATTTAAAATCAGTATTCTGAGAAATGGTGCATAGGCTTCACCGGACTACAAAGGAATCCATAACACAAAAATGGTGAAGAAGCCCTGGTCTAGATGAACTAGAAATAAACTCAGAAACCACATCAATACAGCAAATATCCTTCATTTAGGATAGCAAGTTTATTTTTGTTTATATATATTCACTTATAGGTAATAAGATAAAATGAGTAAAGTACTGTACTTGAAAATTGTACCTAAAGGATCACATGAACTGTATGATAGTATCTAAGTGTTAACTGTTATTATTAGTCAGTGTTATTTTTGCATATGTGTAAGTATACTATTTTAATATACAGATAGGCGGTTTGGCATAATAATGATAGGAGATCAGACTTGGAGTCAGGAAGAGTTGGATTCAAATTCTGCTTCTGATATTTAATAATTAAATAACATTTAACTGTGTAACCTGGACAAGTCAGTTAAACTCAATGTGCTTTATAGATAACTCCTTAGTACTTATCTACTAAGTCACAGACCAGTGGTGATCTGTACTTTGTAAATCTTTTGAATTGCAGGAGGGTAAGTGAGGTTAATTTATTTATCTCTTCAAGGCACTTTGTTTCAGTACCATGAACTCTAATACTAGCAATGACAATGTTGCAGGTAAAAATGTTTTTAAGAGTTCAAGGATCCATTATGCTCTCGTGAGATGGAGCTCTCAATCTCAATCGGCAGTCTTCATGAATTGTGATGTTCAAAAACATTCCTGACCAGGTGATCAACTCTTCAGTTTGATAAGCCTTTCTGAATTTCACTAACTTGAATTTCTTCAGGTGATGGTCCATTGCAGAGCCCAAATAAGGAGTCCATAAAATGGAAAAACACATCATAGTTCTTTACCCTTGTCCCCTATATGTTAGGTTTGTTATTTCTCTTCCTAGGCTATAAATGAAAAGAAAAAATGAGAAAGGGAAAGACAGAGAGAAAACTAGAAAATATTTTATATTCTGTGTAATTCTCCTTGTGATAAGAAAGTTAATCTTTTAAGGGGAATACTAGAATTTTAGGGAAGTAGTCTCAGAGGATTTTTAGCTCAACCTCCTCTCTTAACAGATGAAGGGAATGGAGTCCAGGGCAGCTAAGCAACTGGTCCAAGGTCTCCTGTGTGTCAGAGGTCAGTCCTCTGTTTGACTCCAGAGTTGGTGCTCTTCCTATTGCGCTAGAAGATATAGATGGTAAACATAATGGGCAGAGAAGTTTAAAAGCAGAGATGATATCCCTTTCCCCTTATGTCAAGTTTCTTCTCTGCAGAAATAATTGAATGGATAAGGAGGACGAGGATTGCTAAATTCCTTTTTAGGACAGGCAAGGACCTCCAAAATCTAATATTACCTATTTTCCCAAACATTGCATATTACTGACCTCCACTCACTATGCTCTAGCCAAACTGGACTGGTCTTTGTTCTCCCTTTTCCTCCTTCTACAAGTCTCTTAAGTTGTTTCTTATTGTGTGGAATGTCCTCCTTTCCCATCTTCACCTGGTAGTTTTTTCAGTCATGTCCTACTTTTTGTGACCACTTGTGGAGTTTTCTTGGCAAAGATACTGGAGTGATTTGCTATCATCTGTTAGTACCCATCCTTAAAAGCCTACGTGCCACCTTATCCAGGAAGTCTTCCCAGATTCCCCAATTAATAGTGATTTTTTGTCTCAGAGCTTAGAGCAGTTAGGTGGCACATTGGATAAGGTGGGGAACCTGCAGTGCCTAGATCACATGTGGCCTTTAAGGACTTTCGACTGAGTCCAAGTTTTACAGAACAAATCCTTTTATTAAGAAGATTTATTCGGTAAAGTTTTAATTCAGTCAAAGAGTCACACTTGAGGACCTAGAGGGCCACATGGGACCTCGACGCTAAAGGTTTCCCATCCCTGGATAGAGTATTAGACCTGAAGGAAGGAAGACTCCTCTTCCTGAGTTCAAATCCAGTCTCAGACACTGACAAGTTATACAATCCTGGACAAGTCACTTAACCCTGTTGGCCTCAGTTTCCTCATCTGTAAAATGAGTTGGAGAGGAAATGGCAAACCACTCCAAGTATCTCTGCCAAGAAAATCCCAAATCAGGTCATGAACAGTAAGATATGATTAAAAATGACTGAACAACAATAAATCTTAGAGTTCACATATTACTGGGTTGTACAGCCCTCTACCCAATTCAAGAAGAATTTATTGAGGGCCTATGTGTGTAAGATGAAATGTTTTGTCTGGGGGAGACATAGCTAAATAGCAATCCATATGAAAAAAGATCAGAGGTTGTTAGTGAACTGCAAATTCAATGTGAGTTGGTAGCAAATTATGGTAGCCAAAAAAGCTAATGCTATCTTAAGTTGCATTAGTTAAACACAGTGTCCAGAAAACAGGAGGTGACAGTCTCATTGTACCCTGTCCTGATTAGACCATACCTGGACTACTGTGTTTAGTTCTGGGTGCTACATTTAGTAAGAACATTAATAAGCTAAAGAAAAGGACTTTCAGAGAAGGTTTGTTCAGAGGGTAACCAGGCTGGTTGAAGGGATTGGAATCAATATCATATGAGGACTGCATAAAGAGATTGAAGACTATTAGCCATCTTCAAGTATTGTGGAAAATTAATATTCTGAAAGGGGATGATGAGACTTAGGATTATGGAATCATCGATCTAGACTTGAAAAAGACTTTTGAGGTCATCTGGACCAAACCTCTCTTTTTAGAGATGAGGAAACTGAAACCCACGGAGTTTAAGTGGCTTGCCTGAGGTCAGGCAAGAATCAGCATTACAGAATTATTGTTGTTCTTGGTTCCAGAAGGCAGACCTGGAAGCAATGGGTCAAAGGTGGCAAAAGGTAGATTTAAGTTTGATCTGAGGAAAAATGTTCTAACAGTTAGAGCTATTGAAAAGTGGAATGTGGTGCCTCAGGGGGTACTGAGTTCTTCCTCACTATAATTATTCTAGGTATGAAAGGATGAGCATCTGCTGAAGATGTAGAGGGATTCCTGGTCAGGTGGGAGGTGGATTAGATGACCTCTGAGGTCTCTTCTAACTCTGAGATTCTGTGATTCCTTGAACAAATCCCCTATCATCGAATTTTGTGTTTTTCCTCATTGTAAGTACTTAGTAAATGTTTCTGAATGAATAATACATTTGTTCTAGTTGTGAATTATAGTTATCAGTATTTTGTCTCATCTTCCTAACTCCCCCAAGAATAAGCACAAGTTGTTGTGTTTGTCCTTTGACCACGGCATCAGGGAAATAATGACATGAATTTCAGTTGATTTTGGTTTGAGGGAGGGAGGGCTGTGCAAGGCAGCAGCCTGACTTTCTCCTCCAGAGCCATCTGGATCCAGTGACCAGATATTCACAAGGATGACTGGAGATGGCCTAGGATGCAATGGGAGACCCTGGCCCTTTTAGGCTAAGGTCTTTTCAAATTGGAAGTGAGGTAAAGGCTCATTCGGTGAATAGGCCTCTTTAAGAAGTGAGTCAAGGGATGGACCCTTTAATTAGAAAAAAAGAAAAGAAAAAAATCATGCTGGGAGGGAAGACCCTCAGGATTGGTGTTCCAAAGAGAAACAGTTATCATTGACATTCACTTTGGGCCAAGGGGGCCCAAAATACAGCCATTAAGTGGAGCTTAGGCAGGGACCTGTTGTGGTCCAATCTTCATACACCAGTCATTAGGCATTTAATGTTTGTTTGTTGGATTGATTTAAGCTAAATTAAACTGTAAAATAGCTAAGGCAAGCAGGATTTAGGGGAACTTTTTAGTGTTGAGTAGGACACAATGGAACTCTTGGAATAGAGACCTTCTAGATAGGAATACCACACGTGACTCTTACACATGTGAAGATGGACACTTCTCCAGGCTTTAGTTTTCTCATCTCCAAAATAGGGGGAAATAATCCCTGTGACTTCACACAGTTGTGAGGATCACTTAATATAAAGTGCTGTTTTGATAATTGGGTTAGTTTTGCTGGGCTGCATTTCTCTGTCTGTCTGTTTCTGTCCTCTGTCTTGGTCTCTGTCTCTCTCATTAAATGGGATAGCTTGCTATGCTTGGAATGTTCTACCTTCTTGGCTCCTCCTCCTGACTTCCCAGGCTTCCTTCAAGACTTAGGTCAAATCCTACCTAGGGCTAAAAGCATTTTCCTATAACCCAGCTCTCTCTAATTTCACTCTTGTCTATCCCCCCTCAGTGCCTAAGCTAGCTTTCCCTTTGAGTTTACTTCCAGTTTAATCTGTATATATCTTGTCTCAACGTAATTGTTTGTATGTTGCCTTAGCATATAAGCTTTTTGAGGATTGGGTCTGTTTTTGTTTTTACCTTTATTTATATCCCCAGTGCTTAGTACAGAGCCTGGCAAGTAATGAGCTTAATAAAAGCATGTTGATTTGTTGATTTCCTGTGTAGAGGAGGGTGGAGGAATATATTCAGAAATGACATTGATGCTAAAAACTAAAGCTAACAATTAAAATTCTCTCTTTTTTTTGGAGGGGGAAGGCAGGGCAATTGGGGTTAAGTGACTTGCCCAAGGTCACACGGCTAGTAAGTATTAAGTATCTGAGGCCATATTTGAACACAGGTTCTCCTGACTCCAAGGCCAGTGCTCTATTCACTGTGCTGCCTAGCCACCCCTAAAGTTAACAATTAAAAAAAAAATAGATGAGTGCAAAGTGCTTTGAGAGCAGGGTAGGGGCAGGTTCAGTAAAAATAATCCTTTGGAGTCTTTGCACCTGTGTTTGAAACTTGTCCAGATGAGGTTGTTTCCTCATTTATGAAATCCTTAGAAGGATGACCTTCTAAGTTCCCCTTCAGTTCCTACAGAACATTTAAATCCCATGAAAATTCCATGGTTAGGGAAGCTAGGTGGCACAGTGGATAGTGCACTGGGCTTGGAAAAAGTAAGACCTTAATTCAAATGCAGCTGTAGACACTTCCTAGTTGTGTGACCCTGGACAAGTCACTTAACCCTGTTTGCCTCGGTTTCCTCATCTATAAGGTTGTTGTGTTTGTCCTTCGTTTTTGAAGAGGACTACGACATCAGGGAAATGATGGTGTGACTTGCAGTTGACTTTGATTTGAGTGAAGGAGGGCTGTGCAAGGTCAACAGCCTCACTTTCTCCTCCAGAGCCATGTGGGTCCAGTGGCAAGATATTCATTAGGATGACTGAAGATGGGCCAGGATGCAAAGGGAGACCCTGGCCCTTTTAGGTACTCACTTAGAAAGAGGTAATGGCTATTCACTGAATGGGCCTCTTTAAGAAGTGAGTCAAGGGATGGCCCCTTTAATTAGAAAAAGAAAACATGCTGGGAAGGGAAGACCCTCAGGGTTGCAGTTCCAAAGAAACAGTTTCCATTGACATTCACTGTAAGCCTGGAGAGCCCAGAACACAGTCATTAAGTGAAGTGTGGGCAGGGACCTATTTCGGTCCAATCTTTGAGCTGCAGAGTGAACTGTGTTTAAAGTTTTGTGAAGGGGGGGAGTGGGAGGGGAGAAAGACAGAGACAGAGAGACAGACAGACAGAGACAAAGGAGAGAGAGAGAGAGAGAGAGAGAGAGAGAGAGAGAGAGAGAGAGATGTAACTAGTATACCCCCATTAACTAGACAGTTTCTGGACATCTAAATTTACCTTCCTTTGGAGGGGAGGAGAGGGAGAGGATGAGCTGAGCTGTTACCCAACTGGCTGGGGCCCATTCAGGCAGCTTAGTCTACTCACTGGTTGTGTTTGTCCTTCGTTTTAAAAGAGGACCATGACATCAAGTTCATGACACGACTTAAAGTTCTCTCTCTCTCTCTTCCTTCCTTCCTTTCCTCACTCACCTATTAGATGCGCTGGAGAAGGAAATGGCAAACTCTAGTATCTTTTCCCAAGAAAACCCCAAAGTGGTCTTGAAGAGTGGGACATGATTGAACAACAAAATCCCATGATATCATTATCACGATGACTTCTTTAATAGGAGTGGGGTGTGTGTGTGTGTGTGTGTGTTTGTGTGTGTGTGTGTGTAATGACTACCTCAGACAGCTCTGTGACCCAGAGGAAATCACTTAACTTTTCTTAGCCTCAGTTTCCTCACTTGTAAAACGAGGGGCAATGATGTCTTCACAGAGTAGTTGTGAAGTTTAAATGAGTTATTCTGAAGAAAATACTTTGCAAATCTTCACTAACTATAGAAATGTCAGCTGCTATTATTCTGATGATGCCCTGACAGTTCGGTGGCATAGGCGCCTAGGATGGAAGGGGGAAAGTCCAGGTGAGTCGGAAAGAGCCTACAGGGGCCCTGCGCCAGGCGACCTGGTACCGTATGCAAATCCGCAAGCAGGTGGGGGCAGTCGAGCCACCTCCCGAGCGGCTGCTCCAGGATAAAACGCCAGGCGGTCGGGGCGGGGCCGGCGGGAGCAGCTGGAGCCGCAACCGCCTGGGAGCCGGGGCTCGCGCGCATAGGGGATTGATCGGGGCAAAGGGGGTATCACCTGCCCTCTAGCGACCCCGGCAGCCAGTTGCGGGAGGCAGCCCAGCACGCCCCAGCCCCGCCCTCATCCCCCCGCCTCCCGCAGTACCCGAAGTGACTCCCCTCAGGGCCGGAGGTACCTCCACCGCAAGGCTGCCCAGGCGAATAGAACGCTTCGTCCAGAACCGGAGCTCGCGTCCTCCTCCAGCCTCCAGTCTCTCTGCCCTCAGTCCTTCCCACGCACCCTGGCATGCGAGCCCCCCTCATTCTATGCCAGGTAAGTGCCGGAAGAAATTTGGGAAAGTGTTGCTGAGAGAGGGTGGGTAAAGAAGGGAGCCAGCGAGTCGGGAGAACCCAGACCATTCGCGATCTGGAGACCTGGAAAAGAAGGAAAGGAAACTTCCACCCACACTTATATTGGCTTCAGTTTTACTCTGGGGACTGGTTCTCCGTCATTTCTGAATGGGAAGCCCAGGATCCAGGCAGCTCACATTTCTACAGCTTTTTCAGGTTTAGCAGTTGCTTCCCTCTACACACTTCTTCGAGGCAGTGAGCACAGGTAGTATTACCCGTTTTTGACTGGCGGGGAAACTTAAGTTCAGAGGTGAAGGTCACAAGACTGGTAAGGGTCAGAGTACGAACTGGAACCCCGTCTGCCAACCAAGACCACTACATCTCGCTGCCTCTCGTAGGGAACTATGAGGCAACTCTTAAGTTCTTTTCCAGCTGACAATCTTTTGAGTTGTCACTTCAACATCAGGCAATTAAATTTGCAGGTGGCACCTCTTCAGTTCCCTGAGAATAGGGACAATCCATCCCCAGATTGTTGCAATAAAGACGGATTGAAATTTTTGCTGTTTTTAATGGATTTAAAAACGATTGGGTTTGGCCAACTTAAAACTGACTCAAAGAATTAGATTGTTTCTTTTAGTAAAATTCGGGGGTTATTTATTTTGTTTTGTTTTGTTTTAAGTCCACATAGAATCATCTTACCTCCCACTTTGGTCATCTAAGCAGGTATTAAAAGGAGGAGGTACTTGAAGGGAAGGAAAGACAGATAAACACCTAGAGGGAGGGGAGACAATGGAAAGAAGAAATGTGTGTGGGTGTATTTGTGTTCGAATGAGCAGAACTAATAGGTTTTAGTGGTAAGAACACTTGGGTAGAAATTCCTAGGTACCAGGAGTTAGAAACCAGGCTATCTATAAGCTACTTCTCTGAAAGGAAGATGTGCCCCATCCTCTGAAGATCAGATTTTAAAAGTTTGTTCATTTCTGTGGGTCTGTAGTTAATCTTTGATGTTAGAATTGCAAGGATGCATAAATTATGTTTTTCACTCCTTTAACTTTAGAAACAAGGAATTTGAAGCACAGAGGGAAAATGACTTGTTCAAAGTAAAACAACAAAAATAAATACTAAATGGCCGAGCCAGAATTCAAACCCAGGCCTTTTGACTCCAGATCCAATAATTATGCCACTAAGGTTTTCTTTCCCAAAGGAGGGAAATCCCATCTCTATTACTCCCCTTCTCCCCCTACCTTGATATCGCACCCTTCCATCCCCAAAATTAGTTTTTCTGAAAGTCCATGCAGTCTATTCAAAAGGTGGATATTGTATTAAAGGAATGTCAATTCCCAAGCTAGGCTTCCTGATTATTACAGGTTTTTATGAGGTCATATGGGGATTTGTCACTGGAATGGGGTGGAGGGAAAGGAAATGGAAAACCTCCTTCTGCTCTTCCACCTCCACCTTCACACCACCTTCCTCTTCCTTCTCCCCAGGAACCAGTTGGAATAACCTCAAGAAAGAAGGCAATGCTAAAGCCTTTCTTTGACATTCAGGAGTCAGTCCAAGCTCCTGACTAGTCTTGGAGCTTCACAGCCCTTGGGACTAGATAACTTCCTATCTTTCAGTAAGCGGACTGCTTTAGGACCATGGAATTTAAAGTGGAAAGGAGTTTTTAATATCCCAAAATTTAGAGGTGAAAGGGACCTCAGTGTCTATCTAGTTCAATCCATACGGAAGAGCAGTACCTACAACAATATGCCTGAAAAGTGGTCCTCTAGTCTTTCCTAGAAGACCTCAGTGGAGGGGGAACCTGTCATCTCTTAAGACTGCTGATTATACCCTTGAGCAGTTTTAATCCCTTGCAGGTTTTTCCTTATTGCAAACCTAAATTTTCTTCTTTACAACTTCCATCCATTGTTCCTGGTTCTGCCCTCAGAGGCCAAACCAAACAAGTTGAATTCACCTTCTACTTCAATCAGTAAATCAGTTAATAAACATTTATTAAGTACCTGCTGTGTGCCAGGTAGTGTGCTAAAGGTTTTAATTATTTGTTACCTTGTCCTCCTGAGTCTACTGTTCTCTGAGCTAAATTTCCCCATTTCCTTCAACCAAAATAGATGACTTAAACTCATGGCCTTTCACCATCCTGGTTGTTCTCCTTTGAACTCTCTTTACAGTTTATCATAATCAATACCAAACTGTAGTTGAATTCCATCATTTTACAGTGGTAAGCCCTGAGACCCAGAGAGAGAAAGTGACTTGCCTGAAGTCTCAGCAATGATTCAACCCTGGCTGCCTCCAAAGATTTGAATCCAAATCCAATCTGAGTCTATTTCTCCCTGTACTATACCATATCTACCTGTGACAGGTTAGTTCTAGGAACAGAAAAAAGCAGGTAGAAGGTCCTTACACTTTTTTCTTTTATATGTTGGTTTTCTTTTTTTGTGTTTGCTCAGTAACCTTGACTCAAAGGCAAGACTTCAAGCATGTCGTCAGAATTTTGGCTAATTTCTGCCCCTGGAGATAAGGAGAATTTGCAGGCTCTGGAACGGATGAACACAGTAACGTCCAAATCTAATCTGTCCCATAACACCAAATTTGCCATTCCTGACTTCAAGGTAAAATCCTAGAAAATGGAGGATCTAGGGGAGGGGTTGGAGGGAGGAAAGAAAAAAAAGCAATAATTAAGGAGAGGAAGGGGAAAAACTGCTCCTCATTTTAGCATCCTGGAAGAAGAGAGTTAATTTGGTCTTGTGGAAAGAGTGCTGCATTATAGTGTAAGAGGATCTGAGTTATGATTTAGGCAAGTCATTTAACATAATTGCCTCAGTTTCCTCATCTGTAAAATGAGAGGGTTAGACTACATGACTTTTTGGTCCTTTCCCACTCTAAACTTATGATCCTATAAAAAATGAGATGGTACTGTGAAGGCCATCTATCAAGAATGGTCCTTTGGAAAAATGAAAAGTAGAAAATGACCATCAAGAGCAAATGGCCATAGGATCCTATATCTTAAGCTAGAATGGACCTCAGAGGCCACTGACTAACCAGCTCATTTTTATAGATGAGTAAACAGAGGCCCAAGGAGTTTAAATGAAAGGGTTACACAGGTAGTGTGCATCAAAGGCAAGATTTTAACCCAGAATCATCAAATTTTCTTCTATATCACATATGCCAATAATGGGTGGTAGAAATGTCTGGTTTTGCAGAACTAGGAACAGGAGAAGTCTTCAGATTAATTGTGGTATCATAGAAAGGAATGGATAACAGAGATCAGAGAAATTATTTCTGTATAATAGCTAGCAAACTTTTGTATAAGGTGAGAGCAGTATCTCCTAGTTGTGGGTGGGTCCCATTAGAGATGGAACTAGCTAGTTCCATCTTTGTTTGAAAAGACTTGTTTCTTCCCTGTTGAAAGTTTTCCAGAAGTCTGACTGTCAGAGTTAAACTCTGATCTCTTATCTCAAATTCCCATTCTAATGCTTTCTGGTAAGGACTAACAATACGCTATAGTTTGGAATTTGCCTTGTTTGTCTCCATCCTTAAGTGTACTTTTGACCCACTTTAGGGAAGGTATGAAGCGAAAGAAATTCAGTGTTCATGCCCAAGATCACTTTTTGGTTCCCATATGTCTTGTCATTGAGTAAACTTTACCATACCCCTTATTCAATAGGAAAAGAGAAACATTCTTGAATTCACAGTGCTTAGTTGCATAAGACTTTTTTTTGAGACCAGGTCTCTCCCTGTCACACCCAGGCTGTAAGTACAGAGGCCACTCACAGACCCATTACTGATCAGTTCTGAAGCTTTGACCTGTTCCGTTTTTGCCCTGGGTTCCTTAGGCAGCTCCTTGAAGTTCACCATACTGGTATTTGACTTAGAATAGGCACTGGATGGTTTTACCCCTATTCTGACCCAGAACTCCAGAGCTCAAGTGATCCACAAGCCTCAGCCTCTCCATTAGTATGAAGTGTGTCCTGGCAGAAATAGTTTTGCAAAATTAATTAATTCCTTCCTTGACTGACTTCTTACACCGACTGGGACTAGCTGTATGTATTCCTTCCCAGGATGAAAGTGAGAACTGGAGAGATTGGAGTCACTAGCAGGGGGAAATAAAAACTCCCATTTATATAGTGCTGTTAAGGTTTACAAAGCTTAAGTCAATAGAGCAGCCCTTAATGTCTCCATTGTATTGAAGAAGAAACTGAAGCTTAAGAAGGTACTGGCTTGCCTAGCATTACACAGGTAATGAATATCAAAGCCTGTACTTGAACCCCAATTCTTTTCTAACTGGAAGTATAGCACCCTTTCCATCATATTACATTACCAAAGTAAAATTTAAGATCAATATATATTATATTAGCACAATAGTTTTATCTTGAAAGTAGGTCTATTTATATGTAATACTGCCTTAGAAGGCAGATTACTGGGCACAGGACATCCACATTTAGTGTGATTATGTTGAGGTTCGGGGTTAGGGGTGGCCAAGATCCCAAAATACCAACCTGCCTGGTCTTGCCAAAAGAATTTGACTCAAATCTTCTCTCAGCCAAAGAAAAGCAAAGTTTATTAAAGGTTCACCATAATGAGTAGACTGGTTTTTTTTTTTTGCTTTTTGGAGGGAATTTGGGGTTAAGTGACTTGCCCAAGGTCACATGGCTAGTTTTTGTGTTAAGTGTCTGAGGCCGGATTTGAACTCAGGTGCTCCTGACTCCAGGGCTGGTGCTGTACTCACTGTGCCACCTCTTAAGGAGTCTGGGTATCTGTGATGCTTGTACTAGATAAGTGGGCCAGAATAATCTGACACAGAGTGAGTCTGTGCTAGATCATTTCTCCTGCCTTCTCTCTCTCATGGAGGACAGATGGGGTGTTATATACAGAAAGGTTGTGGGAGGAATCTAGGGGTTGTCTAGAGGAGGAGTTTGGGGAGGGTCTTCAGGAGGAGTCAAATGAGGTCAGACTCCAGAGATGAGGGATTAAGGGTGGGAAGTAGCTGGAGTTAGCCTCCAGAGATGAGACTGAAGGGCTGGTCTAGTTTAAGGTGTATAGATATTTTGGGAGGATCTAGGGTGGGAAGGGCTAGGCTAGTAACTGAGTTTTGGGCCACAGTGAAAGGCTTATGGCCTCAGACAAATGCCTCATCAAATAAGAAGATTCAGAGTTCAAGGGGGTTCCCAGAGCCTGTACCTCATCAATTATACTCCTTACCTCACAGAATTTTGTTGTCAGGAAAAAGCACCATAGAAATAAGAGCTATGAATGCTTGAGAAATAGTAAACAGACATCTGGAATCAACCAAGCAAACATTAATTAAATGCCTAATACAGGTTAGGCGCTGTGAAATTTTAATAAGGAGAAAAGGAAGACAGTTCTTTCCTCAAAACAATTAACATTAAGCTTACTATATGAGCTTACATGTACATACATTAATTTATATATATGTTTAATTACATACAAAATAAGTACAGTGTAGTTTTGAGAGGTAGGCCACTAGCAGGTGGGGGAAGAAGAAAGACTTTCTGTAGAAGGAATGATCCAGATATTTAAAATAATGATGTGTATACCAACTGCTCTTAGATCAAGGGTTCTTAAGGTTTTTATTTGTATATCATGGCTCCCTTTGGTAGTCTAATAAAGCTTATGGCTTTATTATATATAGCTGCCTCAGAATACAGTTTTACTGCATAAAACAAAATATATAGAATTACAAAGTTCATTATATTGAACTACATTTTTTTCCTAACATATAGAAAAATTTCCCATTTCTGCCAGAGCTCAATCTTCCTTTACTTCAAAAATAGGGATAAGCAAAGTAAATCCCTTCATATACTATTAATTTCATTTTATAGAGGAGGACTATAGATTTAAGACCTTGAAGGTCCCTAGCCCAATACTCCTGCCATTCTGTAGACTTGGAAGCCCGGGAACCAGAGATATGTACCTGAGGTCACACCAAGTAGAAGCCCTGAAGCCTTTGATTCTGGGTCTTTCCAATCTACCTGGCTGTCTTCTCCCTTTTTTTTTTTTTAAGAAAGTAGATGACTTTTATTATGAGTATGCTTTCACAGTACCTAGCAGTCCATTCTTAATAACTTAGTCTTCTGAATTTTGCACCACATGATATACTGGTAGGATCTTTAAAATGTCAAGAATCAAAATGTTGGAGGACTCATTTGAAGGAAGTTTGGATGTAATTATGACTTGTTATCATAATTATGATGCCTGGAATTTCGTATTCTATGTAATTGTCTTAAAATAATTTACACATTTCAGATAATTGACTATCATTTAGGTGTGACTTTAGGCCACCTGATTTTCCCTTTCATGTACCTTCCCGAGCTGTGGAATGGAAAGATCTGACTGGCATTTCCCACTACCACTTTTTTTTCCCTTTTTTAAAAAAAATCTTATTTAATATCTGGCTGTCTTCTTTAATAGAATGCATGTCTTGGGGGAATGAGGAGGATCCTTGGGGAAGAGAAACCACTTTAATTTCAACAGAGATAATCTTTGTGCATTGTTGTGCACATTTTTTTGCATTGGGCATTGTTGTGCATATTTCTATTTCTCTAATCCCTTTTCTGTAGGAATGTTTGTAAACTCTCCAAAGATCTAAGAATATGGCTGCCCCAAGGATGACCCTAAAGGAGCCCCACCCAAACCAGATCCTTTATCTGTAGCAGCCTAGAAAACTTGAGAAGGTGCAGGTTGAAATCACTTGAAATAGAGATGCTTTTAAAAATTTAACTTCTCAATTTGATTCAGTTAAGTTAATAAACAATAAGTGCCTATTGTGTGTAAGGCACTATGCTAGTTTCTGATTATACACAGACAAAAGTAGAAATAGTTCCTTCAAGGAGTTGACATACTACTAAGCTTTCAAGTTTGCTTCCACAGATATCTCTTGCTGAAATCAAACAAATTGCAAAATTGCTATTTTCTATTCAGTGAAGAAAATGAGGAGTAGGACCCACAAGATAACATGCAATCTTTCCTATGGGAAAAATATGACAGGAAAGGTATGACAGGAGAGCCTAAAGTCCCACGTTTCCATTATTAAGGAATTCTAACCAAGTTTCTAGACCCTGGATTAATTTATATAACAATGAATGACTCTCCCAAGTAGGCTATCATAGAATTTCCCACTAGAAGCTGTTCTGTTAAAAAAAAATTCACAAAACATTTTTCCCATAAAGCTTTTGTATGTTTAATTTATTTATACTCTTTACAGGTGGGAACCTTGGATTCTCTTGTTGGTCTCTCAGATGAGTTGGGGAAACTTGATAGCTTTGCTGAAAGGTAAAATAGTCCTTATTTACTACATACAAATGAGAATCTGACATTGTTTTTAGAGGACACAATGTTCTTGCATTAACTGAACCCGTACCTGTCTAAACCTGGTGGTAGTAAACCAATATAGTGAATGGAGGAGTTTTACAACCTTTTTCTAAGGGCTGCAGGGTCGTCCTTGTAGCTGATTGCTTAGCTAAATGTGCTGCTAAAGAAGACCATCATATTCTAGGCAATTATCCTCAAATAAAAGTAGGACTGTTAGCATTAAGCTGTGGGAATCAAGTTTTCTTTCCTTCTAGAAATTGCCCCAAGCATTGTTCAGAACTGTAGTTTTCCTACTTTTTGAGGTTGTGAAACCTCCTGCATTTCTCTTAGGACACAACAATCCTAAGTCCCAAATGCTTCCGGAGCAACAGTCTAAAAGGGAAGACTGTGGATGTAAGCTTTGAAATATGAAAATCTTGGGGTGCCAGGGAGACTAGTATTTATGGTTGCTGTTATATGATAGGCATTAGGAAATCCCTCTACCTCCGTACCAGTTGCCTAATAGTGTTATTTGTAACAATGTAGTAAGAATATTTAATAAGTAATATTTACCTGTTTGCCGAATGTGGGATACTGTATATAATAATAGCCCTGATCTTGAGAGATTTTTTTATTTATGAAATCTGGAAAAAAAATTGCTTTGCATGGAGAACATTGCATTATGTTATAATTGTTTATTGAATGAATAAATGTTTTTGCACTTTGCTTATCTGTAAAATTGTGGGATATGATTTAGTTTCTGGTCTGTTTAGTGACATATGAGGGTGAGGTGATAAGATGCTTTGGGAAGTTCTAAGGAGAAATGAACAGCATTTTCTATCATTTGGGGAGGAGCAGAATGATCCCCTAGAACAGTTCATAGTATTTAAAGCCAGAATTAAACTCAATTAAGCAAACATTAAGTATATTTTATGTTTGAGTCACTGTGCTAGGTACTGAGGATAGGGCTATGATGTCATTAATATGGAGAGATTCTGGTGAGAAAGCTCCACCTATCAATTCAGGTTGACACCTTCTCTGTAACTCAGAACATTGAGAGGTTGAGTCACTTGCCCACAGTTACACAACTGGTATATATGAGACCCATGTCTTGTGGCTTGGAGGCTGGTTCGAGATTCATTATGTCACACTGCTGGGGATAAAGACACAAAAATGAAACAGTCCCTGCTCTAGAAGACATTCTATTTATTTGTGGGTGAATGGGACCATAGAAATGATCTAATATAGCCAACTCATTTTACAGATGAGAATTAAATGTATAGTGAGTAAATGCTTAATAAATTTTACTCATTCATTCATTGGTCCATTCATCCATCCATTTATTCATTTAAAGTAACGAACTGAGATTCAAACTGGGGTCATTTGATTATCATCTCTGGGCTCATTTTTACTATATTATACTGCCTAATGATTGATAGGTACTAATGTTACCTCAAGATGTTCTGTCTGTAGCAATTGGCTACAATTCTGAGTAGTATGTTCAATGTACCAATGAAGTATCATTTTGTTGTCTCCAGCCTACTATAAAGTTTCTTCTGTATGTGAGTTTGTCATCTAGGTTGCTTGTGATGTTATGTAAAATATGAAGGAAATATGCAAACATACTAATAAAACCTACCTAGATAGAAGTATGTGAGCATGTTTGTGTGTAAATACTGTATAATATAATTAGAATCAAAGATTATTAAGAGCTTGAAGGAATTATAGAGAGCTGGCTAGTTAATGTTTCATTTTAAGAAAGGGAATTGGGACCCTGTGAGGTAGATGGCTTGCCCAAGGCCAACAGTGAGTTACTGACAGCAGAGTCAGGACTAGAGTCTAGCTATAGAGGCTAGCTCACCAAAAAGCAGCAGCCTTCGTCTATAACTTCGTCTAGTGGAAGGAGCACTGGACTTGGGGAGTCAGGACACTTGGATTTTGGTTCTTGCTGTGTCCTCATCCTCTCTAACAAACCATGATCTCAAATCGGAAAGAGAAGATAGCACGGCATAGAGGATAAAATGTGGGACATGGCATCAAGAAGGGCTGGGTTCAGATCATCACTTAATACTAACTAGCCATGGCAATCACCCTACTTTCCTCAGCCTCAGTTTCCCCATTGTAAGATGAGTATAATGCCTACTTTGGGACTTATCTCTCAGGTTTGTTGTGAGAATCAACATGCTTAGTGAGATAATATACTTAAAGCACTATTCATGTCATTAATCATTATCTCTAAGGTCCCATTGAGTTTTAGAGTTTGTGATTGCTCTTTCCATCATAATACCCTACATTCAGGGTCAAAAAAATTCATAAAAAACAAAATAAGTGCATCTGGCTACACAAGGTAGTAGCTAGAACTGATTCTTTGTAGCAGTCAATACAAATCATTCCTGATTTATGGAAGCAGCGAGATCCAAAAGAAAATAAACCATCTGACATGTCTTAATTTTCAATAGGAGTTGTTTGTCCTTCTTCATGACATCTGGAAGGAGATGTTATGATTTGCAAGTGAATTGGATTTAAGTCAGGCAGGCTGTACAGGGCAGGTCAATGGCCTCACTCTCTCCATCAGAGCCATCTGGGTCTAGTGGCAAGCTATAGATCAGAACAACTAAAGATGGTATTGATGCAGTGGGAGGCCTTGGCCTTTTTAAGCTAAGGTCTTTCCCAGGTCTCAGTTTGTCTGAAGCAAAGCCCATTAAGTGATTAAGGCTAGGTAAAAATGAGGCAAAGAATGGTCTCTTTTACCTGGTCAAAAAAAAGCCCCCCAAACCAAAATTAGTCTGGGAGGGGAAGACCTTCAGGGTTTCTGACCAAAACAAACAATGAGTAGATACTGTGTCAAGGTCCACGATCAGAGAAGAAAATTAAGATTTGAGTTGGAAAAAGCCCTGAAGATCACCGAGGCCAACTGTACCCCACCATCCCCTCCACCCCTCACTGTTACAAATGAGAAAGCTGGCCCAGATTTGTTAAATATCTTTCTAAAGTAATATAGCTAGTAAGTGGTAGCAGGATTCAAACCCAGGTCTTCTTCTGTAAATCTGGCACTCTTTTCCTTGGACATCATTGCTTCCATAAGATAGACAAGGTCTGTTTTGACTACTCCAAAGAATCAGTTCAAACACAAGTGTAGAAGATAGACAAGGTCTGTTTTGACTACTCCAAAGAATCAGTTCAAACACAAGTGTAGTATAGCCAAATGGTGGTTAGTCTACCAGCCACCCCTGCCTGCACAGTGGGAATAAATAATGTAGAGGATACTTATAGTATAGGAATAGAATATTCAAAGAAACTGCCCATACCCAGCTTTGGTTCTTTGAAAAGGACTACTGCATTCTATGAAAAGTGCTTAAGTGTTATTAGATAAATACTAGCTGTGCTTGTAACCTAGGCAGCACAAACCTGTCAGCACTGCCTCTGGTCAGGAGAGTAGAGAAGGTACAAGAGTTTTCAGGGTGTATTGTTTCCATATCCTTTTATTATTTATTTACTCGGCTAGACTGAGTGTTTTTCCATGTTGCTGGTAAGGCAACTTTTGGCTCTCGGAACTTTTCATCTGTTTTTGGTTTATTCCCCAGTAGTTCTATGGGGGGAATCTGCTAATTATTTTTGTTTCAATGCATTGACATCTGAGGAATCAATACTTTTGTCTTAGAAAGCAACTCACTCACTCCTTCCTTTTCTGAGTATTTGAGCCCTTTAAGTGATCTTAATCAGGTTAACAATTGCTGGTAGAAACATCACATGTCCTGAGAGTTTTCTTAAGAGGCAACTTGAATTCATGAAGGAGAACAAAGAATGGACAATACAAACACTATTTAAGTAGGATCTAGTTAAGGCCAATTTTACAGATACTCATTTATCAACTAATAAAATCCACCATCAAGAAGATAGGATTTGAAGACTTTAGAATTTAACCTCCTCATTTTATAAGTGAGGAAACCAAAGTCCCCAAATTTACCTAAGTGGAAGTGACCCACCCAGCACAGCATGGACATGCAATCAAATGCTCCGTTATCCATGAATAGATTATTCATAACTGAAAAAAATTTTAGAGGGAGGAATTTAGAGATTCATCAGTCTAGCCCCTTTGTTGTATGATTGAGGAAACTGAAGCCCCAAAAGAGGAAGTGATTTTCCAAGGTTACACAGCTTAAAATGGGCACATCTTGGACTCTTAAGGCCTTTTGGTTCCTCATCTAAAATTATTTCCCTTCTTCTATTTCTCACTTGGGTTCCAGGCTACTGGAGGTAAGGCTGAGCTGAGGCTGAGTGTGAGATTGCAGATACAGTGGATGAGTAAAGGCATTTAAAGCCTTTTACAAACTAGCTCCAATGTACTTCTCAAACCTCTTATGTTAGTCCTCTTCACAGACTTTATTTTCTAGCCAAAATGACCTTTTTCCTGTTCTTTACATGCACTATTCTGTTTCTCATTTCAACACTATAGACCATAGTACACCAGTACTATAGATGGGGTTTTCTTGTCAAAGGTACTAGAGTGGTGTGCCATTTCCTTCTCTAGTGGCAAGCAGAAGTTAAGTGACTTGCCCAGGGTCACACAATACGTTTCTGAGGTCAGATTTGACTTTGGAGCTTGACCCCAGGCCCAATGTTCTATCCACTGAGCCACCTAGCTGCCTCCTGTATCTCTGGGTGTACAGTATGGAGGATATGGACTGGATCTATGATTTCATTGGTTTAGAGCACTCCTACAAGGGGAAACTTCCTCTGTCAATGCAAGTCTGTACTTTCTTTGCAACTTGTATTCCTAGCCAGTTGCCCAGGGTTACATAGCCAGGATGTCCCAGGGGAACATGAACTACCTTAGAGGTGATTTCTCTATCTACTATGCTGTGTTGTTATTAGGCAGACAAAGTTCAAGTATAAGAAGATACAAAAAGTAAATTTAAGGCAGTTTTGGAGCTGGGGGGAACATTAGGACCTGGTGGGAAATGGGAAGGATCAGCAAAGGTCTCATGTAGGAGGTAGTACATGGGATGAGCTTTGAAAGAATCAGGAGTCTTAAGAAGTAGAGGAGAGACAAGGGCATTCCAGATGTGGGGTATGGCACAGCTTGTGCCAGGATATGGAAACTTGAGATGGAATGTTGTGTGTGAGCCCCAGCAGGGTAGACTGGTTGCAGGATGCATTGTAGGCTGCATGCAAGGGAGTCAAGAATAACGCACCTGCAAAGGTCTGCTAAAGAGCTGGATGGTGAAGGAGTTCAAATTGTCAAACCAAGTCTTCAGACCAAGCTCAAATGCCACCTTGCACAGGAAGGAGTTTGTGTTTTAGTTTAGAGGCAGGCCAGTGACATGGTTAAAGCTGAGTTTTAGAAGTTTTTACTTTGGCAGCTGTGTAAAAGATGGATTGGAGAAGGAAGAAGAGATAAGTAGTGAAGTGAGAAAGGGAATGAGTAATCAATCAAGAAAATAGAAAAGATGAATATAAAGCAGAATCCCCAGGAACAGTATTGTAGTAGTGTATGTATTAGAACAGGCGTATTGTGGAAGAATTTGAGAATTCTGTTAAATACAACAAATGTTTATTAAATGATGCATTATTAGAGAAAGGTGAAAAGCCTCATGGTTTCTACCCTCAAAGGGTTACAATATAAGAGGAGGAATAATTGCAAAAGAGAATGTTTTTCATTACATGTTTCTTGTGTTTAAAGAAGCTCTAAATGGTCTGGGTTGAATTTAACAGTAGCAAAAATTGTTTAATTTAGGATAAAGATTTTAAAACTAGAAAGTATTTTTGAGATCATCTTGTTTAACCACCTCGGTTTACCAACAAAGAAACTGAGGCCCAGATTTGTCAGAGGCTATATAGTTGCAAACTAAAAGAATCAAGGAAATAAATCAAAGGAAACAACAAACAAACAAAAAATCATAAAACAAATGATTTAACAGTCTGTGACTTCTAATATAATTACATCTAGTCCTTAGGAGAATGTAAACTCCTTGAGGGTAGCGACTATTTTTGTCTTCGAATCACTACTACCAAGCAGATATTAAAAATTTGTTGAATAGCATTAATGTTTTATTTTTATATAAAAATTGTCAAATTATTTCATTCAAAGTATACTACTAGTATATTAGATATTTTTGTTTAGTGATCATTATATAGTTTATGTTATGAAGATAACTTCCTATGAAGAAGGCAGGATCTATACCAGAGGTGGGTAACCTGTGACCTCAAGGCCACATGTGGCCCTCTGGGTCCTGAAATGTGGCCCATTGACCAAGTTTGGGGTCAGTCAAAGGGCTGACTTGAAGACTTAGAGGGCCATGTGTGGCCTCAAGGTTTCAGGTTCCCTCCCTTGTTCTACAATATATCTTTCATCCTTGCATTCCTACTGCTTTGTACATAGTTAGTCAAAAAACATTTTTTTCCTTTTTTCTTTTTTAAAAGATTCATTTTTAACTTAAATATAGAAAGGCAACCCCCCCAACATTTCCATGTACACAGCACAACATAAAAAAAAGGATTCAATATAAAACCAAGAGTTTGTATTTCATGTTATTTACTTTTTTTTCGAAAACTATGTAATAAATATTGTATATAATTTTCAAAGCTATCCAGTTTTTTTTATGTACTTCCTTTCAAGTTTTCTTTTGTTCTCTTCTCTGCACTTTTTCTCCCTCCCTCCCCACACTGCCATAGAGAAGGCTACCATTAGACACAAAAATGTGTGTGTGTGTGTGCACGAGCAAAACCATATTATACATAGTTATATTTATCAGTTTTTTCTCTGGATGTGGATAGCATCTTTTCCATAGTAGGTCCTTGTAAATGATTTTGAGTATTTATGGAACAATATTGCTATTACTGTGTACATCATTCTCTTGGTTCAGCTCCTTTTGCCCTTTATTATTTCATATAAATCCATGTTTTTCTAAAATCAATCAGCTCAACATTTTTATAGCACAGTAGTATTCTTTCACAATCACATACCACAGCTTGTTTAGCTATTTCCCAGCTGATATCTAAGAAAATATTATAGAACATATAAGGTCTTTTTCTTTTTCCCTAATCACCTTGGGAAACAGACCTGATAGTGGTATGGCTGGGTCAAAGGGTATACATAGTTTTATAATTCTTTGGGAATAATTTTAGATTGCTTTCCAAAATGGTTAGATCAGAACACAGTCTCAATTTTTCCACATCCCCTCTAAGATTTGTCACTTTCCCCTTCTATCATTTTAGCTAATCTTATAGGTATAAGATGATATCTCAAAGTTGTTTTATTTTGCATTTCTCTAATCAGAGATTTAGAGCATTTTTATATAACTATATATAGTTTTGTTTTCTTCATCAAAAAACTGTCCTTTCATACATATTCTTTGACCATTCATCAATTTGGAAATGACTCATAATTGTTATAAATTTGACAAAGTTTTTTTTAATATATTTGAGATATGAGACTTTTATCTGAGAAACTAACTAAAAATTTCTCCAAAGTTTGAAGTTTTTATGCTGTAATATATGGTCAATTCTTGTAAAGATACCATGTGCCACTGAGAAAAAGGTGTATTTGTTTCTATTTTTACTCATTTCTCTCCAGATATATATCATATCTAGCTTATCTGAGATTCTATTCACCTCCTTAACTTCTTTCTTATTTATTTTTTGGTTAGATTTATCTAGTTCTGAGAAGGGAAGGTTAAAATCCTCCACTATTGTAGTGTTATCTATTTACACCTTTAATTCATTTAACTTTTCCTTTAAAAAGCTAGATGCTATAGTATTTGGTGCATATAGGTATAGTATTGATAGAAAATGTAGTCTCCCTACCTCTCTCTTAATTAAGTCTATTTTAGCTTTAATTTTGTCTGAGATCATGAATACTACTCTTGATTTTTTTTTACCTCAATTGAAGTAGAATTCTACTCCAGACATTTGTTTTAACTCTGTATAGCTTTCTTTTTTTTAATCTATTAATTTATTTTTAGTTTAGAGCATTCAGTTCCACAAGCTTTTGAATTTAAAATTTTCTCCCCCTCCCTTCCTTTCCCTCTTTCCCCCTCCCCAAGATGGCATGCAATCTGATAATAGGCTCTATATGTATATTTATATTATGCATATTTACTTTAGTCATGTCATAAAGAAGAAATATAACCAATGGGATAAATCATGAGAAAGAAAAAACAAAACAAAACAAAAAGGAGAGAGAGCAAATAGTATGCTTTGATTTGCATTCAGACTCCATAATTCTTTCTCTGGATGTGGATAGCATTTTCCATCATGAGCCTTTTAGAGCTGTCTTAGAACCTCGAATTGCTGAGAAGAGCCAAGTTTATCAAAGTTAATCATCCCATAATGTTGACTGTAACTGATACAATCTTCTCCTGGTTCTGCTTCCCTCATTTAGCATCAGTTCCTATAAGTCTTTCCAGGTTTTTCTGAAGTTGGCCTGCTCATCATTTCTTATAGCACAATAGTATTCCAGTACATTCATATACTACAACTTGCTCAGTCCTTCCCTAATTGATAGGCATCCCCTCAATTTCCAGTTCTTTGTCACAACAAAAAGATCTACTATAAATATTTTTGTATATGTAGGTCCTTTTCCCATTTAAAAGTTTTTTTCCTTTTCCCATTTTTATGATCTCTTTGGGATATAATACTAGAAATTGTATTGCTGGGTCAAAGGGTATTGCACATTTTTATAGCCTTTTGGTCATAGTTCCAAATTGCTTTCCAAAATGGTTGGATCAGTTCAGAACTCTACCAACAATGTATTAGTCTTCCAATTTTCTCACATCTTCTCCAGCATTTATAATTTTCCTGTTAATGTCATGTTGGCCAATCTGAGAGGTGTGATGTGGTACCTAAGAATTGTTTTTATTTACATTTCTCTAATCAATAGTGATTTAGAGCATTTTTTCATATGACTATAGATAGCTTTAATAAACTGCCTGTTCATATCCTTTGACCATTTATCATTTGGGGGATGACTTATATTCTTATAAATTTGTCTCAATATATATTTTAGACATGAGGCCTTTATCAGAGACACTGGTTTTAAAAATTCTTTCCCAGTTTTGTGCTTCCCTCCTAATCTTGGTTCCATTGGCTTTGTTTGTGCAAAAACTTTTCAATTTAATGTAATGAAAATTATCCATTTTGCATTTCATAATGTTTTGTATCTCTTGTATGATTATGAATTCTTACGTTCTCCGTAAATCCGATGGGTAAACTATTCCTTGCTCTCCCTGTTTGCTTGCAGTATCAGCCTTTATATCTAAATTGTGTATCCATTTTGACTTTATTTTGGTATATGGTGTAAATATGGTGTAAGATATTGTTCTGTGTCCAGTTTTTGTCATACTGTTTTCCAGTTTTCCCAGAAGTTTTTGTCAAATAGCGAGTTCTTATCCCAGAAGCTAGATTCTTTGGGTTTATCAAACAGTAGATAACTATAGTCATTGACTACTATGTCTTGTGCATCCAAAACCACTGATCCACCACTCTTATGTCTTCTCTAGTACCAAGTAGTTTTGATGATTGCTGCTTTATAATACAATTTAAGATCCAGGTCACTTTCCTTAGCTTTTCTTTTCATTAATTCCCTTGATATTCTGGACCTTTTGTTCTTCCAGATGAATTTTTTTTTTTTTTTAGCTCTTTAAAATAATTTTTTTGCAGTCTGATTGGTATAGCACTAAATAAGTAAATTAATTTAAGTAGAATTGTCATTTTTTAGCTTTCATTTTAAAATATGGTTCTTATAAACAACATTGTCTAATTCTGATTTTTAATCCATTCTGCTACCATTTGCATTTTATGGGTGAATTCATCCGATTCATATTCAAAGTTATAATTATTAGTTGTTTATTTCTCTCCATACTACTTTCCCTCTCTGTTATCATTCTCACCCTCTCTTTTATCCTATCTCACCTCACACACTTAGAAGTGATTTACTTCTAACAAATACCTCCTTAATCCATAATTTTAAAGAATCCCTTATCCTTTTCTCTCTTACCCTGCTATTTCTTAATCTGTAGGGTTCTTATAAGAATTATGCTCTTATGCTTTTCCCCCATCCTCCTACTTCTAGATTTATACAGCTTTCCAAAATTCCCTCCCTTATCCTCTCTCCTCCCCTCCTATTTCTTTATAAATGTAGAAGACTTTCAAACCTTTCTAAATGTGTGTTATTCCCTTTGAAACTCAGTTCAACTAGCACCTAGCACTGCTAACCTGCTTTCACTGTAACATTTCTTTCATTCACCCCTTGTTTGAATGAGATAATTGCTCCATTTTATTTCTTCCACCCAGTTTTATTTTTTAGAATCATTCCATTATACACAACTCAACTCCACAGTACTAAGAAGTAAACAGTTTGACCTTCTTGAGTCCCCTATACCATGATTGGTCTTTAATGTTTACCTTAAATTTCTCCTAGATCTTAGAAGTCAAATTTTCTATTGAGTTCTAGTCTTTGTCACAAATACCCAAAAATCTTTCAATTCATTTAATGTCCATTTTCATTTTTCATTCAGCTTTTCTGGGTAAGTTATTCTTGGTTTCAAACCCAGCTTCTTTGCTCTTTGAAATATAATGTTCCAAGCCTTTCAGTCTTTTAATGTAGGAGTTGCTAGATCTTGTGTTATTCTGACTATAGCTCCATAGTACTTAAATTGTTTTTTTTTCCTTGTTGCTTGTAGTTTTTTTCTCCTTAACATGGGAGCTTTGAAACTTGGCTATGATGTTCCTATGAGTTTTCATCTTGGGATCTCTTTTAGGTGGTGATGGATGGATTTTTTCTTTTCTTTTCTTTTTTTTTGCCTTTTCTTTTTTTGGAGGGCAAAATTGCCCAAGGTTACATGGCTAGTTTTTTTGTGTGGGTGTTAAATGTCTGAGGCTGGAACTGAACTCGCAGTCCTCCCGACTCCAGGGCCAGCACTTCACTCACTGCACCACCTAGCTGTCCCTCAAGGCAGTTTTTCAAATTTTAACTTATTATCTTTACCCCCTAAACTCACCCACATACTGAGCTTCACTACTTTGTGGTTGAGTTGTTTCACTTGTATCTGATTCTTTGTGACCCCATTTAAGGTTTTCTTGGCAGAGATGCTGGAGTGGTTTACCATTTCCTTTTCTAGCTCATTTTACAGATGAAGAAACCGAGGCAAACAGGGTTAACTGCCTTGCCCTGGGTCACACAGCTAGTAAGTGTCTGAGGTCAGATTTGAACTCATGAAGTCTTTTTTTTTTTTTTTTAAAGCAATCGGGGTTAAGTAACTTGCTCAAGGTTACAGGGCCAGTTATTTCTGGGTGTGGTGCTGAGTATCTGAGCCCAGATTTGATCCCCAGGTCATCCCGACACTGGAACCGGTGCTCTTACTCACTGTGCTACCTGGCCACTCCATGAACTCATGAAGTCTTACTGATTCCAAACTCAGTGCTCTATCCACTGCACCACCTAGCTACCTTTACTAATACTTCACTACCATTGCCCAGGGCATAACCATTCTCCTAGTCATGCAGATTTGTAACCTCGCTATCATTCTTGACTCCTTAATCGCCCTTTCCCCATATATCCAGTCATTTGCCAAATCTTACCATTTTCACCTATACAACATTTCTTGGTAAAGGTTGTCTTCTTTCTACTCCCACAGCCACCTCCCTAGTTCTGGCTCTTATCACTTCTTTTCATACAGTTGTCAGAGTCACTTCCCCCAGCACTCCCCAATCCCAGTGGTTCTCTACTGCTTCCTAGGATCAAGTACAAATTCTTGTGTTTGGCATTTACAATTCTTCACAACTTGGCCCCTTCCTGTTTTTCCAGTCTTTTTCCACATTATTTTCTCCCTTCTACCTATTCTATGGTCTTACTATTTAATATATTGCAGTAGTCTTGCAATAAATAGACTTTTCAAAGGAGTCTTGCCAATGAATGCCCAATTGGGCTTTGTGGTCCTGCTTACTGGGCAACTTAGCCAAACATCCAAGGCTCTAACTATAAGTACTATCGTTGGTGGCATGGTGTCAGGGAAAGAACACTGTACTGGGAAGGATTCAGGAGACCAAGGCTTTGATGCTTAACCGGCTTTGTGACCTTAGGCAAATTATTTAACTTCCAGAAAACCTCTACTTTCTTCATCTGTAAGACAGGGATAATACTTGGACTACCTGCTTCATAAAGATGTTGTAAGGAAAGTATTTTGTAGTCCTTGAAGAACTTCAGAAATGTGAATTGCTATTACCACCCTCCTTTCTCTGCACTAGATACAAGTTCCTCCATTTGGCAGTCAACTAGCATTTTTTGTTGTTGAGACATTTTCAGTTGTGTGAATCTTCAGGATCCCATTTGGGATTCTTGGCAAAGATACTGGAGTGATTTGTTTTTCCTTCTCCAGCTCATTTTAGAGATGAGGAAACTGAGGCAAACAGGGTGAAATGACTTGCCCAAAGTCATAACTAGCAATTGTCTGAGGCTGGATTTGAACTTGGATTCTCCTGACTCTAGACTTGGCTCTCTATTCACTGTGCCACCTTAGCTGCCCTGGATAAGTTTTAAAAACAGCCAAAAGTTATTTAGAATTCAGTTTGGCAAATAAAGTGGGTGACTGAGTTGGATCATTACCATGTGGTGTAGTGGAAAGAACCTTAAATTCCTAGAGAAGCTTGAATTTGAGACCTCAGTCCACTGCTTCTGACCTTTGTAAGTTTGAGTAATTATTCTGGACCTCAGTTTACCCATCTGAAACAATAATGGGTTGGAATAGATGACTTACTGCTCTTGAATAAAAATACATAGTTTTGGAAAGGACAATATTTTCCAACCTCTTCATTTTATAGAGGAAGAAACTGAGGCCCAGAGAAGGTGGCTTGCCCATAGTCACAGGGCTAGTAAGTAGCAGAGCCTGAATCTGAAATAAGAAATTAGAAATAAGCTTTTTTTAAAAAAAGTTGTACAGAATGGAGGTTCATGATTTCATAATTGGTCCTCTTCTTCTGTTATTTGTACAGGGAAATGTTCATATTTGTTGATATTAGTAAAGTTAATAATAGCAAGAAAGATAATTTAAAAATATTTTGAACCCTGCTATTTTCATTCTAGGATTTTCCATTATAGTCTTAAAAAAAAACCAGTTCAGCCTCCTCCCTTTGTAGACATACCTTTCTATTCCTGCTGCTTTGCTCCAGGGTAGTTTAGTTCCACTATCCCTATTGGCTGAGGAGAAAACACTAAAACAAAGAAGTTGGGTGACTTGCCCTGGGGTTCATTGAGTCATCTGATGGGCCTGGATGAACAGACTCCCCTGTTTGCTGGTTTTTATACCTCTGGGCCAAACTATCTCACTTCAGACTTTTACTATGATGAAGAGGAAGGAACCTCAAACCTTAGTTTTTAAAATATGCAGGCCATCCTTTCCTACAGTGTCTTACTCACTGGGAATCGGCTAAAGCTTGTATGTTTTTTTGAGGCTTGCTCCATCTACCTGCTGTAGGTATAAAGAGCCTGGCTGTAAACAGCAACCACTGGCAAAAGAAATACATGACTCAGTTGGTAATCCACTAGGATTTAGTGAGGCTTGCTATATGCCAGGTGTCAAAAAAACAGCTAGGGTAACTCTACAAGTACAAAAGAGGACATTTCTTGCCCTCCAGTGACACACTAAATAAAACATGACTGTACATAAAACTATAAATTCAAAATGATTTGCAATTTGTTTTTGAAAAAGTATATGTTAACTTTAAAAATTTTTATTGATGGCTTTTGTTTGCAGGATAGTAATTTCTGAATATCTTACATCACAGTCCTCCCCCAACCATTCCTTCTAACCAAGAAAAACAATTAAACAAAACCAACAAAGACCTTCTGACACGGCATATTACAATATACACCTGTAGTCAGTCTTACCTCTATACTAAGATGATGGAGGTATATTTAATCATCTGTTCTTTAGTACCAAGATTGGGCATGATTAATTAATTAATTAATCTGATTTCTGTTGTGTGTTAGGGCTATTTATGTTATTGTAGTCATTGTGTCTACTGACTTTCTTTGAGTTCTTTTCCAATTATAAGATTAGGTTTGTGACTTTGTGTTTGTCCCAGAAGCAAAATATTGCCTTTTGAGAATAATAAACCTTATTATTTCTTGGGCTGTCTGGCCTTGTATGAATTAGGAAGGGGGTGGTCTTATTCATTTTTGGGGATCCCTTCCTCAGGGGAGTTTTAAGTGTCCTCTATGACACCTTCCTTCTCATTCTGCCTTGCCTTGTGGTGCTTTAGCCAAATTTTCTATTTGGATACCGTGTTTCCCCGATAATAAGACCTATCCCGAAAATAAGCCCTCCCCTTACTGTGTAAGATTCCTCTAAAATAAGCCCTCCCCCGAAAATAAGCCCTATTGAGATTGCTACTGTAGTGAAGGTGATCCCCTGCGCTACACGCTACATTACGGTACCCTCTGTATGCACCGTCCCCCCTCCCCCCCCCGAAATGCACTCCGAGCTCTGAGCTGCATCCAATCAGAGCTGCAGCAGTGAGCGAGTCATCCTGTTCTTCCCCAGTGATTTGCTTGCTGGCGCCATTAAGAGCAGTGCCACAGAGGAGAGCTGAGGCAGGACAACATAAGCCCTCCCCTGAAAATAAGCCCTCTGGTGTTTTTCTTTCCAAAAAAAAAAAAATAATAAGACAGTGTCTTATTATCAGGGAAACATGGTAGGAATTAAAAGCACTAAACCCCTTTTTTTTTGGAGGGCAATTGGGGTTAAGTGACTTGCCTAAGGTCACACAGCTAGTTTTTGTGTAAAGTGTCTGAGGCCAGATTACACTGAACCCTTTTCTCTATGCATTCTCATTTATTATTATTTTTTAAAATCTCCACTTGTCCTATTCCCTTGAGGCTCTTAATGTTCCTAATGTGATAATGAGGTCTAGCCCCAGTCACACTTTTGCACTTTTAACTGAGACTCTTCTGGTATTCTTTAACTCCAAAGAATGATCTCCTTGGCAAGAATTGTTGGCATCAGAAGCTGATAGAGAAATGTTTTGGGGGGTACAAGAAGGCCTTATAGCAAACCTCAGAGGTGAATGCCTACTCTATGCTTCTGCTTTGACCTCTCCCCTTTTCCTAACTTCTCAATGTTGAGATCTCTGTTCTCTATAATATTAAGTGCTTGTTGACTGCCTGGCTTATTAACCTAATGAAATTTGATAGTGGTTCTGAGGATTCAGAATTAGAAGGGACCTTAAGAGAGAGAAGTATCTAATCTAAGCCTTTCATTTTACAAATGAGAGGTCTGTGGCCCTGAGAGGGCAAGGGAATTTCCTAGATCGGACAATATAAGTATCAGAGTCAGGATTGGAACTCAGGTCTTCTGACTCCAGAACTTCTGCTAGGACACATTGCTTGGTGGGCTACTTTATGACTGCTTTAGAGACACCTGATGTATTTGGCTTTAGCCTGTATTCACTCTTTCATTTTCAAATGTAACAACTCATTTCTGTAGTGTTTTAAGATTTACAAAGCACTAGACTAGGGTATAGTGAACATCTGATTAAGAAGATGACAGTAGAAAAGAGCCGTTTGGTACAATGGAAAGAGTGATGGATTTGGAGGGCCTGGTTTAGACTCTTATCACTTACTAATTTTGAGATGTTCGGAAGGAAGGAAGAAGGAAAAAAAGAAGGGGAAAAAAATGGTTATGTTAAGCACCTAGTGCACCAGGCACTGTACTAAGCACTTGACAAATGTTATAAGTAATCTTATTAGATCCTCACTACAACCCTGGGAGGTAGGTGCTATCTCTATTTTTTTTCTTTTCTTTTGGAAGGGGGAGGGTAGGGCAACTGGGGTTAAGTGACTTGCCCAAGGTCACATGGCTAGTTTTTTTTTTTTTTAAGTGTCTGAGACCGGATTTGAATTTTTTTACTTCAGGGCTGGTGCTCTCTACTCACTATGCCACCTACCCATCCCGGTGCTATCTCTATTTTACAGAAACTTAGGCATGGAGAGGTTAAGAGATTTGCCGGGAGTCATACAGCTGGTAAGGAGATGAGGCCAAATTTGAGCTCAGATTTTCCTGATTCTAAGTCCATTCTGCCCCAGTTTGTCTGAACCACAGCTTTTGCTGTGAAATTGTCCTAAAGTTCTAATTTATCTGTAGTCTCCTTTGCTAGACGTATAAATTCTTGAAGAAAGAAACTGAGTCTCATTTTTCTTTTGAGTCTGTTATTTGTCATTATTTTTGAGTAATAGCCATGACAACTCCCATTTCTAGAGCACTTTAAGGTTTATCAGTAGTTTTCACAACAACCCTATGAGGTAGATAGCATATGAATTATCGTCTTCGTTACAGTATTCATCTTTCATGTGAAGAAACTGAGGTTCAGTTAAAGTGACTTGCCCAAGGTTACATAGTTACCAAATGTCCAAATAGAAATTCAAATATAGGTTTCCATATGGTAATTATTATGGTGTCTCAAAGTTTTTTTGTGTCTTTCTTATCTCCTCAATTCCCAGCATAGTTATATTTTAGAAATGTTGAGTTTGAAATGTCTACAGGATACATCCAATTCTAAATGTCCAGTAATCAGTTAGTGATGCAAGCTTGGGAAGACCAATAGTAGGCATTTTAAAAATGTTTGTTGAATCTAATGGAAATGACCTTTTGAAATTAAAACTGAAAACCGGCATTTAAGAACTATAATGAAGTCAGAAACCTCCAGCTCATGCCAATGGAGTAATCCTGATGATAGGTTAAAAGAGCTCTGTCCTAAGGCACACCTTAGCATCCTGAATTTCTACCTGGACCTCTGGTTTAGATGGTAGCAAATGCTGTTGGTATCCCAACAATAACAATAACAACAACACTTGAATGTATGGTTTCATCAATGTGGTTATACCCTCCAGGGGTGTAGATAGCAATTCATCCATGATTTCTCATCTTAGGCTACTATTGTCCTGTTCTCCTATAATCCCACCACAGGGGGCCCACTCAATTGCCTGGGGTCTTCTCTTAGATCTTTTGACATGGTATCAAAAGATTGTCATCTTTAAAGTATTATATAGGTGTTAGTTATGAGTGACTTTATAATTTAATATAGTGCTTTAAAGTTTGCAAGAACACTTTGTAATAGCAGACATCAGGAAATCCTAGTAAGAATTCCATTTCTGATAGTTACTATCTTTCTTACTTCATAGAAATCACTTTACTCCTATAAGCCTCAGTTTCTGTATCTGAAAAAATAGGGAAATGGGGTGGCTAGGTGGTGCAGTGAATAGAGCACCAGCCCTGAAGTCAGGAGGACCTGAGTTCAAATCCAGCCTCAGACACTTAACACAAAAACTAGCTGTGTGACCTTGGGCAAGTCACTTGACCCCAGTTGCCCTACCTTCCCCCCTCCAAAAAAAAAGCATAAAAAATGGGGAAACATAGTACTTGTTTCACTGGGGTGCAAGGCTTAAAGAGATTATATATTACTGTGCTTTGCAAACTTTAGTGTCATAATCTAATAATAACTATGTCAGTTATACCACTTATTTTGTAGATTAAAAAACTCAGGCTCAGAAAGTTTAAGTTATTTTTCTCATAGTCACACAGCTATTAAGTATCACAAGTGAGACTTAAAAAAAAAAATCTCATTTGATCTCCACAACAACCCTGAGAGGTAGGTTCTATTAGAACCTCATTTACCTTTGTGGAAATGAAGGCAGACAGAGGTTAAGTAACTAGACCAGAGTCACACTGCTAATAAGTATCTGAAACCAAATTTGAATTCAAGTTTTCCTGTTTTCAACCCTCGTGCTCTGTACCACGAGCTGTCTCTCCCCCTCTTCCTCCCAGTAAAAAAAAAAAAAAGTTTTATTTTTTTATGCCAGAAAAGCCCAATAAATAAAAGGTGAATTAAAAAGTAAACATTCGCATTAACAATTCCTTGCCTCTGAGTGTAGCATGCTATTTACTACATAAAATTACCTCTCATGACTGGATGCCTGGTGAGTGCAGAAGGCCATGTGCTTCACTGAGAGGTAAATGGCCTTCCTCTGTGCTCCTTCCGGTCATAACCCTGCGCTCACCAGAATGCACACCAACAGATGTAGATCAGAGAGTCAGATCATTAACATGCTCTGATAGTACCTGATCTTAGTTTGTCCAGTGAATTTCTTTTTTTTTCCTGCTTTTTGGAGGGGGAAGTTCAGAGCAATTGGGGTTAAGTGACTTTCCCAAGGTCACATGGCTAGTAAGTGTTAAGTGCCTGAGGCTAGATTTGAACTCAGGTCTTCCCAACTCTAGGGCTGGTGCTCTATTCACTGAGCCACCTAGCCACCCCTGTCTAGTGAAGTTCTAATTGAGTAGTTGTCTCCCATCATCACCATCATCATCATTGTTGTTGTCATCAACATCATCATAGTCACAATGTCATTAGCGCTTTAAGTCCTGAAAAGTAGTTTGCATATATCATATGATCCTTGCCACAGCTCTGTGGCTTACCCCTAGTTTACAAATGAGGAAACTGAGGATCAGAAAGGTTAAATGTCTTACTCCTGATCACATAACTAGTATAGGTTGGAAGTAGGATTAGAGTCCCAGTCTCTTGTACCGTGAAAATTGGTGTCTTTTTGTTATACTTTCTTTATGACAAGTTCTTATTACCTGGTATGTCTGTATACTTTCCTAGGATATTTTTCTGCTACTAATTATATTTTTCTTCTCTTAACTTCATTCAAAGCCTTATAAAGAAGATGGCTCAGTGTGTAGTAGAAGTTATGGAAGATGCTAAGGGCAGAGTTCATGAGAACCTGTTGGCCAATGGAGGTAGGTAACATGCATGCTCCCAGTGTGCTTTGGGGCATGGGGCTTGAGGAAGGGCTTGCAGATGTCTTTGGCAGGTCCAGCCTCTAAGTGGAACTTAACCTACTAAGTATTGGACATATCCCATACCTCTGGTATGGCATCTGGCTGCTCAAAGTATGCCTGTTAGAATCTTAAATGGGTATTTGGAACAGCTTGAAAATGTCCTTTTCTTTGCATGACAGAATTATGACGTGTTATATATTAAAAGCCTTTATTCTATGTTGATCTAATAGTTTCTCAAGATTAATGATTTTTTATAACTTGTTAGAAATGTTTTTTTTTTTAAATGTCTCAAGGTTCGTAGATGGCCTCATCATATCAGGGCTTAGAGGAAGCAATAGGCTTCCTAAGACTGTGCCAGTGTGCCATCAACTTTGGCAAGGCCTCCCAGGTTGCAAAGACTTGAATACAAGCCTGAAGACTGGCTGCGGATCTGTTGTCTAGTGTATGTTAAGAGAGAGAGGGAAGTTTGTCAGCAAGTTGGCCAGAGGCTTGACTTGTTTTCAGCCATAGTATCTCTGAGATGACCATTTATCAAAATGTACATAGGTTGTGATCTGTGTCAGTGGAGGAGACTGTCCCCACTTATCATATCTCATCAAATACCCAAGTACTCAAGTATTAAAATATTGCATGTATGTGCATGTGCACGTGGGTGTGCATGTGTGTGTGTGTGTAAATATTTGTGTATTTAAAACAAGCCCTTCTTTCTTCAGAATGAGACTTTGAAATCCTTGTACCCTCAAGATTTGAGCCCTACTCTAGTGCCTTCATGTAACGCATAATAATCCACCTTCCTATGTTGCAGGGTTGAAGGAAAAAATGAAATACCTCAAAAGTAGGTTGAGCATGGTTTGCTGTTCTCATGGTCCGCGTGATGTGTGCATGCTACCCAGAGGGAGGAATCTTGGTCTGGTTGTAGGGGTACAGTGATCGGGTTATGATGGATTTCTCAAGTAATCACCTCGTAGCTCAGTCACGATATCCGTATGACTCAGATGGTCACAGTTTTAGACTTTTGTCTTATTTCCTGTGTTACTTGTTTCTTGCCAAATAACTGATCTATATGTCATGGAGGAGGGGGAAATGCTTTAGAAGGAGGCTTACTGCTAACATATGCATAATGCTTTAAGGCTTACCAAGGGCTTTGCATGCTTTATCTTATTTATTCTTCTCTGTTACCCTTTCAAGGTCAGTGGGGTGAGCATTACTCCTGTGAGTGTAAATAACAGATGTTTGTGTGGCCACTTCCTTCATTGACTCATATCAGAGCACTTCTACTGGGTGGATAGGCTTTTAAAAAGTTATTGGGGTCGACTAACTCATCACCAGACTGTTCAGAAAACTGACTGTACAGACTGATAATGATGATGATAAGAATTAAACAGCATTTATATTGTAACTACTATTTGTCTGGCACTATACTAAGTGCTTTATAAGTATTACCTTATTGATCCTCACAACTCTGAGGTAGGTGTTGTGATTTTCTTAATTTTACAGTTTGAGGAAACTGAGGCAAACGGTTTAATTGAACTAGTGAGTGTTGAGGTTGAATCTGAACTCAAGTCTTCTGACTCTTGAGCTCTACCTACTATACAACCTAACCATCTCTAAGCAGGTGTTAGCTGTACAAGTATTTTAATTGAGTAAAGATTACTAATCCTATTTTACAGATAAAGGAACTGAGGCTTCTAGAGGTTGTGACCCGGGGCCACACTGTAAATACTCATGTCTTCTGACCCTAAGTCTAGCACTGTTCCCTATAGCGTCCTGCTTCTCTTTCTGAGCCGTATATGACTTCCTGTGTGTATTGCTATGCTCGGAAATATGGTTCTTTTTCTCTGTCAATTGTTTTTTCTATTGGATCACAGTGCATTGCTCACCTGCTCTCTATTCCAGACATGTCTGTGGGAAGATTGTCCATAAGAAATGAACTTACTTTGTTTTTGTTTGTGTTGAGAGTGCTCTGACGCATCCTTAGGCCATTTACTTTTTAATATCCTTCTGGTTTCTACCTTGGGGCCTTTGTGTTCAAATATGCTGGATCTGTTTTTGATGAGAGAGGAGACTTTGGTTTTTCTCCAACCAAGTCAGTCATTACCCAGGTAGGCAAGAGGGCATTAAAGATGTAATCTTCAGTGTCAGTCAAATCCAATTTTCAAAATTCAGTACAACAAACATTTATGAGGTTCTTCCTGGGCACAGAGCACCAGATCGGGAACTGCCTGAGATATGTAGTTTAGATACAAAACAGTTCATGCCCTTGCAGGTCTTAGAATTAGAATCTAGTGAGGGATAAGACACAAGTATAGTTGACTATAACACTGTGTGTGTGACAGTTGCATTTGCAAGGGACAAAGGGGATGAGATAAAGGGAGGTTCTTAATTGAGTGGGGGAGGGGAGGTTGGGTTTCAAGGATCAAAGCTTCCTGAAGGAAGGTAAAATTTGAGTTGAAACATTTAAGTACTATCTGCCAAGTCCTGTGCTTATCCTAGATTTTTGAGAAAGACAATCAAATTCTCTCAAAGAACTGGTAGTTCTAGCTAGCTTTTATATGGTGCTTTAAGGTTCCCAAAGTGCTTTACATATATTATTTCATTTGAACCTTACAACAGCCTCAGGAAACAGGTGCTATTATTATCCCCATTTTACAGATGAGGAAAGTGAGGCAGAGAGTACTTCAGGGTCAAAGAGCTAGAGGCTGAAGCAAGATCCAAACTCAAGTCTTTTGGCTTCAGGTCCAACACTGTCCATGATATGATGCATCTAGTTGCCTATATAGAGTTCTTAAAGGGGTTTTAAATATACATTAAGACTTTCCAAAACATATCTGTCTTGTACAATTGCCCTGCTAACAGATCCTAAAAGAAGTTATTTGCTAATTTCCTTTTTGTTAGATTGGTAAACCAATCTGATGACTTCAGTCATCTTTTGTATTGAATTAGCTCTTATTGCCTGTGTAGACAATCAGACCAGACTCACCAGTAACCTGAGAGGTAGTGAGGCAAGTAACAGGCTCACTAAAGACCCAACCTTTCTGGCCTTAGGGGAAACCTTGTATTAAGGGTCTTAGAACAACCCTTCGGTTGTCATTACTGTAAGCTTGTTGTAAATAGGGACCATTTCACTTACTGTATTTGTACTTCTAGTGCAGTTCCTGGCACAGAGTTTTTTGATTGATTGAATTTTTACTAAATTTGTTTTGTGTCTTAAAAGAAATTATATTATTGGTTTGTGAAATCATGATAGTCAAGAACCTTGAAGGCTCATTCCATTTACCCTGACTCCTGGTTAGAAAGAGCCCTAACGGTGGTGTAGTAGATAGAGGATTGGAACTAGAGTCAGGAAGCCCTGAGTTAAAATTCTGTCTCAGACACTAGTTGTGTGTTCATTGGAGAGTCGCTTTTAATCATTCTCAAACTCAGTTTCCTCCTCTTTAAAATGGTGATAATTATAGCACCTATACCTTTTAGGGTTGTTATGAGAATCAATGAAATATCATGTAAAGTGCTTTGCAGGCCTTAAAGTACTACTTGTATGTTACCTCTTATTACTTGGAGTTGGAAGGGCTGGATCAAAATCCTAGTTCTGCCACTTATTTACCTCTGTGAATCTGAGCAAGTTACAGAATTGTAAAATTTCAGAGTTGGCTGTAAGGGATGTTGGAGGCCATCTTGTCTAACTAATACATGGAAAAACAATCTCCCTATACTATACTTTAACAAGTGGTGATCTGGCCTTAGCTTGAAGACCCCTCTCCATTTCTCCTCCTCTGGATCTCAGTTTCTTTGTCTATGAAATTGGGAGGGTGTGGGTGTGAGTTAGGTATATGTGGGGAGAGGGAGTGAACTGACCTCTTATATCCCTTCTAGTTCTCAAGTTCTAAAGCATAGTATCTTTTTATGATTTTTTTTTTTTTTTGTTTTTCTGCCTTTTGGATGGGGGAAGGCAGGACAATTGGGGTTAAGTGACTTGCCCAACATCACATGGCTAGTAAGTGTCAAGTGTCTGAGTCCAGATTTGAACTCGGGTCCTCCTGACTCCAGGGCTGGTGATCTATTCACTGTGCCGCGTAGCTGCCCCTATAGTATCTTTTTAAATAAGGCAAGACTGTAATCAAACCAGCTCAGAACTATATTCTTTCAAGTCTTCAGAAAAGGAAACTTTGGACCCTTTTGATGATTATTTTTAATATCTCAAGTTCTTGTTACAATTAACTTATAATATTTTAGAATTGAGAACTGGAACTCTTAAATATGATAGTACTCATCTCCATGCCAACAACACACCTAATATGGATACCCATTCATTTCAAAATACCTCATCGACTTCATTCACTATTTAATTAAGCCATGATCCATGGAGGTTACCTCTGAGTAATCCTATTCCCTAGAGTTTTTAATTCTCAGAGACAGGATTTGAGCCAAAGTCCTCTACAACTGGTACCCTTTCTACTTCACCATATTGTTTTCCATCTGGCCTAGGACCCCAGAAGAGCTTTGGAGCTGCAGATTTGAAGGGAGGGAGGAAGGGCAGCTTGAGACAGAAACAGATGATATCCTGATCACAGAAGAAGCAAAAGAAAGTATGAGAAGTAGATGACAGAACTTAGAAAACATAGAAGCCTGGAGTAATTAGTGCAAGGACAAACTGTCTTAAGCAGCTTAATATTAATAGTACCTGAATATCATAAAATAGTGTAACAATTAAAATTTATAACAATGATCCAGATTATCTAGAAGACATTGAATAACTTGAATGTAGGGCAAATGGTGACATCTGGAGGAGCTTAGGAAGGTGCAGCGGGGCAGATAGTAAGACCTTGTGACTCTTCATCTCACCATTAAAGGGGAAGGGAAAGATGGAAAAGGGATCCCTGGTGTCATGTATGTATTCTAGGTGACCTGGGGCAGGGGAAATAGGATGGAAAAAGACCCTAACTGATGAGGGTAGAACATCTTGCATTATACAGCCACACAATTTGCCTTGGTAATAGAAGCACCTAAACCTGTATTTCATTATTTGTTGACTTTTTTTTTTTTTGGCTTGGTCTCATAGGTATTAGTGTTCATTTCAATTTTATAGTCACACTTGGACAAATATGTATATATTAGGTTGCAGGAAGAACTGGTCCATAGTGTTTGAAAAACAGGTGTCTCACCCAAGTTTTAGGATATATATGGTGGGAAGGGGGTGAACATTTGTTAGAACCAAGTGAATAAGTGATCCCTAATCCATAATCTTGGTTTTTTCTCCGTGACATAAATTTAAGTGTCCCTGTGGTATGATTACAGAGTTGATTGGTTTAAGTCCCTGCCAATAGGGCTTTGGATCTAATACAGAGATATTACATACCTTGCAAAACAAGATAGTCATGCTTCACCCTCACTCATGTTTCACCATCCTTTCCCCCTCAGCTAGGCAGGGATTCAAGGCAAACACCATCAGTGAAGGCAATTGGCAAATTGGCAAGAATCCTTACTTTGCCCAGTGGAAAGGGGAGAAAGTGATACAAGGCTAAAGAGATGGGACCAGAGACGTTAGAGCTGGAAAGGGCTCCAGATGTTAGTGTCTTGTATCTTCCTTCCTCTATTACCTTGTATACAGAATGTTGTCTACATAGTTCTATGTGTTCATGTTATTTCCCTTTGATAGGAATAACAGCTCCTCAAAGGGCTAGGTTGTCTCCTTTTTGTCTTGGTGTTTTCAGCACCTAGTACTGCTTTTGAGTAGGCCCTTAAAAATACTTGTTGAAGGATTAATTTGGATATTATATAATTCAGTCCCTCTATCTGACATCTGAGAAAACTGGAGCCACAAATCACTGAAGTGACTTGCCCAAGGTCACATGAGCTGTAAGAGATAGGAGGTTCTTTGACTCCAAATCCAGTGCTCTTTTCTTAAGACAATGGTCCTTGCCTAGTCCTATGGGGTTTTCTCATCTGATAGTGGTGATAAGAATAAAAAGTGTGTAGTTGGAAAATAGGGATTTTGTTTGACTTTTTCTGCTCTCAAGTTAAGACATGGGGTTTGAAATACATGTGCTCAGAGTTCAGAAATCTTTGATTTGTCCTTCTGTTGAGAACTATAGTTAGTGCTGTGTTCTGATGGCAATAGCTCCATTGAAATTTGTGATATTTCTGATGAGTGGAAGTGAACCTCTGCTTAGCAAAGTTTTTCTTCAATGTAAATAAAGATCTTGTAAATAAAGAAATCTTTTTCAAGTTCAGAGAGCAAGTTCTTTTCACTCATTTTATAAACTCCATTTACAAGTTAACCATTATAAAGCCAAAAGGCACTGGTGACTACAGATACACACATCCACTTTCTCAACTCTGTAACAGTTTTATGAGAATGTTCTATGGACATTCTGAAGGATTGTTGAAGGAATGGACAGGCAGGCTTTTGTAGACAATTTTCTATAGCAAATAACGTCTTCACTGTCACCAAATGACACAACCTGATCATGTCAAAGGACATACTATAATCACATAAGATTTCTTGATAAATCATAAGATCCTAGATTTGGAGATTGAAGTGATCTATGAGGTCACTTCATTAACTACCTCATTTTATTGATAGAGGTACTTAAAGCTCAAGGAGGTTAAATGATTTACATTTCCATATAAATAGTTGAACAAAAAAGAATTTTATGTGTGAAACTGCAGATATCTACTAAGTATAGATTGCTTTTCTGTGAAAATAAAAAAGATAATAAATTCAGCATAAAGTTTTCAAAGCGGCCCTACTTGTCATACAGGTAGTAAGTGACAGAACCAGGGTTCAAACCCAGGTCCTCTGATATGAGGTATAGTGCCCTTTCCACACATTGTGCTATGCTGCTGACATGGAACACTTTGTCAAATGATTTTTTAATTATCAAATGAGGCATAAGACAATACATAAAAGTTGTTTATCATTGTCATGGAAACTCTCCCATGTTATCCGTATGTCAAAAAACCAGATCAACTGCTAATTTCTTCACTTAAATATAGAAATGCTCATCTTTCAAAGGGTAGCTAGGCAATACAGTGGCTAGAGTGCTGTATCTAGAACCAGGAAGGATATTCATCTTGAGTTCAAATCTGCCTGAAACACTTAGTAGCTGTGTGATTCTGGACAAGTCACTTAACCCTGTTGGTTTCAGTTTTCTTATGTGTAAAATGATCTGGAGAAGGAAATGGCAAAACCATTCTGGTATCTTTGCCAAGAAAACCTAAATGGGGTCATAAAGAGTTGAACACAACTGAACAATCTTTCAAAAGTAAAAGGAATTAAAGAGGACTACCATTCTTGACCTGATTCTCACAAACAGAGGGAAAACTGACTGTTGAAGAAGACATCCAGGTTGTCTTGGTGGGGAAATGATCACTCCACTTCAAAATCTGTGCTAGAGAAGGAGAGGAAAGTCAAGTATGGTCTGACATGCCTCCTTGTTTGGGGAAAACATATTTCAAAGGGATCAGAGAACAGCTAGCTATAAGTATAGAAAGGATAATTTTCTCCTAGAAAATACTATAGGAGAAATCAGTCAAGGAGGGATGAGATACTTTCAAGAATGAATTTGTGAAGCCTCAAAGAATAATTTTGAAGAAGAAAAGGGGAAGCAGTAAAAAAAAATTTGTACTCATCAAGCAATTTAGATTTTTAAAAGACGTGTAGGGAAAAATATTTATAGCAGTTTGTTTCATGATGGTAAAGAATTGCAAAACTAAAGGGGTGCCCATCAATTGGAGAATGACTAGACAAATTATGGAATATAAATGTAATATATTATCGTACCATATGAAATGATGAAAGAGAAGATTTCAGAGAAACGTGGCAACACTTATATGAACTGATTCAGAGTGAAGTAGACAGAAACAGGAGAACAATAACACTGTAAAGACTAACAACTTTGAAAGACTTGAGACCGCTAAACAATACAATGACCAACCATGATTCCAGAGAACTCATGATGACATGTGCTACTACTTACCAACTGACAGAGAAGGGATGGACTCGAGTTGCAGGATGAGAGATGTATTTTTTGGACATGGTTGATTCAGGAGTTTGTTTTTATTGACTGTTTTGTTGCAAGATTTTTAATTTTTTTTTATTTTTATTTTTTCCCAGTAGGTTAGAGGGCATGAGGGAAAGGAGAGAGAGCAAGAGGGGGAAGGAGGAAAAGGACAGGAGAGGAGAGGAGAAAAAAAGAAGAAAGAGAAGATCATTGGAGCATCTTTAGAAGAGAGTAGGAGAAAAAGATCTTCTATTAAGAAAGTACAAACCAGCAGACCAGATTTCAAAACTATATGTTATATTCATTATATTTTAAAAGAAAAGCATGCTATGCTTAAAAGATAGCTGCAGTTTCATAAGCCATATTCTTTTCTATATGTATGAAAAGAGTTTGGTTTTTTTAGTGTTAAGTTCAGTATAAAATTTTGGAAGTAAGGTTAGGTAATGGAAGATCATTAACAATCCTGTAAGGATACTGTGAAGGTTGTTATAACTAAACCTAAGTTAGCAATGCTGAAGATAACTAGAAGGTGGATTTTATTTTTTCTTTCATTTTATTAGCTAAAAGAAGATTTAAGAGATGATAGTACTGTAACATCAGATTGATAAAATCATGACAATTGAGAGAAGACAGAACTACTCAACTCCTATTTTGCCTCTTATCTGGTAAGGAAAACAGGCTTTAGACTGGAAAGGACAGAACATAAAAGGCCCATAAGGAATTGAAACCCAAGAAAAGTAAATAAACAGGAAGAGAATGGCATCTAGCTGCCCTTGGTGTCTTCAAGTTTCCAGGGCCAGACAAACTGTATCCCAAGGCACAGAAAGTCCTGGCAAATATAATTACCCGGTTACTGTCAGGGATATTTGAAAGATCATAGAGATGGGGAGTGGTTAATAGCTGGACTGGCTGACAGAAAGCAAATATTTTATTGATTTGCAAAAAAGAGAAGATTACTAGTAGAGTTTGCCAACTGTAGATCAATGGCAATTGTTTCAATTCCTGGAATAATTCTAGACTATATTAAAGGGATGGTTACTGAATATCTAGAAAAGGAAATAGTGACTCCAAGAGCCAGGGTAACTTCATGAAGAATAGGTTGTTCATGACTAGCCTTTTTTTTTTTTTAATAGTATTGCTAGCCTGATAGACCAAGGAAGTGAAGTTGAAGTTGATCCTGTGAACTTCAAAAGGGCAGATTTTGGACTTTACACATGTGTCTTGCACTGTCTGAAACATAAGTAGTTGAAATCAATGTCAACATTGGGAATTGTAAAGAATTAACTAGACACATTGATGAAAATTAGCTTCAGGACTCTATAAGCAGTCCTCCAGAAATTATGCCATACCTAAGGAAATATAGTGAGGTATCCCCAAATGAAGAAAAGGATTTCTAGTAAGCAGGAACTGTGAATGTACCTCTTTGTCACATGAGCTTTTTAAGGTTGAGACTATTTCCTAATAAACTTTATATGTATTTAAGGAAGAGTGTGTCCCAGACAGTGAAGATGGGGATGACAATTTCAATTCATTTGAAAAAGATACAGACTATTTGGTGCAGTGGATAGAGCACCGGCCCTGGAGTCAGGAGGACTTGAGTTCAAATACAACCTCAGACATTTGACACTTACTAGGTGTGTCACCCTGGGCAAGTCACTTAACCCCATTTGCCTAGTTGCACCACCACCACCACCACCACTACCACCTGCTCTACCCCCCCCCCCCCCCCCCAAATATGGAGAATTTAGTGCACTATAAGAGCCATGAGTCAACAATGTAATGGGTTGCTCAAAAAACTAATGAAATCTTAGGCTGCATTAAGGGAGGCAAAATATCAAGGATTAGGAAAGTTAATTATCCCATTATACTCTGCCCTAGTCAGATCATACTTGGAGTATTAATAATCATAATAACAGTAATAATTGCTAGTATCTGTCACAAACTGGAATGAGCTGCTTTAAGAGGTGGTAGCTCTTCTCACTAAAGACATTCAAACAAAGGCTGAGTTTTCCCCTTTGGGGATGTTATAGAAAATATTTTCTTTCCTGGCCTAAGTTGAACTAGATGAGCTCTGAGGTTCTTTTCATCTCTGATATTTCCTGATTCTATCAAAAAATAAGAGCTTGGGAGAAAAATTACCCCTAAATTCTATTTGTCCATTATCCCCAGAAACATTTGTTAATTCATTAAACAATTATTTTTTAAAGTATCTAATCCAGGTAAGGCCTGTGCTTGCTGCTGTGGAGGATACAGATAAGACTTAACTTGCTGTGTAGTGGATTACATGGGAATAAAGACTACATTCCAAGGTGCAGAACAAAAGAAGTCCTGTGAGAATTTTAAGATTTGTTATGGGGTAAACAGACAAAATTTCTGCTTGGAAAGATCAGGGAAAGTTTCCTGGGTAAGAGGTAGAAGCATTTAATGTGCCTTGAAAAATCAGTGAATTTTGACAGAAGAGGGTGAAAGCATGCTGTTTTGCTTTGTTTCTTTAGAGAGACCAAAGGCACAGCAGGTCCTTTATCAGAGTGGAGAGAGCACGAGAATTAAAGGAAGAAACCTAGAAGGGAATCTTAGATCTGATCTGTCAGCTGCGTTCTATGGGAATTTGGGTGGGACAGAGGTGAAAGTACCTGATTTATGGAGTCAGATGATCTTGGTTCAAGTTTTGCATCTGCAAGTATATAATCTCTGCAGTCTTGAATAATTTATTTCTCCTCACTTAGTTAACTCATCTGTAAAATAAGAAGATGGGACTGGATAACCTTTAAGGTCCTTTCCAGTGGTGATTCCTTTGAGGCTATGATCCCAAGCTGTTTAACCACTGAACCTCAGTTTCCTCATCTGTAAAAGGGGAATAATAAGCATTATTTACCTCTTTGGGTCATTGCCAGGAAAACAATTTGGATATATTTCAAATGCCATAGAAATGTGAGCTATTATTTTTATAAGACAGCAATTTTCTGCAAATCAGTGTGACCAAAAGGTATATTTCTGTGATGAAGCTTTCTCAGCTGGCTTGACATAATGAGAATAGGATATTTTTTGGGGGGGGGGGGCTTTAAGGTTTGCAAAGTGCTTTGTGTATATTAATTCATTTGATTATGTCATCCAGCTGTAGATGACTTCCAAGTGACAGGTAAAATATTAATGATATGGATGCGGGGTATTTAGACTCTCATGTTGCATGTATCTTTCTCAGAGCAGATCAGTCTAAATGAGTCAGTTTTTCATTAGCTGTAACACTGATGTAAATACCTAATATATTGGAGAGAGCCCTGAACCTTAAATCAAGAGTCCTTTGACTTTGGACAAATCACTTTATCATGTTGGTTCTCAAATCTCCTCTGTAAGATGGAGTGGTTGGATGGGGTGGGAATTGGTGGCCTCAAGGCCACATATGACTTTCTCGGTCCTCAAGTGTGGTCTTTTGAGTTAGTCCAAGTTTTACAGAACAAATCCTTTTATTAAGGGGATTTGTTCTGTGAAGTTTGGATTTAGTCAAAGGGCTGCACTAGAGGACCTAGAAGGCCACATGTGGCCTCAAGGCCACAGGTTCCCCACCCCTGGATTAGGTGATTTCCAAGCTCCTCTCCAGATCAAACAAGCTATGAGTCTGTGAATGAATGAAAATGGCAAGGAGCCCTCAAAGGAGAAGACTTTTTTTTAAACCACTCTGGGCTTTGATTTATTCATAGGTAAAATGGATATAACATTTTCATCTCAAGGCTATTGGGAAGAAATTATTTTGTAAACCTTAAAGCCCTAGAGAGAGAGAGAGAGAGAGAGAGAGAGAGAGAGAGAGAGAGAGAGAGAGTGAGTGTGTGTATGTGTGTGTATGTGTGTGTGTGTTGTTTTTTATTGCTATCATTATACTATCTGGTGGCCGTCTTTCATTGCCCCACATTGCACATACTGAAAGGCTGGATTTTCTTTTCTTGTTGCTAAACTGACTATATTCATGTCTTTTCAGTTGACTTAACTTCTTTTGTGACCCGCTTTGAATGGGACATGGCCAAGTATCCTGCCAAGCAGCCGCTTGTGGCTGTAGTGGACACATTAGCAAAGGTAAAGGGGACACAGCTGTGTTTGAGAATAGTTACCCCTCTGGGATTTGAGGGATCTCAGGGGAAGGGTGTGTGAGCCTTCTGAACTGTGTTCTCTTCATCTCCCCTCCCACATCCCACTTACAGAGATTCCCCATTTTACATTTTGATATAGTGATAAAGGCACTACACCTGGGGACAGGAAACCCGTGTTTTATCTAATTCCTTTACCTTTGAAAAAGCAACCTAGGACAAGTCATTTCACTTCTGGATCTCAGTCTTCTATAAAATGAAGTCACGCTCATTTTATGTTCTCTGTTCAAAACACCTCTTTTGCCATAATAGCCTCAGATTCTGTGGTTTATGCTTTTCCATGCATGACTGGATTTGTGTTTTCTTTAACTGGGGCCTCTTTACTTGCCCTGGCGGTCATGTTCTTCGTGAGAAGAAGCTTCTTGGAACCAGGACAGGCAGGGGTAGTACGCATTGGTGGAGTAAAGGGAGGGTACAAATCCACTTCTCAAACTGAACAGCCAGGTTTGATACCAGGATGTCTTGAGTAGTATCAACCTCCAAGCCTTTGAGAAGGAAACAGAATGTGATATTCAGGAGTGGAGGTTCAGGTCAGGGCAGTCAGTATGGAACCAGGAAGCAAAATCCTATGAGTTTCAGTGCACTGACTGCTTCCCCAGTCCCTCAGTTTTTTTGATGGTTAGCAGTGGGTATGTTCCCCAACCTGTATTACTCTGCAATACCATGGGCTTTTGTGGTTATGATCAGGGCCACCCTGTTCTCTCCCATTAGACTGTAGGCTCAGATACTTGTCCTCCCCACCTACCTTGTCAGTCTGGATGTAGGAGTGTAGCCCGCCCCTCTCAAAACAGGTTTTTGAGGAAGCAGGATAGAGTTATGATAATAATTCACATTTCTGTAACATTTGAACATTTACATCTAAGGTTATGTTCAAAAAATACTTCAAGGACTTGTGATTTCCTTAATGGGGGTACCCTTGCTTCCTGTGCAGATTATCTAGTCCCCCACAACCTAATAGATAGTCTTTGAGAGTTTCTGTGTTGGAACCATTCATCTTGCTGAAACCCAATGATGAACTTTTCTGATCTTAGCTAGGCATTCCTTGTTCAACACACGAACTGTCTTGTCATTACCTGGCCAATCTTAAAAGCGTTTCTTGCTTAGTAGACCATGGCAGATCTTATACTTCACTGGCAAACCTTTTGTGAACCCACATTCACATTCATACCATGATTAAACATTAGAGGAAGACTTAATGGGAGGCTTATTATTCAGTAATTTGAAAGTTTAATAAATAATGGGGTTATTGAATAAAGAATGAATTATGATGATAACTGCTATTTACAGATATTTATATTACATACCCTATTGAGCTTTTTCTCATGAATAACTCATATTTCAGTAGTGCTTCTAGATGTGTGAAGTATTCATCCTATAGTCCCAAGATGGCAGGTGTGGTGATACACACCTGTAATCTTGCTAATGGGGCATTCAGCAGTTCTGAATTACAGTGGGTTAAACTTATCAATATCCTCACTAAGCTCAGTATCAATGTGATGAGCCCCCAGAAGCAGGGGGTAAGTGTGTGTGGGGGGTACCAGGTTGCCAAAGGAGGGGTGAACTGGCCCAGATTTGAAACAGAATAGGTCAAAGTTCCTATGTCAATCAGTGGGATCAGGCCCTTGAACTTCCAACCTGGGTAGCATAGGGAAACCCAGTCTCAAAAAAAAAAAATTCCTGAGGGCAAATATTAGTATTACCCTTTTACAAATGAGGAAATTTAAACCAAGAGAAGAAACTTGCCTATGGCTTCACAGGGAAGAATTGTCAGTCAGGGCTCCTGGGTCTCCTGACTAAGTCCAATCATTGATCCATTCCATTAACATTATCAGTCAGGGTACATACTCATTGGCATCCATTTACCCAATAGGTCCATTTTCATCCACTCATGTCCTCTGAGGTCTGATCAAATAGTTTTGTCTGTGGTTTTGGCTAAACCCAAGAAATAACTTCTGAATGAGAATGATTATGAAATCTCTGTCCAAAGAGAAGTGAGAGCATGCACTCCACACCATGGAGAATTGGGGAACATTCTGTCCAAGGAACACAGGGCCGGCTGGCATAGTTTCCATTGCTTTGAAGTCCTCACTGTGCAAACCAGTGGAGGGGATTGTAATGTGTTGATATGAGCCATTTATTGAAATACTGTATTTGGCTACCTAGGCGAGGCAGGGACAGGCTGTTAATGGCATTTTATAGTTTTTATAAGACTTAGGAACTGGAAGAGAACTCAGATAATTTAATATAACCCCTTTATTTAAATTTTTTCTTTTTTATAATCAACTTAAATATGAACATTTTCAATATACAAATAATAGAAGAGAATTATATAGGAAATTGTGAGCTATTACATATGCTTTTCAGAGCATATGTATTCAGTTTATTAAATAACTACTGTCCTGCTTGTCCATTTTTCCTTTTGAACTTCTTTTTGTTCTTTATTGTGTAATTAAAAAAAAGTTTAGTTGACACTCTTTTCTTTTGTTTTGTTTGAATCACTCTCATTATCCATCAACTCCTCTTCATAATTCCTCTCTCCCTACTCCTACTAAAGAAATTCTCCTTTGTAAAGTATAGTCAAGCAAAATAAATTCAGTAATAATATTAAATGTATGTTTCATCTCATTCTATACCTCTGGTCATTACTTCCGTACCAACAAATGGGAAGCATGATTCATCAGTAGTCTTCTGGAGCCACGACTGGTCTTTGCATTGATAATGGTTCTTAAGTCTTTCAAAGTTGCTTTCCTTTACACTATTGTATTGATTATACAGTCATTTTTCAATCATATACAACTCTTCATGACCCCATTTGGGGTTTTCTTGGCAAAGATAATTGGAGTGGTTTGCCATTTCCTTCTCCAGGTCATTTTACAGGTGAGGAAACTGAGGCAAACAGGGTTAAGTGACTTTCCCAGGGTCACACAGCTAGTTATCTATCAGGATGGATTTGAACTCAGGAAGATGAGTCTTCCTGACTCCAGGCCAGGTGCTCTATCCACTGTTGCATCTAGCTATTCACTCATTCTCTGCCTCAGTTCATACATATCTTCCTAGGTTTCTCAGAATCTGTCATATCTGCCACCTCTTATAATACAATAATGTTCCCAATGTAATTCCCTTATTTTGCAGAGTAAAAACCTGAGGCTCACAAAAGGGAAGGAATGCCACTAAATTCCTATAGCTCATAAACAGTAGGGCCAGGATTTAAATGTAAGGCTCCTGGCTGCCAATCAAATTCTTGTTCTGCTACATCTCACTGTCTGCCATCTCTGGCAGAATTCAGTCTGGTCTTAATTCCTAATGAGCAGATCCTAAAAAAATTATTTAGTTGTAAAGGGCTTGTGTATATATATATATATATATACACACACACACACACACACACACACACACACACACATATGTTCAAGATCTGATTTGACAATGTAGTTACTCTCTGCAATGCTATGCATTAAAACTTAGTAGCTCATCTAATCATCAAGTGTCAGAAGGGCCCACCCAGAGAAAATGAGTGGCTTGCCTATGGTCAAGCAAGTGGGAAATGGAAGAGCTAGGATTGGAATTCAGGTTCTCTGGTACCAAATCCAAGGCTCTTTCCCACGGATCTCAAATGAGATGATTTTCAAAGGTTGCTAATCCTGAATTATCTACCCTATATTTAACCTGGTGATCAGCCTCTCAAGCCAGAAACCCTCTGGAAGTGTTTGACTTGCTATGCTCTGTGCTGGTGCACCCTCCAGACCCCCAAAGTTACCTTTACACTGGGATGAAGCATTGACCTGGGCCTTTAGTGGATGCATTATTATAACTGTTTTGTAGGTGAGGGAACTGAAGCTCAGTAACCTCACAGGATTAGTTCACAGTCACAGAGCTAAGGAGTGTTAGGGTTCAAGATTCCAACTCTGGGCTCCTGACTCCACCTCCACTTATTTCTTTCCATGACCCTTAGAATGGAACCTTAGTTGGGTATTCTGTCCACACAGTCCATCATGCCTCTCTAGTTTGTGGGCGGCTATTATACTCTAACTCATCTTTCCTTCCCATAAATGGGTGGCCCTTTGGAAGCCTGGGGGCATTTGGGAATCCAGGTGGGGCTTTTCTACAAGCATCCCAAAGCCTTGATGTCCTCAGGCAATTTGAGAAACCTGGTAGCACATTCAGTTCCTGCCCTGATATGGGTGGCAGTCCTTCTCCTAGGGGGTATGGAGTCCACTGTCTCCACCCATTCAGCTTAGTTCACATTCTCCTCCTTCCTCCCTCCTACATGCCCATATTCTCTGCCATCCAAGGTTAGAGGGGATCTTAGGGGTGGTCTTATCCAATCCAGCCCTATCATTTTACTGAGGGAGCTGGATGGCACAGTAGAGCCTGAGTCAGGAAAACCCCAGTTCAAATCTGAACTCAAGATTCTTGTTAGCTGTGTGATTCCTGGCAAGTTAATTAACCTCCATCTTTAGTTTTCTCACCTGTAAAATGGGGATAACAATAGCACCCACTTTGCAGGGTTGTTAGGATCAAATGAGGTAATATTTGTAATATAAAAAAAAGCTCTTTGCACAGTTTCAGGCACATAGTAGGTGCTGTATACCCCATTCCCTATAAATGGGCAAACAGGCTAAGAGATGATGTGACTTGCCCCAAGGTGATTTACAAAGTAAGAGAGATTTGAATTTGGGTCCTAGGACTGTTTCCACTAATACAGTCTCTTTCTCTGGGCCCTGGTGTCTTAAGACTTAGAGCTATTTGGGACCTTATCTCTGTTTATAGATAAGGAAAGTGCTGCCCAGGAAAGTTGAGTAATGATTGGTCATGTTCTCTATACAATGAAACCATAGTACTAGGGAGTCTCCTTCCAGTTCTAAATTCTATGATCCTTGACTTGATAAACATGGAGACACAGGGACTTCATCCTTGAGTTATAACTAATCTAGATTTCAAGTCATCTAGAAGCCAGTTGCTGTTTGCTGATTGAAGTCTTATGACCATTAAAAAATAATCTCATAATAGTATCTATCAGTCTAGTATGCTGTGTTCCTCTGTAGCATGCCACATCCTTGAGGTCATTGGACTCAAGATAATGTTGTAGGTCCCTTTCAACTCTGAATTCTAGGATCTAATTCAATGCATTCTTTTAAAAAAGTAATTTTTATTTTTTAAAGGGGGGAAGGCAGGGCAATTGGGGTTAAGTGACTTGCCCAAGGTCACATGACTAGTAAGTGTTGTGTCTGAGGCTGCATTTAAACTCAGGTCCTCCTGATTCCATGGCCGGTGCTCTATTCGCTGTGCCATCTACTGCCCCTAATGCATTCTTTAGATGTGTAATGAACAGTTCCTCTCTAGAGCCAGTGTCTGAATGCCCATCTTTTCCAGAGCAGGTATTGACCATCTCTATGGCAGGGACTGAACCTATTGGCATTTATTCTGGAAGCTGACTGCCAGTTACTACTTTCTCTAACACACTGGTGATATATAAACAGGTTAAATATTCAGAATATATATTCCATACCGACTATACAGAAATGTATATTCTGTGCCAATTATACAGAATTGTCACGACATTTCTATTCTAGTCATTGATTCCTAAATTTAAGGTCCTAGGCTGGGTGCTGTGGGGGATATTAGGATAGATAAGATATGTCCCTACCATCTTGGAGCTTGCTACCTAATGGAACAGATTAAGGTTTGAGAACTAGTTTCTGCTCTAGTATAGAGCTGAGATAAGCCACTGATAACAAAATGAGAATCCCTCCTTGAACACGTGGCCTAGAAAATGAGATAAAACTTAACCAGCTTGTGCTAGAACTGCCTTGGGTGGGTGGGGACCAAGCCCTGGAGGAGGGAGGGAAAACACCTGATTGAGAAATCAAGAGAAATATTGGGCCTATGAAAAATGGATAAAATTTTAAGTTGTAGCTAACGGGTCAGGAGGGAATTGCAGCAGATGTCAGTGCCTGGAGCCTTGGTGTGAAGGTGGAAAGTAAGGGGTAGTCTGAGGTCAGGGCCTGCCATCTGAAGGACTTTGAGCAGTAGACTAAGGAAGATTCCATAAGAAATTGGGGAAGTCTTTTGTGCAAGAGTCTAAAACTGTAATCATTTTGGGGACAAATGAGTTATAACATTGGTAATGAAATGGACACGTAGTTCAGTAAGAAATGTTATGGAACTTGTTTTTACTCTAAGAAGCACAATGAGGCAGATAAAAACAAATAACTTCAAGGAAGATTGAGATCAGCTAACTAAATAACTGTTGTGATAATTACAGGTCATGTTTATATTGTGTTGTTTTACAAAGTACTTTTCATTGTTTCATTTGAGTCTCATAATAACCCTTTGAGGTAAGCCATTTAGATGTGATTCCTCATTTTGTGAGACTTGCCCTTGGCCACCGATTATGGGTGCCCAGGACAATGTTTAAACCCAGTTTTTGCTGCCTCCCAGTCCAGAGCTGTAGTCAGTATGATAAATATTTCAAACATATCCTTAAAGGCTTTCCTGCCTCTGACACTTAACTAGCTATGTGACCATAAGACAGTTTCAATTCTCTTAAGCATCAGTTTCCTCATCAGTAAAATGGGGCTAATAATGCCAGGAACAAGATTGCCTTAAGGATTAGAAATGTATAAATGTCAGCTGCAATTGTTTCCTGCTTGGTTAGATTCACCAGGGCTTAGGCTATATTGGAAATGTATTCCCAGAACAATGAGGAAACAGATGGTGACTTTAATAGGAACAGTGATTTACATTTGCATTGCTCTTCATGGACATTATTTCATTTGATGCTTGAATAGAGCACTGGTCCTGGGGCCCTGGAGTCCTGAGGATCTGAGTTCAAATTTGGCTTCAGACACTTAATATTTACTAGCAGTGTGACTTTGGGCAAGTCACTTAACCTCAATTGCCCTTCATCCCCCCCCTCCAAAAAGCAAAAAAAAAAAATCTGTCTACTAAAGGAGTGCAAAGATTATTATCTCCACTTTACAGATGGGGAAACTGAACCCCAGAGTGGGGAGATATTGCCCAGATTTACAAAGCTATTACAAAACTGGTAAGTTGTGGACCCTGAAGTCAAACATAGGTGCCCCCTACCACACTATGCTGCTGCATAGGTCCTCAGGGTGAAACCCAAGTTCTTGTCATTTAGGTTGTCCTTAAAGTTCAACCAAATTGAGGCAGTTTTGTAGAAAGTCCTAACTTGTTAATTAAGCAAAGTTAACTTTTGTTTTTATACACAGCAACTGGCACAAATAGAAACAGACCTGAAAGCTAGAACAGCTGCCTACAACACTCTGAAGGGAAACCTGGAGAATCTGGAAAAGAAATCCACGTAAGTATCTGCTTTTGCTCCTTCATGAGACTTGTTTCTCTAGGTTCTGCTAAAGTAACCGGGCCCATGTACCCCATTCACCTTCCTTTTACCCCTTCCACTCTCTGACACCTTCCCACCCTCCAGCTTTGTTTATGCTCCTTTACAGATTTATAACCTTGTGCTTCTTGTGAGGCCTACTAGGAGTTAGAGTGGCTTAGTTCTTTGCCCTACCCTACCCCCCCAGTACTTCCCTCACTTCTCCTCAATTCAGCTAGCCTTTATGATCTATGATGTGCAAGGGTGGGGTTGAGATATTGAAAGAGAAGTGGAGCAGGCAGAGAATTCCTCCTCTCAGGGAATTTACTACCTGCCAAAAAAGAATGTAATATATATAGATTAATAAATAATGGTAACTAGAGTGGATGGAGTGAAAAAAACCTCTTCCACAGAGAGAGAGAGAGAGAGAGAATATGTGTATTCTAGGCCTCTGGGAAGGATTATGCAAATGCCTAGTGCTAAATCGGAATGTTCATGAAGGAGGATATTATAAAATAAGTCCAGTAAATGTGGTTAGTGGGATCATAGGAGGACCTTAAATGCCAGAAAGAAGTTGTTTGTGTTTTATCTAAAAGAGCCACTTAAGGTTTTTGAACTACCACATTACACGGTTGATTCTGTGCCATAGGAATATTATTTTGGCCACTGAATGTGGTTTGGAGACTGTAGAGACTGGAAGCAATTGAAATAGCTCAGGCAAGAGGGGATAAATGAAAGTGAGCATGACATTGCGAGTGTTAAAAATGAGGACAGATGTGAAATATGTGGAAGGAAAACCAAAAGGCCTTGGCAAGTGATTGGATATAAGGACTGAAGAAAGAAGACCTGTTAAGGATTTGGGAAGTAGAATGAAAAGTTGAAAAGAGGCACCTTAAAGTTATATTTTGGTTCACTTTAAGTTTAAGACTGAAGTAAGGTCAGAGTAGGAGTGATGGATTGAACAAACAGGGAATGTTGGAGGGACTGGAGATTGCAATGAGAATGGGGGTGTTGAGGTTTAGAAATGGAAGTCTGGGTGCAGCTAGGTGGTACAGTGAATAGAGCACCAGTCCTGGAGTCAGGAGGACCTGAGTTCAAATCCAGCCTCAGGCACCTAACACTTAGTAGTCCTGTGACTTTGGGCAAGTTACTTAACTCCAATTGTCCTGCCTTCC
>NW_027187359.1:26325232-26333389 GCF_028583685.1 Petaurus breviceps papuanus | reverse complement strand
ATAGTGCATAGAGTGTACGGCTTGGCTTAAGCAACACTCATCCTCCTGAGTTCAAATCTGGCCACAAACACTAGCTGTGTGACCCCAGGCAAGTCACTTAATGCCATTAGCCTCAGTTTCCTCATCTGCAAAATGAGCTGGAGAAGGAAATGGCAAACCACTCCAGTACCTCAGTCAAGGAAACCCCAAATAGGGTCATGGAGAAGTCAGACATGACTGAAACACTCTACAACAAACTTCCTGACTGAGCTACCTAGCTGTCCTCTCTTCTACATTACTAAAGTACTTTGTACTTCCCAAATATCCTGTGAAAGAATCAGATATTATGTATTGTTCCAATATTATGCTCCTTATTGTACTGAGGACTTGCCCAGGGCCAGAGAGCTCGTTAAGTCACACAGGCAGAACTCAAACCCAAGTCTTGTTCCTCCTTCTCCTTTCTATGAAAATCTTTTAGGGTTTTGTAGACAACCCTGCCAGCAGTGGAAAAGGACAAGTAAAAGAGATGTGAAATCCATAAGCCCCAATTATTCATTCAAGGGAGTCATTCCCCTGAATCAGAGGGTTATCAGGCCTACATTCTGCTTCTCAGAAGGCTTAGAAGTCTCTGCTCAAGCCTCCTACACAATATGGGGATCTTCCCTGCAATGTCTTTGACAAGTATCTACTTTCTCAAGCATCTACTTACACATCCCAGTGCTGACTGTTAGAAAGTTCCAGTATGGGATAATAGAAAAAAAACACTAGATTTGGGAATCAGATCCTAGGTCTACCACTTATTGACTAGGCAACCTTAGGTAAGTCACTTAATCCTTCTAAGTTTCAATTTTCTTATCTGTAAATAGGGATAAAAAGGAATCTGCTATTCTACCTACCTACTTCTATTTCTCTAGTATTTCAGGAGATGTTGCAAAATCTCAAATCGGGCTGGTAAAGAATTTTGACCTGATGATATGGGATTGATTATGAGGAAAACCCTTAAGTAATGATAGAAATGCAAATTGTTATTTAGATTATTTGTTTCCATTTCTGTCTGCTGGCACAACCCAGAACAAATCTGCCCCTTTTCTACAGGATGGCACTTTAAATATGTGAAGGCAACGATTATATGAAGGTATCAAATTAGATGGTGACTAAGGTGCCATCTAGGGGGAAATTAGATGGTACAGTGGGTAGACTGCTAGGCTTGTACTCAGGAAGACTCCTCTTAATCAGATCCAGTCTGGCCTCAGACACTTCCTACCAGTGTGAGACCTTGGGCAAATCACTTAACCCTGCATGCCTCAGTTTCCCCATCTGTAAAATGATCTGGAGAAGGAAATGGCAAACCATTCTAGAATCTTTGCCAACCCCTCCACCCACCCCAAAACCCAAATAGGGTCATGAAGAGTTGAGCATGATTGGATCTCATCATCATCATCATCATCATCATTCTCCTCATCATCAACAACAGCAACTGTAACAAAGGTTACTCAATAGGATCTTACAGAGTTTTCAGTTCAAACAATCTAGCTGACTTGCACCAGGGGGGAAAAGCTTTTTAAAAAATTTAAAGAAACCTCGACCTGGATTTTCGCATGTGACACACTGACCAGAAAAAGGGTGTTGAGATTAGCACTAATTAACCCAGTTAGTTTAGGTTAAGTGCTTTTCCTGAAGTTCCCATCTAATTAGCCATCAGCTGGTTGGCAGAGCACTTTCTTATCTTATCTCCTTTGATCCTCACCAGTACCTGGATGGTAGGTGCTTTCTTTATTCCCATTTTTGTTGTGGTGATTGAGGGTGGATGAGTCCTGCGCTATTTATTCTTCCTGACCTCATCTTGGTATTTTCTTGGTGAAGATACTGGAGGGGTTGGCCAATATGACTATATTTTCAACTCAATTCTACAAACATTTATTAAAATGGGGCGGTTTTCTGGGTGGAGAAGATGTAAAGTTAGAAAATTAAAGAGTCGCCAGTAGGTTTGAGGACTGGGCTTGTGCTTTGTTTTTGTTGTTGTTTGACCTTCATTTTCTTTCTTTCTTAAAAATTAATTTATTTTTAGTTTTCAACTTTGACTGGCGTAAGATTTTGAGTCCTAAATTTTCTCTCCCTCTTTTCTCCCTTCCCTAAGACAGCGTGCAATCTCTACATATACATTCCTATTGAACATATTTTCACATGAGTCATGTTTTAAAGAAAGATTAGAACCAATGGGAGGAACCACAAGAAAGAAGAAACAAAAGAAAGAGAGCAAATAGTCTGCTTTGATCTGCATTTGAGTCCATAGTTCTTTCTCTCGATGTGGATAGTATTTTCCATCTCGAGTCTTTTGGAGTTGTCCTAGATCCTTGCATTGCTGAGAAGAGTTAAGTCTTATCAAAGTTAGTTACACAGTGTTGCTGTGTACGATGTTCTCCTGGTTCTGCTCACTTCACTCAGCATCGGTTCATGTAAGTCTAGGTTTGTCTGAAATCTGCCTGCTTCTTGTGTGATAGGGAACAGTAGTTATTCCATGAGGTTCACATACCACAACTTGTTCAGCAGCCATTCTAGTGATTTCATTAGTAAAGGCAGCTCCCAATGAGGGAATAGTGGTACTTCTACCAATACAGATCAGTACCTTCTCTGCAAATTACACTCTTAGAGTGTGAAGAAATGAGGTGACTTGCCCAAGTCACAGAGCCCCAGTATGTGTCACAGGTGGACTTGAACCTGGACCTTCTTGGCTCCAAAGTTAGCTTTCTTTCTTTAAGGAGGGATAGAGAACAAACAAAACTGGGATATCAGGGGATACTTTTCAGGAGCCAGGAGAGGAGCCAAGGAGGGAGGAAATTCTAAAGACATCCCACCTACTGAGCATCCCAACCATTCCTAGCTCCCTTAACTGGTCCTCATGTTTTTGAGTTTCTCAGTCCTTCTAATCTCCCTCCTCTGGGTAATTGTTAGCCTGTCAATAAAATGCTTATGCCCAGAATATGGTCATTGAAGCATGGTTGGGCAACACAGCAGAATACACCAAAAAACAATAACATACAGTAAAACTGTCATTCTTTTATGCCATTGTTCTTAAATAAAAGATTCAGGAAGTAAGAAGATGCTATGATTCTGCTTCTCAGTTTTCTTGTTCTGTCCCACATCAGAGTGAGTAAAAATTCCAAGATCAAAGGGCCCTGCATGGGAAAGGACCTTCCATATCATCTGTTAGAACCTCTTCATTTTCTAGAAGCACTGTGGTCCCCAGGTTGTGACCTACTTAAGGTCACACCAATAGGGAAAAAAGAGGCAGGATTCAAATCCAGGTCTTCTAACATCAAATCTATAGTGCTCTTGTCTATCACATTCTCTACCATCCCTCCGGAACAACCTTCTCAATCAAAAATGATGTCCTTTATCCCCATTCTTGATTGATAAAATCCTACCTAACCTTCAAGGCTCAGAAAAATCGCTGTTTTCTCATTTGTCATTGTTCCTGCCCTGACTTCAAATCTGACCTCAGACAGTGTTACTGTGGGCAAATCAGAGATTATCCCTCATCTGTAAATTGGGGGCAGCTACGTGGTGTAGTAGATAGAGAGCTGGTCGTGGAGTCAGGAAAACTCAATTATGAGTTCAAATATGACCTTAGACATTTACTAACCCTGTTTGCCTCAGTTTCCTTATCTGTAAAATGAGCTGGAGTAGGAAATGGCAAACTACTCCAGTATCTTAGAAAATGCCAAAATGAGGTCAGGAAGAGTAGCAGGGGATTCAACCTCAATCACCCCAACAAAAGTGGGAATAATAAAAGCACCTACCTCCCTTGATACTTGGATCAAAGGAGATAAGATTTGCAAAGTGCTTTGCAAACCAATGTATTTGCTAACTAAGAGATGCCCTTTTGTTATTGGAAAAGTACTTAGCATAATAAACTCACCGGGTGTGTGCTCTTCCGGTCACCCTTTTTGTCCCTAAATCATATGCTAATATCCAGGATGAGATTTTTGGAATTTTTTAAAAAAGCTTTTCCCCTAGTACAAGTCAACTAGATTGTTTGAGCTGAAAGCCTCTCTCTTGAGCAATTTCCCCCAGGGTTACTTGAACAAGCTCCTCCTCCTCTCTTGGTGGTGAGCTTCTGGGGCAAGGAGCCAGCCCCAGGGGATTCTCCCTGCCCCATGTGCAGCAGCTTCCACCTCCAAAAGGTGATAGTAGCCCCAAGAGAGGTACAGTCCATTCCATGCAGAGCACAGGAAGGTGGCTTATTGCAGGGGAGGCTGTCTTGGCCTTGGAATCGGGATTTGGGTTTGAATCCTGACTGCTACTGACTTCCTGGTGATTCTGACATGCTACTTTCACTCCTTGGGTCTCCGTTCCATCTTCTTAAAGTAAGGAAGTAATTTTTGATCCTTTCGATCTTTTGATTAGAGGCCGACAGGAGACAGTGGATAAGAGTGCTGGACCTAGAGCCAGAAAGACCCAAGTTCAAATTGAGCCTCTGACACTTAATAGTTGTGTGACCAGGTTGTCACATAATTTCTGCCTTCCTTATTTATCTGAACTATAAAATGAGAATAATAATAGCACCTCCCTCCTAGGGTTATTATAAAGATCAAATGAAATAGTATTTGTAAAACGCTTAGCAGTGACTGCCTGGCACATAGTAGGCCTTTTCTTCCTTCCTCCCTAATAATAATTATAAATAAATGAATTCTCAATCTTTTAGTGTAGGGAAGCTTCACAGTGTGGAAGTTACTGGAGTAGTTAGTAGTCTCTTGGTTTTTGTTTTTTATTTTTTTGGAGAGGGGAAGGCCAGGCAGTTGGTGTTAAGTGACTTACTGAAGTTCACACAGCTAATAAATATTAAGTGTCTGAAGTCAAATTTGAACTCAGGTGCTCTATTCACTTCTCCATCTAGCTGCCCAGGCAGTAGTCTCTTGGGTTCACATCCTGGAACTTGGCATTGTGCTGCATTAGATGAATTGTAGCCTTTCTGAAATACATTTCTTTTATCTTGAAAGCAAAAGATATTAATGCTTGCAAAACCCATTTCATAAAATTATTATTGGTTGGAAAATGCTTTAAAAAATCCTAATGTCCTAAAGAAATGTTAGTATTTTTGTGGGATTCTAGTTATAGAAATGATTAATTTTTTTTTTAGAAGGAGGTATGATTGGGAAGGTAAATTGTAGACTGGGGTAACAGCCATTGAAAGGTGCTATGTTTTAATGGTGTCAAACATTTCATGAGAGGGAAATAAGTAGATAGTAGGTTATGGCCAGATCCTGGAGGGCTTTGAATAACCAGGAAATTGGACTTGACTTAGTGGGCAATGGGAATGTGCTGGGGCTGAGCTTTTGAGCAGAGAAGCTACATGATCCAAATAGTGCATTAGGGTGATTAATCTGGCGGAGTAACATAGATGGAAAGAATGGAGGTAGGGAGGGGAGCCCAGGTCACTGATGTGTGGAATTCAGGCAGCTAGAGTTTAGCCACCTTGGCAGACTGGTGAGAACATCATTGGGTTAATGAGCCAAGTTTGCCACGTCTCCTGGGGAAGGGAGGGGGTGCCAGCTTTAGTGCCCTGGATGCCAGGAAATAGAAATAGAAAGAACATGTGAATGGCCAGGGAGCAAGATGAATAAGAAACATTTTTCAAAGAGTGGGCAAAACTCCCCCCTCCCCCTCCCTTGTCCCAGGATGCCTCTAAGGCACTTGCCCAGATCTGTAGTTATGGCTTGGCATCTCCTCTATGACGTGGCCCCTTCCCTACTTTTCCAGTCTTGTCTCAATCATTCCATTCCCTACAGTTTATGTTCTAGGTCAGTTGGACAACTCTGTCCCTCCACTGGCTCACACAGTCCCCTATGCCTGGAATTAATCAATAAGCAATTCTTAAGTGCTTACCTCAGTGCCAGACACTATGCTACATGATGGAGATTTAAAAAAAAATAGAAAGAAAAAGAAATAACATTTCTTTTTATATTCTATGGATGAAAAACCATCCCTATTTTTACTTCTAAAACCCAGCTTGAATGGCACCTCATCTATGATGCCTTCCTTACCCCACCAGTAATAGACCTTCACCAGTGGATCTCGACTTTACTTGCTCTGGAGAGGGCAGCAGAACAAAAAGTGGAAGGATCATCCAATTTATAGACAGAGGACTTGGGTTCAAATCTTTAGCTTACAACTTTAACTACCATGGCAAGTTATTTGTTTGGGGACCTTAGTTCACTCATTTGTAAGATGAGGGGATACTGCCAGGTGTTTTTAAAGGGCATATCTGATTTGAAATTTATGAAGCTTCTTTTCTCCCCCAACTGTGCCCTAATACAAGGGTGGGTAACCTGCAACCTCAAGGTCACATGTGGCCTTCTAGGTCTTTGGATGTGGCCTTTTGACTGAGTCCCAGTTTTACAGAGCAAATCCTTTTAAGGGACTTTGTTCTGTGAAGTTTGGATTCAGTCAAATGGTCACAGGTTCCCCATCCTTACCCTAATACTTTATCCACACAATCAAGGTGAATTTATTCCTAGAAAATGTGACTAAAGCAATCAAATTAGTTTATCAGCTGACAGAAAAGTTATTCATAATTATCTGAGTAATAATTCATTTTATGTTAGAATGTTTGGGGAATCTTTTTGGTGTCTTTTTAAAACTTGCATTTAAAGGGTGCAAAATCTTTGCCGGTATTGACCCTAATTCAAACTGGATCTCCCCTGGGCATAACACAGGACTTAGTACAAAGTAGGTGCTTAAAACATGTCTGTGCTATGATAAAGTCCTGCTCAAATACTACTTCTTCCAAGGAGCCTTCCCAGATCCTCTCATTCAGCTAAGTGTTGTTCCTGGTAATATGCTACGTAGCACTTTGTAATACTCAAATGCAATACACTCACATCATGTAACATTATTTAGTTATCTGTGTTTGTGTCATATTTCATGGTAAACTCATGAGGTCAAGGACTGTGTTTTATCTAAATCTAAGATTCTTAACTTATTCTCCGGTATGGTTTCCTTTGGCATTCTGGTGAAGCCTATGGATCCCCTTTTGGAATAATGTTTTTAAATGTATAAAAGAAAATTGTAAAGAAAACCAGTTATATTGAAATAACATTAATCTCAAGAACCCCTGATCTAAACTGTTTCTTAGACTGCCTAGCACAGTGCTCTGAAAAACACTCAATAATGCTTGTTGACTGACTGAATGTGACCATTTTGTAGCTGAGATCTCTTGTGGTCAACGTGTATATGTGACATAGATGGCACATATACCTATATGCCAGAAAGGCTAAGTGAAAGAATAGGAGCTCACATAGGACTGTGATGTGCCTTTTCATTAAGTTCACATCTTTTTGCTTTTGCATTTCAGGGGAAATCTCTTCACTCGGACATTAGCTGATATTGTGAACAAAGAAGATTTTGTGCTGGATTCAGAATATCTCATCACTCTCCTGGTGATAGTTCCAAAGTAAGAGCATTGTTAAGTGACCCCAATGTTGAGTGGCTTCAGTTTCTCTTTGGGGGATTTCTCTTTGTCCAGTGGACTGAGGGAGCCAAGGGAAAGCTCTTTGGCCACTACCAGGTCTTAAGGACATAAAACTGAACCAGAAGAGCCATCTGAGAGGGGCAGGTAGAGTGAAAAATTATTATTCATTTGGACCCTATTCATTTGATATGATTTCACAGGGGTAGTGAGTATAAGTTCTGTATATTTGACTGCAGAGTTTTGAGCCGAAGATTGTAAGTTCATTTGTTTGATCAGAGGAAGTCAACTAGAGGCCCTCCGCTCTTGTTTTTTTTTTTTTTTTTGTTATAGTGACCAAGCGCAGTGTGGCAGGGGTCACTCAATGACATGGGAAATGCCCAACATATTTTTGCACCTCCAGACCATTTTCTCTTGTCCAACATGAGTAGGTGATCCTCTTATGACCATTTAGTCGGTGGAGAATACCCCATGCTTTGCCCAACCCAAGACTCCCCTGCTGATGACACCATTTCTAGCTGATGCATCATTTTTTTGTCCCGTGAAACAAAATCTATCAACCGATGTGATTCTATACTTTATTTTTGTTTTGTTTTCGTTTTTTGGAGGGGGGAGGGTAGGACAATTGGGGTTAAGTGACTTGCCCAAGGTCACATGGCTAGTGTGTGTGTGTGTGTGTGTGTGTGTGTGTGTGTGTGTGTGTGTGTGTG
>NW_027187359.1:26273379-26325222 GCF_028583685.1 Petaurus breviceps papuanus | reverse complement strand
GTGTGTGTGTGTGTGTGTGTGTGTGTGTGTGTGTGTGTGTGTGTGTGAAGTGTCTGAGGCCGGATCCAAACCCAGGTCCTCCTGACTCCAGGGCCGGTGTTCTACTCACTGTGCCACCTAGCTGCCCAATTCTATACTTTATATAGCCCCTTTAGAATGTTCAGATGTCAAACCTTATGAAAATAAGGCCCTGGAAGAAGGGGGCATCTTTGATTGTGAGGAAGATCTGAGGTCCATTTCATTAGAGGGAAACACAGACCCTTTTAATAAAGTGCAATTGGCACAGAGCTCTGCCTCAGTCTCTTATTGTAAGTTGGACAATTTTAATCAATCCCTGCAGTAGGAAGCTGCTGGCAGTGATGATCTGTGTCAGGCAGGAGCCTCCCATCCCACATACCTGGGGACCTGATGGATTCCCCCAGAGAAAGTTGTGACTCTGATACTTAATAGTTATAAAGTCTTGGGAAAGTCAATTGTTCTCTAAAGACAATATGATTCCTTATCTTTCAAATGGAGATAATAACACACTTATTTCACAGGGCTCTTGTGAGGAAAATGCTCTTGTGAGCTTTAATAATAACACTTTACAATGCACGTTATTGTTGTTTTTGCTGTTGCTAACTGAAGTTCTGTTCTGTTGTTTGAAGGCCAAACTATTCACAGTGGCAAAAAAGATATGAATCTCTCTCAGACATGGTGGTACCTCGATCAACCAAGTAAGTCAAACTCTTGTACTAGATCCTTGACCTGTCAGGGCATTTGTTTCCAGTGGGTTTTGCACTTCTTGTATTTAGAAACAGCATTTTCTGCAAGGAGAGACTGTTAGAGTTTGTGTGTTTCAGAAAGTTTAGTTAATTGAAAAGGCAAGGTATGGATGACTGAGGGGAGCATTGAACTGGTGGCCATAAACTTTGATCCTAGGCCTACCTCTGTACAACCTTAGATAAATCATCCTTCTTCTCTGGGCCTCCCTCCTCTGCAAAATGTGAGGGAACTTGGACTAGATCACAGAGGAGGAAGTGTTTTTTTCATTAGAAGGTTAAGAGTCACTCTAGGGACTCACCATGGAGCCACAGGCTCTCTTTGATGCATAATATTTAAAAATGGATTCTCTATGTGATGCATGTGGGCAATCTTTCTGCCAGTGCTGGTCATTGTTTCTCTAGACCCTAGAATCTAACAATATGATTTCATGAATTGCTCTGATGAGAGGGAATATATATAATTCACTGGATTTTTGCTCTTAGATGAATTGGACCTTAGGTCACAGGCATGCAGTCCACTGCTGGGCTGTTGTTATTTGAAACTCTTTTAACTTGTACTTTCCTGGCACCGCCTTTGTGAAACCTGTATCATGATCAAGCATCTCTAAGTATTATGGAAGGATAGTCAGATTTAAAAAAGATATGGATAGCCCTTGTCCTCAGGGAGCTCACTATCTGTCTCATAGGTAAGGAAAAACAAATTTACCTGTGATACAAGGCAGAAGAACGGTTTTCCTAGCTCTAATAGGACCGAAAGAGGAAGGAATTCCCTAGGGGCTTCAGACATAGCAGCAATCTTAGAATATATTCTGAGCACCACATGTTAAGGTGATGTTTGAAATGGGCATTGGAAGATGAGTACACATGTATAAAAATAATAATGAGAAGGCAAACATAATTTGCTTGTTGTGAATTAAGAACTTGCTTTTAGCTTCCAGATGAAAGCCACAGAATCCTAGATTTAGAGCCAGATGGGTTCTACTTGGCATAAGGGAGAGAGGGCTGGATCTGGAGTCAGGAAGATGAGTTTAAAGCCTCCCTTATATATTCAGCAGCTCTGTGGCGTTGGGATTAAATCTCTGCCACTTGCCATTAAACCTCTGCCACTCTAAACACTCTGCCATTGTAAAATGGGGATAACAATAGCACTGATCTCAAATATTATTGAAGATAAAATGAGATAATATATGTAAAGTGTTCTGCAAATCTTAATGAGTTCTATAGATCTATCGTCATCATCTCAGCCTTCAGTGAATCAACCTTATTTCCTATTGGAGTTAAGTGACAACTGTGCTCACATAGAATTCATACCCAGATATTCTGACTCCAGAATGGTGAAGGTGTCAGTTCACAAGACATCTTGATATGGAGGTGATCTTGGGCTCTCAAAGGTTCTGTCAGAGTTTACCAAGATGGAAATGCTTTAGGTGCAAGGCTAGTGATGGTGTCTATGTTCATAGTCTGTGTTCTAAACTAGCTAAATTCATTGTGTTTGTCATCTGGTTGTCCCCAGTGGGCTTATCAGGTAGGAAAAGTATTTACACTGATGAAATCACTGATTTTTAGGTATTAAAATAATGTAAAAGTAAATATTATCCTTCTAGTTTGTTAAGATCTTGCTGAATTCTAATTCTGTTATCCAGTGTCTTTAGTCTTCCACCCAACTTCCTGTCAAGTGCCAGATATAAATTTGGGTCTTCACCCAGTTAGTTGCAAAGTCAGGATTCAAATCTAGTTCTTTTAACTCCTAGTCCATCACACTTTCCCCTTCAAAAGGACCAACCTTTAGACCACATGTGGAGTATCCCCACGTATCATTAGTGTTCCCTGAAATCTCTTAGCTACTACAATCTTGTTGGGAGAATACAGAAACTGGCAGAGTGAAGACGACAGGCTCAGAATTTGGAAATTCCCTGTATTTGAAGTTCTTAGACCTTCCAGATGCATGGATCCTTGACCTGTAGCCTTGTGAGATGCCAAAAAGAAGGAACAGTAGGATGTCAAATCCTAGAGAAGGACAATGCCAATGCCTTTTAGTCTGAGCAAGATCACAATGGGGTCTTCTCTTCCACAGACTGATTGCGGAGGACAACGAGGGAGGCCTTTTTACAGTCACGATGTTTCGAAGGGTGATAAATGATTTCAAAGCCAAAGCCAAAGAAAACAAGTAAGAATTTGGAGCTACCACTTTATTTATTTGCTTATCCCCCCACCCAGTTATTTGTCTATTTACTTTTATTATTAATTTATATTGTTTTCCTTTTTGAAATTTCAAGCTGAAACCTTGAAAATGTGCTGCTCTGCAGTGCCTCTATCCTAACTATGCCATTTAATTAATGGGAAAGTCAGTATTTTTGAACCCTTTTCCCTTGACTGCTAGTCTGTTAGGACTTTCTTCTTTCTACCCATTTAATAGCTAACATATTGCTTCTTTTAAAAAATATTTTATTTTTCCCCCAATTACACGTTTAAACAATTTTTAACTTTTTTTTTTAAGTTCTGAATTCCATATTCTGTCCCTCAATCTCTTCTTCCCCTCCCCTCTCCCTGGCATGGTAAGCAATCAGACATAGGTTATACATATCCAATCATGTAAAACATTTCCATGTTACTTCTTTTAAGGTTCATTGTCCGTGAATTTTTCTATGATGAAAAAGAAATTAAAACTGAAAGGGAAGAAATGACTAAATTGCTTTCTGAAAAGAAGCAACAGTATGTAAGTACTTGCTCCTGATGAAGTTTTGTACTGAATATCTAAACTTTGCTGCCCCACCCTTCATTTATCCCTTTACCAGGGGGCAGATGTCTTAGCTAGAGGAGGTCCTTTGTTTGAAGCTTGGAAGTTTCCCTGATTTGGTCCCCAACTCTTTAAGAGATAGATATTGGGGAAGCCTGTCTTCTCTTCATTCCCCTGTACTTCCATCAAGCAGGACCATATGACCTCCTAGGAGCTTTGTGCCAAGTGCTCTGGGATGGCAGGCACAGGCATTGATAATGAACATGAGCTCAGTTTCCCCTTGAAAGGGGTCTTCGGGTACCCTCACGCTGAGGCTAATAGAATTCAGAGCTTGTCCAGAGGGACCAACATAGTTCCTGTGTTGATGGCAATAATGCAGCTGTGCTGAATGAAACTAGTCAGACCACTCTTGACAGCATAGTTTCAAGGCAGTGGTGCTTGGTGTCCAGGTGTATCAAACAACTACCCCTTCTTTACCTACCCATGATTTTAGCAAAGCAATTGTCTAAAAGGTGTCCTCCAGCAATAGTATCATGTGAGCTTTATATCATGTAAAAGAAGCTTAGTTTAGCATATAAATGAAAACAACACTCTTTTCTATTTTTAAAGATGATCTACATGGCCTTTGGGCAAATAAGTTTTTCTTTCTGTACCTTAGTTTGTTTCTCTGTAAAGTGGGTTTAATACATATGCTCAATAATACATATACTCAAATCATAGTTAGGTTTTCGGAAGCCAGAAGGCCTATCTCCTCTTTGTCTTTTCCTAAGAGAGTCCAGTGAATCTTTTATTACCGTGCTTACCATGAAGGGATCTGGTTCTGACATCCTGTGAATCTACTGATTTCAGGACTGGTCATGAAAATGGAGAGCAAGTCCTGAAAGCCCCTCTTCTTTCTTGGAGAAAAGCTTTAATGCAAATTTATGCAAAATCCCATTTTTTTAAAAAGTATGTCATGCTTTCTGCTAAAGTTAGGGAAAATATGTTTATTCTAAAGACAGTGGAGGTTTTAGAAGTGTTATTTGTATGGAAGGGTATTTGTGAATACATTATTCTGTGCTCTGTGTTTTGGCCAAAGTTTGATGTGAAATGTTTCGATAACTCACAGAATCCTGAATATGCTGCAGTTTGTGCTTTGATAACCCTTTTCCATGTTTATCAGGTAAAAGCAAAAAAACATAGTAAACTATCACTACTATAAACAAATTACCTGGAACCTCCGTTAACTGGAGTTTTGTGACCCCTACTTTTACCAATAAGAGATATAGCAAGAAAGAAAAGATGTCAGAGATTCATATAAAAAAACTTCACACTCCTGGCCTAGGTCTGGTGTTCAGTTACCCACACCTTCACATTGTCTTGAGCAATGACATCTGAGCAGCTGTATAATGGCCCTGATCTCTAGGATCCTCAGCCCTCAAAGAATAAATCAATTCTGGTCAATGGACTTTACTTTGTTGAGGCAGGTCTCAGTGGGACATTGCCAAATAATAGTAAGAGCTAAAACATAAAGTTTTCCTTTTTTTTTTTTTAATTGGGGAAGAGTGGGAGTAAATGATTTCTGAGGTTCCTTCCACTGCTAAGTCTATGGTTCTGTTAACTTTGAGCTGACTAGAAAATTTTATTACCCAGAAGCACCTCTCCCATTGATTCCCTGAGCACACACATTTTTCAAAGAATAAAAATTAAAGCACTACTCCCCCCCCCCCTTTCACCCTTCCCCTCAATCAAGGAACCAATGCACTATTTCTTCCTGACTTGGAAACCAGCTATGTTTCCTAATGCTTTACCTGTGAATTTCATTGAGTTTCCAGGACCTGGACTATCTAGGAGTCGTTTTTATTCCCAGAGAAACTTTTTAGAAGGCTGTGCTGAGGAGGAGGGGTAAAGTAGGACTCTTGGCATTACCCTCTGTATCATCACAAGCCAACCTGAGACCACCCCATTTATCAGTGTGTTATACAAGAGCATCACACCTGCCATCTGGCTTATCAGATTGCTGGTCTAGAATTTTACATGGTATTCTGCTTCTGCACATCCCCATCCTCCCCCTTCCCCTGCCTCAGGGAGTGAGGCCAAGGTTTCTTTAAGAAGGGAAATGGAGCTCTGTAACAGGCATCCAACTTTTAAACATTTAATAGCTTTCAACCTTCTCATCTTATTATATGGGGAAAGTAGCATACTGCTTACTAGCCTTTAGGTGGAGGTAGGGGTGGGGTCGATTTGGGGTGTGTTACAGGTTTATAGGTCAGAACCCATTTTCAGTCTTAATCCCATTTAAATCTATTATATTATACATTAAGAACTAGTAATTTCATCCTTTTTTAATTCTTGACCAAGGAGAAAAAAGCTCTATTTCTACTTTCATTGTGATCCTTCATTTCAGCCTTTGTTTACAGAGCGATGAAATCTCAGATCTACAAATTCAGTCCATGTCTTTCCTGAGCTACCAGTAACTGTCTCTTCATCATCTTCCAGTCTTTTTTCACCCCCCCCCCCCCCCCCATACATACATACACATTCTACAGTATAGCTTTGCGGGTCTACTTGCAGGTTCTCAGAGAGGACTCTCAATCTCCTATCTCCATGCTTTTGCATTGACTGTCTCATGACTGGAAAGTTCTGTCCCCTCACCTCAACAATTTCCCTGAATTTCTTCAAGATTTGGGGTGGACCTGGACCATTCCAAAAACTTTCTGTGTTGCTCTATGAAGGAAGACATAAAATATAGGCAGAGGCTGTATATATTCCAAGCATGGTATGTGGTCTTAATCCCTCTTTCAGTGATTGGCTTTGGTCCTGGATTTGTGAGCAAGGAAATGCACCAAGCCAGGCATAGGCTATTTTCAGTTTCCCCAGGTTAGATGACAGCTCTAACTTGTACACTTAATCTCTAGGATTAATGTTAAATTTCATCATTCACTTGCTTGCTTTTAGATGCTTTTCATTGATTTAATGTTAGTTTGTGTTCTGATGCATGTTTGCTGAAAGATTAATAAATCATTTCTATGCTTATAGCAAACTTCACGTGTTGCTCTTAAAAAGAGATCATCTACCTTCCCGGATCACATGGTTAAGGTAACCCCGATAGGGAACCCTGGTAGGCCCACTACGGGGCAGACGGAGAAAGAAAAAGAGAGTGAGGGCGAGGGTGAGGTAAGCAATTCTGCCTGAGGAGCTTTTCTATTCCCTCTCCAAGCTGAGAGGTTTTTAACTTTTGATAAAATGAATCTCTCTCCACTGTTTTCATCATCTAGTGAGGCTTTCACTAGACAAATTAATAAAAGTGATGAAAAAGGGGACCCTTCCCTTGCCAATAATGCCTTTTTATAATCTATAGGGCTTTTTGTTAACTGCCACCTCTTTGCCCTAATACCTAAGTGAATGTGCTTCTTGGTCAGGTGGGCTAGGTTATCCCAGGATTATAGTGGATGGAGCTAATTGGGAGACAGGAGTCTTCGGCTTTATGACGGGTTCTGCCACTAACTCACTGGGATGTTGGGCAGCTCATCTGTGCTCTCTTGTTTTCCCCATCTGTACAAATGAAGAGAGTGGTACTCAACCACTTACCAACATATCTTGAGGTGCTGGGGAGGATTCATGTACTACTGTCTGTGAAGTACTTTAGAGATTACTGAGAAGAATCTGTAGTTTGTGCTGATTATCATTAGTTTTGTCACTATCTACATCAAGGGAATCTCTGCAGCATTTCCCCTGCCAAGCAGGGTTGGGGCTTAATTGGTCTGAAATGTAGTCTTTGAATGTTGGTAGAGCACTTGTCAGCCTTACACTGTTGATATGATAGCTTGCAATGACAGACCATAAAGGATCCTGAGTTGGAAATTGTTGTCAGACAAAAGTTTGAAATTTGCCTAGTATCAGAACTTACTTTAAGGTGGGTTCCCTAGTTTTTCCAGACACTGGTATAGGTGGTTTGCATGTGCTGGGTGGCTGAGCTGCTAATTTTCTTCAACTCTACTTAATGGAGTCTGGAATTTGATGTCCTTCAGCCCCCATGATATAGTTGGGACTGGTTTCTCTTTCTGGAAGGTGGACTTCTGGGTGGCTTCTCCACCTTTTTTTGGCTTTTGCAAGCTTCTCGTTCTTATCAACGTTAGTATTTTGTCATAATGAAAAGTTTCTTTAACATGTCTCTGGAGGTAGAAGGGAAAGTCAATAACCTGATTTCTTTTCAAGGGTCCCCTTTTGCGCTGGCTCAAGGTGAACTTCAGTGAAGCATTTATTGCCTGGATTCATCTAAAGGCTTTGAGAGTATTTGTTGAATCTGTGCTAAGGTAAGTGAACCCAGGCTACATGTCTAGAAATACCATTTTTTAAAGGCAGCTTGGTGGCACTTGGTCTAGAATCAAGAAGAGGAGTTAAAATTTGTGACCCTGGGCAAATCCTTTCACTTGTTTGCAAAATGAGTATAATTGCACCTTCCCTCTAAGGTCGTTAAGGGACATATTTGTATCTGTAAAGTGCTAACACCACTAGTGCCTTGTACATGGAAGGTACCATATAAATGCTAGTCATTGATTAACATTTTATTTTTAATCAATATTTTACTTACTATTTTTAGGTAGTATTAATTAGCATAACTAGTATTCTTCAACTACTTTGCCTTATTATTATTATTGATGATGATGATGATGATGTGAAATAATGGGAAAAGTACTAAACCTGGACTTAGAAGACCTAGGGTTCAAGACCTAGCTCTGACACGATCTGGGCGACCAACAAGCAGCTCATTTTGGCTTAGAACCTCCATTTACTCATCTATAAAATGGAGATGACCTTTTCTTCTTTTTAGGGACACAAGGAAAACTGCAAATTTTAAGACTAAAGAAATAATATTACTGTTACGTGGCAGAGAGTTGATAAAATTTTAGAGGTAACTGGTGGAACAAATTATACAGGCCTATATCAGCTGTGTAGGTAATAAAGCCTCCTGTGTTTGTGGGGGCATGGGCAGGAGTAGAGCTTGTAAGACTGTTATTAAACAGTGGTAATAGGTAGGTTTTTGGAAAAGAATGAGAACTTTTCTGTCTAGTCTCTTCACAGAAGTAAAGAATGGGACAATACTAGATGCAGATTAAAGCTGATTAAACAGGATATTCCCGGACAAATCTCCACAAATGAGATGGACATGACAACAGGAAGAAAAGCTACAGGGCTGCATGGGGGGGGGGGGGCTATATTACAACCAAGGACTACTATAGAGAGGAAAGGTGGAGAGGGAGAAGAGAGGATAGAGGAGGGAGGGAAAGGAGAAAGGAAGGGGGGAATGGAAGGTAGAGAAGATGGGAGAGAAGGGGAGAGGGTAGGGAGAAGAGGAAGAAATGAGAGGGTAGGGTGGGATAGAGGAGAGAGGCAGGAAGAAAAGGTCTACATCATGATCCCATTTGCTTTGAATGAAAAGGTAACAAACATACCTTTCAAAATCCAAGTTTCTCCATGTTGGGAATTGGTGCCTATTTGCTATCAAAATACTTTGAATTTTCCCCTTCTATCCTGACATGTTCCTGTGGCTCTCTACCTTCCAGAGGTTGCCAACTTTTTTTGTTTCTTTGTTTTTTGGAGTGGGGAAGGCTGGGCCATTGGTGTTAAGTGACTTGCCTAAGGTCACACGGCTAGTAAGTGTTAAAGTGTTTGAGGTGGGATTTGAACATAGGTCCTCCTGACTCCAGGGCCAGTGCTCTATTCACTGCACTACCTAGCTGGCTCCCCTCCCCGCCCCCCCGTTGCCAATTTTTTTTTTTTTGGCCTTTTTGGAGGGCAATTGGGGTAAAGTGACTTGCCCAAGGTTACACGGCTAGTTTTTTTTTGTGTGGGTGTTGTGTCTGAGGCCGGAACCGAACTCAGGTCCTCCTGACTCTGGGGCCAGTGCTTTACTCACTGCGCCACCTAGCTGCCCCAATTTTATATTAACTTCTGATGCTGACAATATTGTATTATTTTTATTCTTATAAATTGATTCAATGTAATAAAAATGCAAATAATTATCTCCTGAAGGTCTTTATGTGGTTTAGGAATTAGGAGTGATTTAAGGAAATATTGCCTTCTCTTAGAAAAAACATTGCTGCTTATTATTTCACTTTCTTTCCCAATAGATCCCTCCCAGAGCCATCCTTTATATATTAATAAAATAAGGAAAAAAATAGTTCAGCAGAATTCAGCAGAACTAACATACCAAGTCTGTATGTATGTGCAGTTGTTTCTCATCTCTACAATCAATCAGCAATCATGTATTAGATACCTACTATGTCCCAGGTGCCAGGGGATACAAAGATAAAAAACAAACAGTCCTTGCTCTCAAGGGCCATCTATTTTATCAGGAGGATATGCATAAAAATAAGTTACGTATAGTGGTTTTTTGGGGAGAGGGGTAAGAGGGAGAAGGCACAAAAAATGTTAATTAGCTAATTACCACTAGGTAGAGCATGGCCAAGAAGGAACAGAAGAATAGGAAAGAAAACAGAGGGCTTTAATTAGGGTTGTGCTTTTATAAACCTAAAATTTTCACCTCCAATGTTTTTAACACCTAATGATACAATAGCCAAAAAAATTTTTGCTGCCCTTTTATACTTAAGGGGCTTAGTGCAGCCTTGCCACATTTATAGTTTGGAATGTCTTAGACGTAAAATCTTTTAAGTTCGAAAGGTGTAGGTCATGCTCAGGGAAGATTGCCTCTGGTGTTAAGGACTTGCTTTCCACCTATGGTGTCCATCTGACCCACCTGACTCTCACCTGTGGCTCCAAGAAGCTATAGCATACACAGTGGCCATGAGTTAGTAAAGCAGTTTTAGTCAACAGGCTAAACCAGGTTAAGGGGGTCAGTGAGTTTGGGGAGGGGTGTCTACCCTGAGCATGTTCACAGTCAAAAAGGGAAAAAAATTTTTTAATACTTTTAGCCTTCAGTTCTGAGAAAATAATGACTATAAAAATGACATTTGAAGCCACTGGGCCTTGTGACTTTTTTTTTTTTTAAACCAATGACCATAAAGGTATTTTACTCCTTAGAAATATATCTTGGTATAAACACTCATTTCTTTAGGATACATCTTTTGTTCAGGAATTTACTTTTTAGAGTAATTTGATTCTAAAGGCCCCTGGCTGAGGTCCTTTTTCTTTATTCCTCCTCCCCATCCTTATTATGCTAGGAACTTTAGAAAGCACTAGTCATATACTGATTATCCTGAGCTCAAGTGAACAAAAAGTCCCACATGTTCCAGAATTCTGACATCTTTACTGGGGAGGAGAGGCAATTGGGTCTATGACTAGATCTGAACTCTGGTCTTCTGACTCCAGGGCTGGTTCTCTATCAACTGCGCCATCTAGCTGTTGGACTTTAAAAAGTACATCTACTTTCAGCACTATTACATTATCACTGATGTTTAGAATGATGCTTATAGCCTACTGACTATTCAATCAATGTACTTTTAAGTTCTTCTCAAAACAAGTTTTACTGTATATCTTATCTTAAGGTGGTCTTTATCTTTACACTCTGAGTTAGTAATGTTTTATACATTTGAAAAAGGTATGGACTACCCGTGAATTTTCAGGCAGTGCTTTTACAACCCCACAAGAAGGCCACAAAACGTTTAAGAGAGGTTTTAAACTCAGTCTTCAAACACCTGGACGAAGTAGCAGCAGCAAGTATACTGGATGTAAGTATATCATCTATGATAAGATGTAATTGTATTTTATTTCCATTATAAAACTGAGTACATGTGTGTATAGGAAATAAATTAATGTGAAGGACAAGTTCTGTAAGTTGAGCAGTGTTTTCAAACATCGAAAACACTGAAAATATGAACAATGTTAAAAAACCCTGATCTTTCAAGAATGTAATTAGTCTTTTTTCACTTTTCTAGGCATCTGTGGATATTCCTGGATTACAACTAAATAACCAAGATTATTTTCCTTATGTCTACTTTCACATTGACCTTAGTCTTCTTGACTAGCTTTTTAAGACTCCAGTAACCCTTAGTAACTCTAGAAATAGCCTTATTTCATGCCTTCACATAATCAAATTAAACTGCGGATGCTGTCTTCTCTAAGTTAGAGAATTTTTACAAATAGCTAAACCTTCAAAATACAAATTACTTTTTTAAAAAATGGCCTAGAATTTAGAATGTTACTCACAGAAATTACTCACAAAAATTAGTTATGGTTGTATTTATTTTTTGTAAGTTACAATAAAGAAAAGTTCCCATAGTCTTTGAACTTTGAAGTATTTTTTCTTGACTTCAATTTAAACATAATTAAAAACTAAACACCTAGTCACCCTATTCTAACGATAATTTTACACGTATTCAAGGCATTATATGTACAAACATGTAAAATAATTACAACTGTTTTGTACTTAGTCTTATAGTTATATTCCCTGCCCCAAAGTCTAAGATAACAATTTGCCAAGGTTGAAGAGTCCAGGTCCTAAGTAAATAGGGCCTAAGTATCAGTTCCATGCCCTACACAGAAGTCTGAAAAAGACTGTTACAAATGGGGTACATCATGCCATTTAACAAACATTTGGAAACTTATTATTGCCTAGCTATATACCTGGGTTTGGTTCCCTGATATTCATTTGATGAGGCCTATAAAGAAGACCAAGAACAGTAGATTGGAAATGAAGCCCTGAACCAGCAATTGATTAAAACCTACTCTCAAATAATAGTGATATTGAGGCTGCTTCGGGCACAAGAAGCACTTTAAAAACAGTATGTGTTAAGTTCTGCCTGGCTTTCACAGATGTTTTGTCCCCAATTTTGCTCAAGAGTATATTCCACTTAAAAGTTTTGTCTAGGTTCTCAAGACTGAAACTAACTTTATACAATGTAAAAATAAAATAGTGCTACAAGCAAGGAGATATTATGATTAAAAACAGACCCAGGAAAAACAAAAATAAGGGGAAAAAAAAGATGGTATATCTCCCCAAATGTTCACCCCAGAATGTAGGAAAGAAACCCATGTTTCTTTCATGTATCCGTGAGGATAGCTGCTAGTCAAAACCCTCAAACCCTGAATCACACACCCTTTGTGTGATGTGGACTTGTTTTCATACATGATAGGCACTGTCAAAAATACTTTGTTTTTATTCTTTAACTGGAACAAAGCATTGTGTTCAAATGAAGAAAAAAAAAATCACAGTTAAAAACTTAGTAAAGTAACAGCCTTAAAGAACCTACAAATAGCACACTTGGGATGGAAAAAAATGGTTTTTTAACAGTAACAAAAAAAATCAATTATCTTCAAAATATTATTTGACAGAATACAATCAAATTCACTGGTTAACAACAATTCATAGAATTTTTCAATGTTTTTCTTGAGATGCAAACAGTTCACTGTTACAGTGTTTCAAATGACCAAACAATGCTGCTTCAGTTTTTAAAAAGGCCACTGGTATATCCATTTGATTGTAAAGGATGTTCCACCACTGCTGGAAAAATCCGCTCCCAAGAAGTTAGTTGTCCTATCTCACAACTCATCTTTTCCTAAGTCATCAAGTTCTACATCACTGAGGTCAATGTCGTCTTCGATGGGAAGCTGTGAAACAGTAAATGAGATTTTACTGAAGGCGGCAAAGTAATATTTGACCACTATCACTGTTTCTTAAATATATGGCAGTCATGGAGAAACAACATACTGATCCACACAACTCAAAGATGCTCTATCCCTTTTCAACTCAAAAGTAGTGGCAACAAATGAGGCAATGACCATAATATTCCCTGTCAGTGTATAAAATCTCAGAGGTCATGTGGTTCAATTTCCTCAGTTTAGAGATGAAACTGGTGCCAAGGAAAATATGAGAGGTGGAAGGGTATGAAATGTCCTCTTTATTATTTGAGAGTGATGTTACTTCTCATGAGAAAACAAAAGTTTCTGGAGTGGGTTAAGTGTTGAGTGACAAGAGTAAATAAAAATTCAAAGAATGACCGGAGTAAATGCAAGTATGCAGAAGATCATAGTAATTTATAAGTCTCCCTTAGTTTCCTCAACTGTGAAACAGCATCTACTTGGCAGGGTTATTGTGGGAATCAAATGAGATAAATTACTGTAAAGTGCCTGGCCCAGAGCAGGCAGTACCTTCCTTACCTCACCATCTTTGCCATCCCAGGGCGCTACTGTGCTTATTTTAGGGAAAACACCACCACCTACTGGTGCTGTAGAGCCACGGCCAACAGAAAGCTCTCTGTAAAATAAAGAAATGGAAAACCTCTCTGAATCATACATATTTGATGAGCTAAGCACAATGATTTCACATTCTTAATGACTGGCAAATAATACATTTCAAGTCAATTTCCCTGATTATGTTTAAGTGCAATTATACAAATACAAAAACATCCCATTCTTTGATTTTACTCTCAAACTTGGGGCTGCAGTTAGATTCTCAAACAACTGATTAAAACAAAACCTTGATTTGTTACTAAATGTTAGTTTTACCAACTCAATTGCTTGTGAAGAGCTATATACAACATACTTCACCGGAAAGCATAATCAAGAAGCTTGTTATATTTTATTAATTAGTGGCATGTTTCATGAAAAAAAAACAAAACCCCAAATCAAACTCCTTTTCCTGCATCAGATTAGCTGGGGCACTAGGGTATACCAGTGTCTGGGTCAACTGAATGCCAAATTTAGATGATGCCCAGCAAGAAGATATTCCTCACATCAAACAAGCAGTTGGCTTCTACTTGATGAATCCTTAGATCCTGTGTAGCTTCTTATAATCTCCATTGCCTCTTCCCTCTTCTCAAGTTATCAACCCTTTATTCCATTTTAACAAGTAATTGCAAGGATCATAGCTGGCTATAATTTTGGTTCTGGCTCTTTGCCCCTTCAGCCTCTAGAATGAATGCATAACTCTGGAGGCGAATGAAGCCAACATAGAGAAGAAAAGTCAGGGACTTGCCTTAGCTCCCCTAGATGAGATTCCCCTCCAAATACCTTTAAAATAATGCCTCAAAACAAATTCTGGAGTGGCAGAACCCACATGGGGTGAAATAGCTCCAGCTTAGGCAGCAGCTGAATCAGCAGTGGCAGTGGCTGCTTCTGGAGCTCTCAGTCCATAGATGGCAAAAGGGTTGGACAACTGGTAAGAAGAGATTACAGGGGCACTGCTCCTACAGATCCAGGTGGCTGTCCTGGGGTGCGGAGGAGCACTAATGCGATCAGCTTGTAGCTGCAGGGGAGTGGGGACTCTGGTCACAACTCCAGGGCAGAAGACCATGAGAATAGTAAACACGTGTCCTTAGAAAAATTGAGAGCTTACACATCTCCAGAACTGGCTCTGCAAACAGCTGCACAAAAAACCTTGAAGCTTGGGAAAGTGTGCCAAAACCTCAAGGAACAATCAAAGTCAAAAGAATGGGGAAAAAAAATAAGATGTGAAATATCTCACTGGAAAACAGATCCAGGAGATAATTTAAAAAGTATTGGACTACCTGAAAGCCGTGATAAAAAAAAAAGGAAAACAGCCCTAAATGGCTATGAAACTATGCATACCATTTGATCAAGCAATACCACTACTAGGTCTGTATCCCGAAGAAATAAAAAAGCAACAAAAAGGAAATGGACTTATCTGTACAAAACTATTTATAAGTAATTCTTTATGGTGGCAAAAAAATGGAAATCGAGGGGACGTCCATCAATTTGGAAATGGTCGAACAAACTGTCATTTATCAACGTAATGAAATACTTTTGTGCTGTAAGAAATGAGCAGGATGCTCTCAGAAAAACCTGAAAAGACTTATACGAACTGATAGAACTGTACACAGTAACAGCAATATTGTATAATGGTGAATGATTCAGTTATTCTCAGTGATCCAAGACAATGGGTTAGGATGAAAAATGTTATCCCTCTCCAGAGAAAGAACTGATGGAGTCCGAATGCAGATTGAAGCAAACTTTTTCTTTTTGTGTTTTTTTTTCCCACAACATGGCAAATATGGAAATGTTTTACAAGATCGCACGTGCATAATCTATATCAAATCGCTTGCCTTCTCAATGATGGGGGAGGGGAAGGAGAGAAAATGGAACTCAAAATTAAAGAAAAATTGTTTTTATGTGTAATTGGGGTAAAAATAAAATATTAAATCACACTTAAGACAACTCAGCTCAAGAGAAATGATAAGTTTGATAATCCCTCAATTCTGCCTCCTGAAAAATTCTCTTTATCAATCTAAATGCTGAGATTAAGAACTAGTCTTATAGTAACTCTTTACATGCTATACAGGTATATCTTAAATAACAGTTAAAAGTGTCCAAGTGAGCTTTTCCAAAAACACTACCCTCACCAAATCATGAAATACCTATGATGTTTAAGAAAACCAATTAAATGAACTCAGGCAGAAAGTTACATAGACAGTCTCTGTTTTCTCCCATTTTCTAAGGGCCAAGGAAGGTAATTTATTTGAAGAGTCTATAAGATCTTTACTATTACAGGGTAGGGAGTAAATATGAATCACAGTGTCAATAAATCATATAACCTATCCTATTTAGCGATGCCAAAAGCATCAGAAAAAAAAAAAAGATGACAGGAAATTCTAGATATATGAGCTGAACAAATTAAAAGTCCACAATATTGATGCAAAGGAAAATAGACTTAAAACTGATTTTAGATTTAGGGATTTTAGATGATGAGAGCATTTATATAGTGATCCAAGGTTTACAAAGCACTTTACAAATATCTCATTTGATCCTCAGAACAATCATAGGAAGTAGGCACTATTATCTCCATTTTACAGATTAAACTAAGATGGACAGAAGTTAACTGATTTGTCCAGGATCATACAACTAAGTGTCGAAGACTGGTTTTGAACTTATGTCTTCCTGATTCCAGGTTGGTGCTCTAGCCACCAAACCACTTGGTGGTCTTGTCCAACCTCTCCATTTTAAAATGAACTAAATCCTCAGGAAGGTAAATGACTTATTCAAGGTAAAAGAGTATATTAGAGCCAGGACTCTGGAGCTCCCAAATCTAAATAAGATACTCAGAAGGAAATTACTTCAAGGAATGCACAGACTTGAAGGCAAATCTAGAGACTAGCAAATTTATAGCTTATGGCAATATAGTATAGTGGATGGAGAGCTGACATTGAAGTCAGGAAAACCTGCCTGAGCTCAAGTCCTGCCTCTGTGATCCCAGGCAGGTTACAACCTCTGAGTGTTCTAGGCCAAAGGTGTCAAATACAAGGCCTACAACACTTACCAGCAGGGCCAAGCCAGATTAAAATGTAATTGGAAAATATTTAATAAAATAAAACAGGTAATGCTGAATTTTAAAATGTTAAATCAACATTTAGCTGGCAAGGATTTTTACTTATGGGTTAGTGACCCGTTTCTATTTGAGTCTGACACAACTGCATGAAGCAATTTTCTAAGATTGTTACAGTTGCTGATCTTCATAAGGAGGGAATTTTAATACTGGGGAGTTCCTTTGCATGACTCACTTTTCCTATTAAAAAAAAAAAAGATTTTTTCAAGACAAAAAAAGCAACTTTAAAAATATAAACCAACCCTACCTCCTTTTCTACCCAAGGAAAATGAGACAAAGTCATTGAAACTTGTGACAATGGTTAAGATCCAAACCTAGAGCCTCTAGAGTCCAAATGCTCTCTTCCATTCAAAAGTTGTCAAAAATATCTCTTCCAAAATATTTTTGTTTTCTTTTTCCTTTTTTGAATTGTGTCTTTCATACTAAACTACTACTATGGTTTAGTACTTTGTAAACATAGCCCATTAGGTGGGTAGAATGCTGAACCTGGTGTCTGGAAGACCTGTGTTCAAATTATGTACCAGAAACTTACTAGTCGTGTGACCCTGGGTAAGTCATTTCAGCTCCTGTTTGCCTCAGATTCCTCATTTGTAAAAAGGAGATGGTAAAAGTACCTACCCTGCAGGGTTGTTGTAAAGATCAAATGAGATCATATTTGGTAAGAAGTGCTTAGCTCATAGTAGTTACTATTATAAATACTTATTCCTTTCCATTGCCTTTCTTTGTCCATTGCTTCTCCATCAGGATGAAGGCAGTGTGATTCATCTTCAGTACTCTGGACTCATGGTTTATTACTGAATTTATCATTCTAAAGTGTTTCAAAATTGTTGGCACTTACACATGTTAACTATTGTTAAAGCACTTTGCTAACCTTAAAGCACTATATAAATGCTAACTCATCATTATTATTATTACTTTAATCACTGTGTACTATGACAATACCTGTAGCCATCTTAAACATACTTTTTTGAAATGTAAGTAAATCTAGTCATTTATTAAGGGTTATTGCAATTTAAGCCTTTAATTATTCCATCAATATAAGCTAGTGATTTGGGGGAATGTTTCTAGAGATTTCAATACAATCCAAACCATAAAAGAATCTGCTAGGAATTGACTTTTATGTATCTGATTTTTGTTATCACATGCAGTTTTCCTTAAGGGCTCCTGTCCTAGACATTAACTGTTCATATACTGCATGAGAAACTGTGTGTGGCTCTTCTCTTTCAAGGATTATAGCACCATCCCATCCTAACAGGGAGGCAGGCACTTAATGAAAACTCTGGATGAAATTGAGTAGGGTTAAAATGTAAACACAGTCATTGTCCTTATTGCTACTCAAGACATTTTATCTATCATTCTCCACAACAAAGTATTCTGAAGTACTGAGTATTAGAAGGTTCACCTGGTTTTCAGGGGTGATACAAGCATGAACAGATCTCATTAGCAAAGTGATTTCTACCAATAACCATTATTCATTAATCACTTTTTTGTATTCATGCAAAAATATGACAAAGTAAAAAAGGTATAAATTGGAGAATGTCCTCATTTTACAGATGATGAAAGCAAGTTAAGTATTAAATTGAGATTGGGATCTAGTTCTCCTGACTCAAAATCTAGGGCTCTTTACATTATATTATCATAGAAGCACAATTATACACTAAGTAGGTTCAAATAAATTTTGGGGGTAATTCAATAATTTTCTTTCCTAAATGAGCTTACTTACTTAAAAGTTAACACTACTATGGCTCTTACAGCACTAAAACTGCTCTTAATCAGCAGTTATCAAACTTTTTGGTTTTAGGACCCTCTTTTAGAACTCTTAAAAATGACTGAGGACCCCAAAGAACTTTTGTTTATGTGAGCTAGTTAAAGCTTAGAAATGAAAACTGATTAACTTAAGAAAAACCCTTTCAATTCATAAAATACTAATAAATCCAATTACATGCCACAAAAATACTAAAGTGCAATCGTTTCACGTTTTTGTAAAATCTCTAGGCAATTTAATAGATAGCAATTCTTTCATATTTCAAAACATTGAAAATCCTGAAAAGGGGCCCATAGACTTCAGACTGCTAAATGGGATTCAAGAAACACAAACCTTTAAAGAGAGACCTTATTCTTTACTATCCCCTTGCAATTAAAAAAAAAAAAAAGAAAGAGAAAATCTTTGAGTTTGTGATATCTCTAAGTCATCCAATAGGCAGTTAATAATTCAGGACTATAAGTTAGAGAAGACTAGGGCTAGAAATACTGGATCTGGATTCATCAGCACAGATGATAATTAAACCCATTTATGAGAATGGGATCATGACAGATCATTAATATTTAGAGAAAAAAGCCTGAGACATGGCAGTTATTTGGGGAGTACTATGGATGATGATACTGTATCTATCTACTATGCCACACTGCTTTTGGTTACTACATGGAAACTAAACTAATGATTTGGTCATCCATGTCTATTCCTATGATCAATCTAAATTTTAAATCTAAATTCTTGTAGCATTTTCATTTCTCTTCCTTTCTTAAATTATGGATCATTTATTTTTACTATAATTGTCTGAAAACACTCCATATACTTTATATAAAGATTTCTTCATATATTCAGATATAGAGTGAACTCAATTACTCAGCTTCTGCATAATTTGGTAAAATCTTGTTTTCAATTTATTATGGATATTAGTAAGCCGCTAAGTCCTTTGATTGTTACTACTTTAAATTAAATATCTTTGTACTCAGAAAGAGACATGAGGTGGTAGTTTTTTTCAATTAGACAATGACTTTCCCTACCTCAGGGAAGATACAACTGAAAGCAGAGGCAGAATTGTGTGGAAGGCTGCTTCTCTTTAGGCTGAGAGTTAGGGGGTGGCTATTTTTCTCAAAATGAGGAATAAGGTCAAACTCCAATACAGTATGGAAGGCATGGATATGAGTGGAGAACAAGGATAAGAAAGTTAGCAAATTTTTTAACACTTCCTAGAATGGATTCATTATGTTATTTGAAGAACTGTGAATTCCCTGGTCAGACACACCCATATTCAAATAACCAAAGCCAAGTACAGTGGAATCTTGACTAGCCAGCTCTGGCCCTTCTGGGTCCCTGGCTCAGAATATGGCTAAAAATATCTTTAAAAAACAAAAATAAAATCAAAACAAAACCTGTTGCTAAGGTAGGAACGAACAGAAAGTCTGAGAACTCTGAAAACTATGAGAACTCTGAAAAGATTCAATACAAAACAAATTATTATTACATATTATCTTTAATAATGATAAAATGATAATAAATAGTATTTATATAATGTCTACAATGTGCCAGACATTGTGCTAAGTAATTTAAAAGTATTCTCTCATAAACTTAACAACAGTGAGGCAAGCACTATTACTAAACCCATTTTACAGTGGAGGAAACAGGCAAAAAGGCTGACTTGCCCAAGGTTACACAGCTATTAAGTGTCTGAGGCTGGATTTGAACTCAGGTCTTCCTAACTATCCCACTGTATCACCTAGCTGTTTCTCTATTATTTACCACTTTAGAAATATCAATATTATTTAAGAGGAAAAGGCCATCAAAATGCAACAAATTAAAACACCAACTAATTTAAACATGGGTTGAAAAGTTTATTTCAGTTACCTACAAAATTGGCTTATCTCAAAGCTTATTTTAATTTCAAAGCCTCTTATGCACGCCCTCCCCCCTTACCTGAGAAACTCATTGATTCCTTGTTCACTGAAAGATCCTTTCAAAAGAGCAAATTTCATCTTCCGTGTATTGACAGCTGCCATTGCAGGGTACCCAAAACCTCCAATTCCCAATGCACTTTCAAGCTCATGCTGAGCTCCAGCTTCTGTCCACAGCCATCTAGAAAAGAGTATCTTTATAATTTCTTAGGGTCCTCATTATACTCAAGAATAAAATATTGGTCATTTCTCCACTCCCAAAAGGAAATAAAATATAAAATAGACCAAAAAAAAAAATAGGATATGTTAAAAATAAATATAAAACTGAGGAAATCAGAAAAGATGTCTTGAAGGAAGTAGTATCTGAACTGAATTTTGAAGGGAACAAAGGATTTCAAGAGGCAGAGGCAAAGGAAATCTTTCTAGGCATATGGGCCTGACTGTGCAAAAACACAGAAATGGGAGCCAGAACGTCATGTATGGGGAACAGCAAATAGGATGGTTTGTCTGGAGTGTAGTGTCTGCAGAGAAATAGTATATATCATTTACACTAATAAAAGTCTGAAGCCAGTCTGTGCAGGGTTTTAGATGCCCAAAGAGTTAAGTCTGTATTTTATCCAGTGACATTGTGCACATTGGGTATAGCAATTTGGCAGCTTTAGAGGGTATTTTGGAAAGAGAAGAGAATGGATACAAGAAAAGCAATTAGGAGGCTACTACAATAGCAGGTGATTAAAACTTAAGTCAGGATAGTTGTGGTGCGAGTACAAGGACAGATGTGAGAGGAATCAACAAGACTTGGGAACTTAGCAGATATAGGGGGTGAGGGGAATGAAGAATCAAGAATGACAATAAGGTTCTGAAGCTGGGCAGCTGGAAAAATGGTGGCCCACCTGATAGAAATGGGGACTTTAGGGATAAATAAAATGACTGGCATGCAACAATGAATGCCCCATTGAGAATAGATAACCAATTTGTAGCTGACCCAATCAATATGATTGTATGCCTTTCTTCAGCAGCAGAATTCAAATAATAGTGGAGAAAAGAGATGATAAGAGTTATCCCAGGTGGTGTTTGGAAAGGGATAAATGGCAGACGGGCAATGGGGCTAGGGACCGAAGATAGTATAAAAAGTTGAACTGGTTCGCTAAGGGACAAGAAGATCTTGAAGGGAAGAAAATGAGTGCAATGTAGGGGGCAACTGAAGACAGACTGTAGAGAAGAAGGTAAATAGGTTTGGGGGGAGGGAGGGCACAGGAATAAATGGAAGGACAGGAGGTTATGACAAATCACATTCTTTAAAATTTTGTTAGAGATTTCCCATAACAAAGAGGTGTTTTCAATGGTACCAAAATGTCCTTTGATTTACAATTTTCTATTACTAGATAGTACTTTTTTCAATTAACCCTAATAATGGCATTCCCATTTTCTTTGTTTTAAGAAAAAAAAGATAAAAACAACAATGAAAATGTGGTAGAAAGAACCTTGGAGTAAGAGAAAATTCAAATTCAGGTTCTAACATATATTAGCTCTATGAGTGAATTTTCTCATGTATAATACATGTAGAAGAGTCTTCTCAAGATGGAAATAAAACAGTTTAGCTCTTCTACAAGAACTTTATTACATTCCAAGAATGAAAGACAGCTAGTCAAAATGGTCAGATTGTATCTTGTGCAAGGAATAGCAAGGAGACCAGTATTTACTGTATCAAAGGATACATGGTGGGGGAGGAAAGTGTAGGAAGAGTAGAAAGGTAGGAAAAGATTAGGCTGTAAAGGTATTTAAATGCCAAACAGATAACTTTGTATGAAAGATGTTATGAAGGTAGAAATGAGAGATGGGAGTGAACTGAGGATGCCTGGGAAATTTGGGAGCCTGGGAAGATGGTAGGGGCCTTAACAATAAATAATACGGAAACTAGCAAGAGGGGAAGGTGTGGGTGGGAAAGATAATGAGTTCAGTTTTTGACATTTCCAGTTAGAGATGTCTGTTAGGCAGTTGAAGCTGAGAGACCATAGGTTATGAAAGGGGTTAGGGTTACCACTAGCACAGAAATGATCACCAAGTGAAACAGTATATAGAGGGGGCGGAACCAAGATGGCAGAGTAAAAGCAGGAGCTAACTTAAGCTAGTCCCCCAATTACCTCCAACACCTGTAAAAAATGACTCTAAACAAATTTTAGAGCTACAGAATCCACAAAATGACAGAGTGAAATACACCTCCAGCTGAAGTTGGCCTGCCAAGCTGAAAGGGTCTATTGCACCAGGCTGGGAATGGAGTACAGTCCTACATGAGCCAAGCTGGCACAGACCTCGGGGGGACTGAATCACTGGCAGCTGTGGCGGTTTCCAGACTTCTCAACCCGTAAATGCCAAAGAGAAAGTGGAAGGTCAGTGGGGAAATTCTGCTGGACCTGGGTGAGAGAAGAGCATGGTCGGGCTGGAGACTGCCTCTGGGGTAGTGGATGTGGTAGCGGGGTGGCTGCTTCTGGCTCCAGGCCCACAGATGGTGTGGGGACCAAGCAGCTGACCAGAGGGCAAATCCAGGAATCTCTTTGCTGACATTGAGGCAGGATTCTCTTGCTTTGCCCTGCTTGGATCTGGGTGGTGGTCCTGGGGTGAGGAGGAGCTCTGGAGTGGCAGAGCTTGTTGAAGCTGTGGAGAGGCAGCCCTCCTCACAGTTCTGAGGCAGGTGCCTAGAAGAGGCTCTGACAACAGCCGCACAAAACTCCAGAAAATAAGGGACACCACTCTGGAAGCAGAGTTCTCTGTGGCAAAGCTCAAGTCAAGTAATTAGCTGACAAGATAAGCAAACAGAGGAAGAGAAATCAGACTACAGAATTGTTCTTTGGTGACAAAGAAGATCAAAACATAGAACCAGAAGTCAAAACACAGAACAAAGTCAAAACTCCTGCATCAAAAGCCTCCAAGAAAAATATGAATTGGTCGCAGGCCCTAGAAGAGTTCAAGAAGGATTTTGAAAATCAAGTAAGAGGGATGGCTAGGTGGTGTAGTGAATAGAGCACCGACCGAGTAGTCAGGAGGACCTGAGTTCAAATATGGCCTCAGACACTTAACACTTAGTAGCTGTGTGACTTTGGCAAGTCACTTAACCTCAACTGCCCTGCCTTTCCCCTTTCAAAAAGCAAATATAAAATAAAATAAAAAAGAAAAAAAACCAAGTAAGAGAAGTAGAGGAAAAATTGGGAAGAGAAATGAGAATGATGCAAGAAAATCATGAAAAACGAGTCAACAGCCTGCTAAAGGAGACCCCCCCCAAAATACTGAAGAAAATAACACCTCAAAAAATAAACTAACTTAAATGGCAAAAGAGGTCCAAAAAAATGACGAGAAGAATACCTTAAAAAAAGGACTTTATAAGCATAAAACAGATCCAAAAGAATGAAAAAAATAGAAGGCAATGTGAAATAATCTCATAGGAACAACAACTGACCTGTAAAACAGATCAAGGATGATTTAAAAATTATTGTACTACCTGAAAGCCATGATCAAAAAAGAGCCTAAACATCATCCTTCAAGAAATTATCAGGTAGGCGGAGCCAAGATGGCGGAGTAGAAGCACGACCCTCCCGCAGCTCCAGCTTCCACCCTCCCCAATCCATGTAAAAAGGGGACTCTAAACAAACTTTGGAGCTGCATAACCCACAAAATGACACAGAGAAGCTAACCTCCCGCTGAGAACAGCCCGGCGCTCTGGGAGCCGAGCCCAGCCCCACCCCGAGGCTTTAGCCCCAGGGCGGGCCTGACCAGCCGCCAGCCAGAGGGACTCCAGATCAGCAGCAGCTGTGGCCATTTCCAGATTTATCAACACATAGATGCGAAGGACAAGGTGAGAGGCCAGTGAATTCTGGACTTTGGGACCCAGTAAGTGGGAGTGCGTAGCTTTTACCCCTGGGGCGAGAAACCGCTGAGATGCTGGCACAGCCTGGCGCCACGTGGCGGCTTGAGCTCCTGGCCTGCAGAGTGTAGGGGGACCAAGCACCAGTCTGAGGGGTCATCGCTCTTGCTTTAACCTGCTTGGATCTGGATTGCAGTCTAGGGTGGAGGTCCTGGGGTGTGTGTCCAGCTTGCCAGAGCGTGTGGAGACCTCAGAGAGGGCACCCATCTAATACCTCCGGCAGCTGAGAAAACCCCAGCGTTTGGGACGAAAACTCCCCTGTCTGGTGGCAGAGTCCTACTGTGGCAAAAAGCCCAAAAGTCAAATAATTGAGTGGCAAAATGAGCAGGCAAAGGAAACAAAGCAGACAGAAAATTCCAACATTACACTCCTATTTTGGGGATAAGAAGGAGCAAGGCATGGAACAGGAGGAAATCAGTGAAGTCAGAACTCCTGCACCAAAAGCTTCAAAGGAAAATACAAGCTGGTTACAGGCCATAGAGGACCTTAAGAAGCAGATAAGAGAAGTGGAGGAAAAATTGGGAAGAGAAATGACAACAATGCAAGAAAATTATGAAATGAGAGTCAACAGCCTGACTGAAGAAAATAATACCTTAAAAAACAGACTGACTCAAATGGCAAAGGAGGCTCAGAAAGGCAATGAGGAGAAGAATGCCTTAAAAAGTCGAATTTGCCAGATGGAAAAAGAATCTCAAAAGCTCACTGAGGAGAATCATTGCTTCAGAATTAGATTGGAGCAAATGGAAGCTAATGACTTTATGAGAAATCAAGATGCTGTTAAACAGATCCAAACAAATGAAAGAATAGAAGGCAATGTGAAATATCTCATGGGAAAAACCACTGACCTAAAAAATAGATCCAGGAGAGATAATTTAAAAATTATTGGACTGCCTGAGAGCCATGACCAAAGTAAGAGCCTGGAAAGCATCCTCCAGGAAGTTCTCAAAGAAAACTGCCCTGATGTTTTAGAACGAGAGGGCAAAATAGAGGTTGAAAGAATCCACCGATCACCTCCTGAAAAAGATCCCAAAAAAGAAAACTCCTAGGAATATTATAGCCAGGTTCCAGAATTCCCAGATTAAGGAGAGAATATTACAAGCAGCCAGGAAGAAACAATTTGAATATTGTGGAAACACAATCAGGATAACCCAGGATCTGGCAGCTTCTACACTGAGGGATCGAAGGGCCTGGAATGTGATATTCCGGAGGTCAAGGGAGCTGGGATTAAAACCAAGAGTCACCTACCCAGCAAAACTGAGTATCCTGTTTCAGGGGAAAATATGGTCATTCAGTGGAATACAGGACTTTCAAGCATTCTTGCTGAAAAAACCAGAGCTGAATAGAAAATTTGACATTCAGATACAAGAAGCAAGAGAAGCATGAGAAGGTAAACAGGGAAAAGAAATCATAAGGAACTTATCAAAGTTGAACTATTTTTTTTTTTAAGCAATTGGGGTTGAGTGGCTTGCTCCGGGTTGCACGGCCGGTTGTTATTTCTGGGTGTGGTGCTGGGTGTCTGGGCCCGGATTTGATCCGGGTCGTCCTGGCACTGAGGCCGGTGTTCTTGCTTGCTGAGCCACTTGGCCAAAGTTGAACTATTAACATTCCTACATGGAAAAACAATAATTGTAACTTGTGAAACTTTTCTCAGTAGTTGAAGGGATTAGAAATATATATATATATATATATATATATATATATTTTTTTTATATATATATATATATATTTTATATATATATATGTCTTTATATGAGGGTATGCAGGCATATGAATACATATGTGAATGTGTGTATATATGTTTACAGGTATACATAGATAGAGGGCACGGGACCAATTTAACAGGAAGGGATGATACTTAAAAGGTGAAATTAAGAGGTGAGAGGGATATAATGAGAGGAGATGGGGAGAGACAGAGTGGGGCAACTATCTCATACAGAAGAGGCAAGGAAAAATGGTTACAATGGAGGGGAAGAATAGGAAGGCAAAAGGGAATGGGTCAACCTTATTCCTATTGAATCTGGCTTGAGGAGGGAGGGAAATACACACTAAATAGGGGATCTCACCCTCCAGGAGAATAGGGGGGGGAGAGGATGTGAGGGGGGATGATGGAAGGGAGGGCAGGCTGGGGGGAGGGAAGTTGTAAGCACCCACTTTTGAAAAGGGACAGGATCAAAGTAGAGAATAGAACAAGTGGGATGTGGGATAGGAGGGAGGGAAATATAGTCAGTCTTTTACAATATATCTGCTATGTTATTGTTTTGCATTAGCCACACATGTACAACCTATACTGAACTGCTTATCTTCCCAGTAAGGGTGGGTGATAAGGGAGGAAGGGAATGAATCTGGAATTCAAAGTTTTAAAATCAAATGTTTAAATATATATATACTATTATCAATATTGTTTTACATGTAATTGGGAAATATAGAGATCCACCATGCCCTACTGGAAAAGTTGAAACGGGTATGGGAGAAAATATGGGAGAGAGCAGATCAGAGGTGGGGATATCCTGTGGGACTGCTGTTTTGGGGGGATGGGTGGGAGAAAAACGGGGAGAAAATTTGTAACTCAAAATCTGGCGGAAACGAACGATGTAAGTCAGAAGTTAATAAAGCATTTTAAAAAAATAAAAATAAAATTAAGGGGTAGAACTAAATGACTTTTAAGATACTGTCCACTTAAAAATCCTCTGATATCCAATAAGTATGTATAAAATTTAGGTAACCAAAAGAGAATGAGATAGCATTCTAGGCAAGGGAAACAGAGAAGACATGGATGAAAAAGGGCACAGAAAAAAAAAAAAAAGAAATTATCAGGTAAAATTGCCCTGATATTCTAGAACCAGAGGGCAAAACAGAAATTGAAAGAATTCACCAATTGCCTCTTGAAAAAGATCCCAAAAAGAAAACATCTAGAAATATCATAGCCAAATTCCAGAGTTCCCAGGTCAAGGAGAAAATATTACAAGCAGTCAGGAAGAGACAATTTGAGAATTTTGGAAACACAATAGGGATAATACAAGATCTAGAAGCTTCTATATAAGGGATCAAAGGGCTTGGAATATGATAATCTGGAGGTCAAAGGAGCTAGGATTAAAACCAAGAATCACCTACCCAGCAAAACTGAGGACTTTCAAGCATTCTTGATGAAAAAAACAAAACAGAACAGAAAATATAACTTTCAAATACAAGAAGTAAGAGAAGCATGGAAAGATAAACAGGAAAGAGAACTCTTTTTTCACATTTCTATATGGAAAGATGATATTTGTAACTCATGAGATTTTTCTCAGTATTAGGATAGTTGAAGGGAATACATATGTGTGCATGTATGCGTATAAGTATACATAGAGGGCACAGGGTGAGATGAATATGAAGGGATGATATCTAAAAAATATTAAGAGGTGAGAGAGGAATATATCGGGAGGAGAAAGGGAGAGATAGAATAGGGTAAATTACCTTGCATAAAAGAGGCAAGAGAAAGCTATTACAATGGAGGGGAAGAGCAGAGAAGTGAAAGGGAATGAGTCAACCTTACTCTCAATGGATTTGGCTTAAGGAGGGAATAACATACACACTCAGTTAGGTATCTTACCCTACAGAAAAGTAGTGGGAAAGGTGGTAAGAGGGGGGATGACAGAAGAGGGCAAATTGGGGGGTGGGGGTAACCAGAAGCAAACACTTTTGAAAAGGGACAGGGTCAAAGGAGAAAACAGAATAAATGGGGGGTGGGTGGGATAGGATGGAGGGAAATATAGTTAAGTCTTTCACAATATGACTACTATAGAAATGTTTTACATAATTAGACATGTATAACCTATATTGAATTGCTTGTCTTCCCAAAGTTTTAAAAACAAATGTTAAAAAATTGTTGCTGCATGTAACCGGGAAGTAAGACATACAGGCAATGGGATATAGAAATCCATCTAGCCCTACAAGAAAGTAAGGAGGAGGGGGGATATAAGAGAGGGAAGACAGGCAGAAGGAGTAATCAGTATGCTTGCCATCTTGGGGTTGGGGAAAGGGCAGAGATGGGGGGAAAATTTGGAACTCAAAAATCTTGTGGAAATGAATGCTGAAAACTAAAAATAAATTCTGCAGAAACAAACACTAGTATATAATAAATAGAGAAGATCAGGATAGAGCCTCAAGGCTGTAACTTGGATGAAGAAAAGGAGACTTAAAAGAAACAATCAGATAGGTTAGGAGAACTAGAACCTAGAAGTGCCACGAAAACATTAAAGAGTGAACAATGAGGAAAAAGTCCTTAGATCTTGCAATTATGAGACCACTGGTAACTTTGGAGAGCAATTTTCAGTTGAATGACAAGGCTGGCAGTGACTACAGTGTTACAGAAAGTGAGAAAAAATAGAAGCAATGGAAGAGATAAAGGATTGTATCTACACATGAATGATAATACTACTTATTACTCACCTCATAGGGTGTAAGGAATATATTTTGTAAAATTTAAAGCACCGTATAAACACAAGCTATTACTGTATAAAGAAAAATGGATGCTTATAGGACTACCAATGCTGACAAGAAATAAGTGGTGTCAGTATTCCTAAGCTCATTTTACTAATGAAAACTGAAGCTTAAAAGTTAACTTATTTGCTGCTAGTAACATATCAATGTCAGAATGAGGACTCAACCTTGCCTTCTAATGACTAAACTCAAATCTTGCCTCTTTCTGGAGATCATTATATCAACAAAATACAATTATCATTCATAAAACTTGTCTAGTCTCACAAAGATCTATAGAAGGTAGATTCTATGATCTTTAGCAGCCTTTCACTTAGGCAAGAGATTCTTCCTTAAGCCCAATGAACCTCTCTCTCAATTTAAACTTTTACTTAATGGGTAAATTGTTTTCTATCTCTATAGAAGTCATTCAGCATTCTAATAACAACCATCACCACTAGCATTTCCCTGGATTTAGGGACTAAGGAGAATCATACAGCTTTATGTTTTGTGTTAATCTGTTCCTAACTTAAAAAGTTTGGTCCACTGGACATCTTCACCTTTTGCATTTAATAATTATCCTATATATGTTCTGTAGAATCCTAAGATCATTTAATGGGAGTATGCATTTTTTAAAATTTATTTTTATTTTTTTTTTAAGCAATTGGGGTTAAGTAATTTGGTCAAGGTTACACGGCCAGAACCGATCCCGGGTCTCCTGACCCCGGGGCTGGCACTCTTACTCACTGTGCCACCTAGCCTCCCCAGGGAGTATACCTTTTTAATTTTTTTGCTCATTTATTCTGTTGCCTGCACGTCTGCTGAAGGTATTAATTATCTAGTAGTGGGGAGAGTGGCTATCCTTGCTTCACTCCTATATTTACTGGAAAAGGTTTTAGTATATCCTAATAGAATATATACCTTCTAAAGACAGAGGTAAAACACTATGAAAAACAGTAAGATCTTAACTACTCCAAACTGCTAATGGGAAGACAATGTCCCAAAATCCCGTACCTTCTGAAATATGAAGGCTGTTAAGATAAAATGCTCAGTAACTTACCCCCACAATTTCTTTTTATATTTCTCTGCCAACTTCAGTAAGACTTCTAAGTAAGAATTTCTGCCTGCTGCTCCTGTATTAGACAGACAAAATTTTAGTTAGAGAGGGAGCAATTTTTCTCCCTCTATCTAACAGCTAAATTACAGGATATGTTAGCATCAGAAGAAAAACTGACCAAGGATGTCCCTCTTACCAGTATCAAGGATATGAGGCAATACAGCAACTACACAGAGCTGGTGGTCTTCACAAGTTTTCTTTGCTACGGCTTCATCAACAATCTGTGAATATTAACATGGAAGCTGGCAGTTAATATTTAGGAAGCTGCAAGATGAACAGTCAAGAAAATAAAATTACTCAAAAAGGCAACCCATCATTTAGGTTATTATATGTTAAGTTCTTTTGCTGCTTTAAGGAATGTATCTAATGATGATGCTCATATAAAACCTAATAAAATGTTCTATTTATGATCTTTTGGTACATTCTTGTCTTTATCAATTGTTTGTTTATTTTTGCTTTTTGGAGGGCAACTAGGGTTAAGTGACTTGCCCAAGGTCACATGGCTAGTGTGTGTGCGTGTGTGTTTGTGTGTGTGTGAAGTGCCTGAGGCCGCATTTGAACTCATGTCCTCCTGACTCCAGGGCCAGTACTCTATTCACTGCACCACCTAGCTGCCAAGCTAAATGAAGCATTCAAAGAAGACTGTGCACCTAAGAGCAATGGAACACCACTGTTTGTTCCAAAAGGTTAAGAGCCAGTTTAGAATAAAAAGGTTAATAACTTAAGGGCACTTAATTCAGCTTCATATTCACCACATACAAGATTGGAAATTAATTTCTCAAATTTCAGCATTAAAAGTACTCTGTATGGCAACTTCCTTCAACATTTAAATTTACCAAGCAAACAGTTAAGTGCCTACTATGTGCCAGGCACTATGCTAAGAGGAAAACAAAATGGTCCTTGTGGAGATGTTCTATTGAGGGGCAACAACATGTACACAGAGAAACAGAAAACAGAGTCAATGAAGAAGTAATTTCAAAGGGTGTTAAGGGGAACACTAACAACTTGAGTAAATAAAAAAAAAAAGTTCACATAGGACAGGCCTGTATAACCTGCAGCCTGAGGGCCGCTTATGGCTTGTGGCATGCCAAAGGGATTTTGGACTGTCTGCAAAAACCGTAGAGGAAAACATCCTCTGTATGTAGAGGAAATCCTTTGGTTTGCTGCAAGTAGCTTGTGCAGGCCTGATACAGGGGTTGGTACTTCAGCTGTAATTTGAAGGAAACTAAGGATTCCATGAAAAAAAGGTGGGAAGGAAAGTATTCTAGGTATAGGAGACAATCTGTACAAACCCAAGTGGGCAGGAGTGGAAAATGTTTCAGATAGCAAGTAGCAAGTAGGATTATTTGGTCAGAACACATAATATGCCTGAGGAGGAGTGACACAGAATCCTTTTGGAAAAACAGAAACCAATGAAGCTTTTTGAACAGGAGTATGGCATTATCAGAACTATGCTTGAGAATAACAATTTGGTAGCTGTGTGCAAGATAGGTTGCAGAAGGGATACTGAAGACATGGAGATTAGGAGGCTACTCCAACAGTTCAGAAAAGAAGTGATGAGTACTTGAATTTGGGTAGATTTGTGAGTTGAGAGGAAAGGATGGATATGGGAGATGTTATGTACATGGGACTGATGGGATTTACCAAATAACTAAAAATAGGGGAAGGAAAGTGTCAAGTTGAGAGTGAGATTGCAAACTTGCACAATGAGAGAATATAGTGATGTCCTCAATGGAAATAGGGAAGTTAGCATAAAATATTCTGTATTAATAAACTGAGGTAGAATTTTTTTTTTTTTAAGCAATTGGGGTTAAGTAACTTGCTCAAGGTTACACGGCCAGTTATTTCTGGGTGTGGTGCTGAGTATCTGAGCCCGGGATTCGATCTCCAGGTCATTCCAACTCTGGAGCCAGTGTACTTACTCACTTACTCGCTGTGCTACCTGGTCGCCCTGAGGTAGAATTTTTAAAAAAGTGATATACCTCAAAGAGTTCAGGTGGTGGGGCATTATCAGAAAATAAATCGAGTGCTCTGGAAACTATGTCAGATCTTGTCCTCCCACCATTGTAATCCATAGGTGGTTCTCCTCTCTGGAAAATCTTGATTGTGGGAAATCCTCCAATCTATAATAAAATGCAGAATATTAATTTTTTAACCAGAGTAAGATAAAAGTTGCATTTCAAAATTTCTAAAACTGCTTTGTACTTTACTAAAAGAAAAAAGGAACCAGTTTTTTACCTTCATTTTGTATCTATATCAAAGAATCCGCAAAATGGCAATATATAAGTCAAATACTGCTATGATTCAGTCTAAATTGTCCTTTTCTTGAGTATGACTTCCTCTAGGCTCAACCAAGCTTTTTTTCCTTTGGAATTTTCAGTATTAACTGAGTATAATAATTTTAATAATTGAATGAATAAACTGGCAATGTATTGTTAAATATAGTACAGTCCTCAAAACTTTGCTACTGATTCATGTTTTTGAAAGTATCTACATGCTTGTTGGGGAAATGGGAGTGTGGGATAAAGGTCTACAAAATACATTCATTTCTAAACATAAGTCAAAGCTGATCACAATCATCAATACTCTCTATACAAATCTTAACACTCATGCTAAGGGTACCTGGATTTTAATAAAGACCCTCCATGAAAATTTCACTCCTTCAGCTAAAAAGTCAGACATAAACAAATCCTAGGACATTTGTACCAGATGTCCATGAGACAGTATGAAATAATGAGGACAAAAATTAAGACTGAAAAAAACTAGGAGAATATCTGATATCCAAGACAGATGACCTGGAAAACAGGTCAAGGAGAGATAATTTAAGAGGTGGCTAAATCCCTAAATACCAAGATTTAAAAGAAGAAAAATGCTAACAAACTCAAGCTCACTCCATCCCCCACCACTGTCAAGCAGTTAACTGTTCCTTTAAATTGACTTTTTCCTATTCTAGCTAGGGCAATTTGACTTAATCACTTATTCTGGCAGCAAGTTTATCTAGTTCAAAATTTGTGGGGTGTAGAGAGGAAGAGAAGGGAGAGGGAGGTAGGAATTTCAGTTAACATTCCTTAAAGAAGAAGGGTATTTTAATTAAGAGTAGCAATATGAATGAGGTACCACAATGCCATTCAAAGGTTTATGAACTGCCTAGGAGTACTGCTATGCATTAGGCGACATGAAGATCAAAAAATGGGATTGTGGGTAAGTTTAGGGCTAGAGACAAGCTTGGGTCAGGTAAGGCCTTGAGCCACCATTAAGGATTATGTTAGAAACCTTAACTTAAACACTATCTGACATGGCTAATTAACCTATTTAACTGCTGAATTTTTAGCTTCTAACTCCTCATTAATTTCCAAATCCTTGTGGGTCAGAAGGCATTTCAGACTAATCTTATATCCTTCTGAGAAGGTTAACACAGAGCTCAGAGGATGATGCTGCCCACTGTGTTTATTCTGATAAAGTCTGATGAAATTCTTATGGAAAGCACAGAAGAAATTTGGGCTAAATGATATAACAATCACAGAGATCTGGAACTGGTGAAAGGCTTGAGTAGTGATGATTTTTCAAAATTAATTTGGATGGAGGTCATCAGTAGAGTGCCCCAGGCTGTGCTTGGTTGGCCCTGTGTTGTATAAACTTTTATTAGTTAGCTAAAAGAAAGGAAACAAATATTTACTAAATGCCTACTGTGTATCAGGCACTGTGATAAGCATTTTACAGATATTCTCTCATTTGATCCTCAAAACCTTGTGAGGTAGGTGCTTTTATTATCCTCATTTTACAGTTTAGGAAACTGATGTAGGTAGTGGTTAAGCCCAGGGTCACACAACTGCTAAATCTGATGCCAGATTTGAATTCAGATCTTGAATCCAGGTCCAGCACTCTATGCATTGTGCCATCTTGATGAAGGTGGAAAAGGCATTGTTGGAAAGCAATTTGTCAGAAAAAGATTGGAGTTTGCTGGATTTGCAAGCTTAATGAGTCAACAGTATACTATGTCAGCCAAACATAAAGAGGCATGGCTTCTAGGAAGACAACAGAAGTCATCATCAGATTGCCCTGGTCAAACCACAAATAAGAGTTCTGTGTTCAATTCTGGGCAACAAAAAAAAAAAGACATTTATAAGTTACATAACATCCAAGAATGAAGCCAGGATGGTGAAGAGCTTCAAATTCATGACACATGAAGACTACAAGAACTTGGTGTACAGCGTAAGGGGGAGACATAGATCTATCTTTAAATATCTTATGGGCTGTCTGTTGGAGGTGAGATTAGATTTACTCTGCTTGGCCTAAGAGATAGAACTAGGAACAATGGATTTAAGTTTCAAAGAGATAAATTTAGGTTAAATACATAGAAAAATTAGAGATATCCATTATGGACGTCTTCATGTTGCAATAAGTTACCCCACCACTGTAGGCCATCAAGCAAGGGCTAGATGACAAGTTGGGGATGCTGTAGAAAGGATTCTTATTCAGTAATTCTGTGTGTGGAGACAGGATAGAAGAAGTTGAAGGGCCCCTGAACTTCCAAGTGCTGTGGACTGAAGGCAGGTTCCCCTGGACCATTTACAGGTGTAAAAAAAAAAAAAACTACAAATGATAGATAGGTGACAGCACTGGAAAAAAAATCTCTCAGTCTGGATGAGGGGAGTATTTATGGAAGTAAATATTCCAATATATCAATAACTTTGTGATTTTTATCAACATGAATATCCCTTTCAACAATACAGATTAACCCATCCATTCAACTCTTGTTCAACATCTTCCCACAAATTAGATATGGGGGCCTCCACCCAACTTGTGAAAGATCTTCCTAATGTTCTAGGATAGAAGGAAATGTAATGTAAAAAAAAGTCATCAGTGAAGATTTACTTAAAAACAAAAAAAATCACCTTTGTAGATATTTTCCATCTTTCATTTGCAAATATGCTACATAAAAAGTGAAATTGAATGCATTGTGAAAATACTAGACTTAAGTTAGAAGACTTGGACTTCAAGTCCCAGCTCTTATTAAGCAGGGAACATCATGAATCTTTAGGTTTTAGTTTCTTCATCCTTAAAACGAAGGATCTGGAATACATGGTTTTAAATGTCCTTTCTAATGCTTAATATTTAATGATTCTGGAATCAGCCTTAAAATTTAAAATATACTTACCCCATATCGGCTAGTCAATGCCTGATTTACTGTAGCATCTACAGCAGCCAGCTTCACCTTTCCTTTTGTCTGTTCCTTTACTTCTGTGGCTGCAGCTGCCCATTCTGGTTCTAAGCTATAAGAACAAAACGTCTTTAGGTTACACCTCATTCTCAATGATTAGCAATAATATTTGCTTTTACTACTCTCCTTATACAATTCAGATGGTACAGACCTTTTTGGACCCTTTTAAGTTATTCTCTCCCCCAGATAAACCTTATTTTCTAAGTCCTCTGAAAGAAAACATGAAATATACAAAATAAAAAGTACATTAAGTGGATTCCTTTTCCTTCAAATTCCACATTCCATAAACATGTGCCATGACATTGCCTACATACCTCAGGTCCATTTTACTGGCTAATGTTTGAAAGTCTGATGATAGACTAAGTTCTCTATCATTACAGTTCTAAATTTATTTGAGTAAGAAATTTTAGACCTGAGCTAGCTGAGTAGATTAAAATAAACACGAAATAATAGGAGGGTAAAAACCAATTGTCCAACTTACTTTTTGCAGTGTCCACACCAAGGAGCATAAAATTCCACCAACCAAACATCATCACTGTCAAGCACATTTTTATCAAAAGTGTCATCTGTCAGTTCAATCACATCCTTCTTGCCTGAACCTTCACTTCGACTCTGTAATTAAAATACATCCAAACTTTAGTTATAACTTAGGGGCAATAAATATAATTGCATATCTAAACTTAAGAAATGTTCACACACTCCTGAAACCTTTGGTTTTTCTGCAATTTCTACAATTTCAGTGCAAAATCAATAATAAAACAAAAGGATTTCCAGTGTATTAAAAACTTAATGGAATATAAATTTTAAAGTAACTGCACATATACTCTTTCATACCTATTAGGAGCTGAAGTTTCAATACTCTCACACTCTTGGAACAAAGACAATTTAAAAATTTAAAAAAACAATTAAAAAAAGACAATTTAAAAATGGTTACATGAACTGTGGTGTGTGAATATAGTGCGATATATTTTCACTCTAAGAAGTGATGAAATGAGGAATTTAAAGAAACATAGAAGACCTGTATGAAGTGATCCAAAATGCAACGAGTAGAAAAACAATGCGAGTAGAAAAACAATGAACAACCCAATGACTTCAGAAATGTATATGAAACAAATACATGAACCTAAAACCTGGAAGGTTGAACACTTATTTTGACTGATTTGAAAGTCAGAAGAGATAAGGAAATGCACTCCTAACTTCTGATGGAGGGATAGGAGACTATGGGTATGTAATACTGAATATGCTGCTAGTTATGGTTGACCAAGCAGTACTGCTAAATCATCTAAAGCTAAGAATTATAAAATTATTCATGTAACACAGTGTCAAAACGAATGTTGTTGTTTTTTTTTTTTTTTGCTAATCAGGAAAACTAACAAGGATTGAAGGCTGGTTTAGTGAGAGAAGAGATGAAGAATAGCATCAATAAAACTATTTTTAAAGTTATCAAAAAGAACTAGAAAGCCTTACAGAACTATATCCACCACTTCTTCCACCAAGGCGTTCCTTTACCAGTTGTCGTAAAGAATTAAGAGCAGCATCTACTATAGCTTCACCAGTTCTACCACCTAAAAGGAAAATAAATGTAAAATGGTCAATGGCCATGTATCTTATGAAAACAAGCTGGTTTGGACTCGTTGCAGTGGCACTGAAGTGCTTTCTAATATAAAAAGTAAAGATATTGACAAAACATGGCTGTCCTAAGATCTATTCCAGCTTTAAATTCTATAATCTTTAAAATGAAGACTAAACTTAGGTATGGGTCCCAGTCTTCTAGGCTATACACCTGAATATCAAGAAGAAACTGACCAAACTATTATAGAAGCCGTTTTGTTTTAGCGGAAGAACATACTCAATAATTGAAAATTACGGTCTAGTAATAAAGTTTTGAAATTCTGAAGAATACCATGTCATTTGTAGTACTTATAGATGGGGAAAAGAATCTAACCTAGTGTTAATTTCACTCAGTTTTTGAAATAACTATGGAAAGAGGAACAAACATAAGAGTTAGTTTTTTAGTTGTCAAATACAGGAACTCCTACAGAATATAAGGTCCACTAAACTATTTTTTATAGAATCACAAATTTATAGTTGGGACTTTACATCACTTTCATCCAAGACTCTCATTTTACAGACTAGGAAACTGAAGCCCAGAATAAAAAAAATTGCCCAAAGTCACACTTAGGTTCTTTGATTCTAAAATAGAAATTTTTCTACTATAAGACTGTAAAATAAACAAATTCATTTAAGGACTGTAGTTCATGTAAGGGCTTTACTTAAAGAGTAAGAATGATGATGATAATTATGAGGATGACTTTTAGCTACAACTACTAAACTCTCTGGAGATTTTAAACTTTTAAAAATGAAAAATAAAAAGGGTTTGTAGAAGGCTACGATGCAGGAAGCCACAACGGTGCAAACAGACAAACATACTTTTACCAGATATTCTTTACTAAACAATCTAAGAAAAAGGCAGCCAGTTCACCCTGCTATAATCTTTTGAATCCAAGATTCAAAGAAATGTACTAAATATACAACATTACTGTTATGAAATACTGACTGGATTACTAAAGAGGACATGCTACTTAAAAAATACTTTCAACTTTTGGAAGATACAGACTGTCTTGCCTCCGTACAACATAACTTCTGATATAAATCTTGTTTTCAGAAACTAATTAAAAAAAAAACAACAACAACATACTACTGAAATCCACAGATAGAGCTAGCTCAAAATGAAAACAATTAGAAAAAGTAATGAGACAAAAGTTTCGCTGAATCTTTGTGATATAAGGAAATTTAACAAATCTTGTATCATCAATTCCAAATTCCTTATATTTTAAAAATGAGGGAATTGAGACATGGGTCAAAGTTAATGGGAGAACTAGGATTATAACTCAAAAGTTTCTTGTCTAATAAACTACTCTTATTTCAACTAATCAATGCTGAGCACATCTCTTACCTTTCTAAGTTCCTTTTCTGAAAAAAATGCTTTCTTCAACAATAACACCAAGTAGTTTTCCCCCTATATTTTATCTGATTTTACATTTTCATCTAATTTTTCTGAAGTAGAAAAACTACAAGATGCTAAATTCTTTAAGGCCCTGTGCAGGGTCTACTTCTAACAAAACCAACAAATTCCTATAATGGTTTTGTCTAAAAACAGACAAGATGAAGTGTCATCTTCTGCAAAAGGTCCTTTTGACTCTTAGAAATTACTAGTCCCCTTCCCACCCCAATTACTCTGTATATGTTTTGTATTTTAATTCATCTGTTTCTACTCTATAGAACATAAGCTTGTAAAAGACAGGAAATGTTTCAATTCTTCATTGTATTCCCAGCAGAAAGTAGGCACTTAATACATACCTGTATATTTTTTTAGACCTGTCTGGGTGGGTGTCTAGACTGTAAGCTCTCTAAGCCTTTGAAATGAGATGCTTTTATCTATATGCTATTCCTTCTGTCCCCAGTAGGGGGAGGAACAAGATTGTCATACAGAGGGCATCAGTAGAGGGCTATGTTGAGGACACAGGTAGCAGGTAAGTGGGAAGCACTTAGCAATCTAATGCCACGAATTTTCTAGAGATAATGTAACGGTTATTTAAAATGTGGTTTAAATTGAAACAAAGAAATAGCACTATGCAGCAAAGCCAGAAAGAAGGGAGACATAAGAAAATAAATTCTTACCCTGGTAATCTTCTGGTCTGTTTTTGTTGGATCCAAAGATCTTAATGGTGGGAAATCCTTGGACTCCATATTGTCCACCTAGGGACTGATGTTTATCTGCATCAACTGCACCAACTCTCACTATATCCTATTGAAATTCAAATAAACATGATTTTGTACTCCTAGGCGAGAGTTCACTATCTTGTTCAAAACTGAATGTTTTTCAGATAAATTTCAGAACTGCTTAAATAAAAAAAGTTTAAAAACAAGTTGTGATATTGGGGCTCTAAGTTGACTATAATTACATTAAAAACTCCCCACATTAATATTTTTCACCTGGTCAAATTTCTTATGATTGCAAATGCTATGTACTCGATCGACTATCAGTTTACTTTAAATCACAGTGTAACATTTCCTACCCATGTGGAGATCTGGTCTATCAGGAGCATTCTGGGATAAAAAAAGAATCAAAACTCCACCAGTGAGGAGAGTGAAATAGAATTATCAAAAAAGAATCTTTGCACTTGGAGTAAATGACAAAGGGAGTAAAAAATGGAGTAGTAGGCATAACAGAAGTGAGCTGTGGGAACCATAAGGAGGTCCAGAGGTAAATCTGGAAATTATTTCAATTTTCCCCTGGCATAACTTAGTGACATAGTATAATAGCAAGCACCTAGTATACCCAGGATGGCTGCTAGCACAGGTTCTTTCATAAAAGTCAGCACCCTGAATTTCAGAGAAAATACAAACAAATTACAAGCAGAAAAAATGCAGACAGAGAAAATAATATAAATCAAAAGACAGGGGTTCTAGCTGTCTGACCAAAGCTATACATACTATTACCAGAGAGAGAAGCACCAACATCTAGGTTTTCAAAGCCGGGGGCTCCTTAACAGCCACCCAGAGTCTCTCTGGCTACATCACTCGAACATTTTCCCCATAAACCTCACCTCAGAGTATATATACCTTTCTTCTGGGCCAGAGGGCACCACAATCCTAGTGACCTACTACTTAATTACAAAGTAACAAAAGGTGTGGGCCTTCCTGACAAACAAACCTCCCATAGTCAAGCTTCTCTTGTTGGGCTCCACGTGAGGCCTATTAATGGGCAGGGAAGATCTTCAACTCTCATTAACATTACACATAGCTATAGGAGATTCTACAGTTAATCAATTTAATTCAGTTAAATAAACTTAAGACTCAATATATGCAAGGTACAATGCTACATATGCTTGGATTAAAACACGACAGTACTTGTCCTCAAGAAGTTTACTATTTATCAGTGGTTAAGATGAACAAAAATAGGTATAACAATGACAGTTCTTTATGGTTTAAAAGAATTTTCCTCACAACAACCTTGAAGATGTCATAATCATTACAATGATCCCTGTTGTAGAAATCAGGAAATGAGAGCTAAGAAAAAATGGTTTGCCCAAAGTCACACAGCTAGCAAGTATCCTAGCCAGGATACTAAGTAGGTCATCTGACTCTAAATGTTATTTTTGTCCCACAACATCACAAGAATACATATAATAATGGTGTAAGAGAGGTCATTGACTGACAAACGAGAGACTTAAGGAGAGAAAATCAAGGAAAGCTTAATTTCGTGATATAGGTGGCACTTGCACCTAACCTTCAGGAAAAAAAAAAGCTTAACAAGTGTAGGGAGGTATGGGGGATATAAACTTCAGGGACTGGGGATAGTGATCATGAATATGGAAGAAAAAAAAACTCAGGGAAAAACTATGTTCCAGTTTAAATGGAAGATAAGAGAACATGACATGAAGAGGAATAACATGAAATAAAGCCAAAAAGGTGGCTGATGCCACATCATGAGAGCCTTGGATGCCTGATTAAAGAGTTTCTTTTTCATCCTGCAGACAATGGAAAAGTCAGAAAAGTATTTATTCAATTTGTACATTAGGAAGATAATTTTAATAGCAGTGTAAAGTATGAACCGGATTACTAGAATATTACTTTATACCCATCACATATTTAATTAAAACAGAAAAAGAGAGAATGGTTAGGAAAATACTGTACAAGTCCAAGTGATAGGTACTGAGAAGCAAAACCAGGCAAGAAGAAAAGGAGGGTATGGATGCAAAATTTTGAGGCAGAATTAATACTAAGTGAATTATAAGGGGGGAAGGAATGAGGGGTAAATAAATAATAATCAAAGGTAGAATGGAAAACAAAATATAATTACTAAGGATTCCACACAGACTTGACATTTCAATAATATTCAAACTGTGAAACTATGAAAACCAAATTCATAGCTACTGCAAAATTTCCTATCAGATTAAACCCAAATAATCTGTTTATTTTTGAATGCAAAAGCACAAAAAGAATATTTAGATATTTTTGGGAATGCCTGAAATTTACCTTTAAGGCAGTTGCAGCTTTCTTCCATTCTGGTGCTAACCTCTGGCAATGGCCACACCTTTATGGAAGGGAGAGAAGATAGGGTAGAAGGTTAGGGAAACCAAATGCCAATGATTAAATTATTTAAATCTCTACTTATAATCACAGAAACAAATTAAGACTTTTAGGAATTTTTGGTTAACACTTCAATTAAAAAAAATGCTAAATTCTGTCTAAATGGTTTGAATAAGCATCAAAGAACTAGAAATCTGAACTGCAGAGAAGAAACTCCATATCTCAGGCTAGTATTTTATAACTAGTAGGTTTTTGGGGTTTGGGGAGAATAAGTGAGGATTAAACTTTTAAAAGTTAATTTACATTAGTCAAATAATATTTGAAACAGAAAAATATGTGATGTTCACCTGAAACATAAGTAGTAATTTCTTTTTTTTAATTAACTAAATTGATTTATTTACTTTTAGTTTACAATATTCAGTTCCACAGTCCCTTGAGTTTCAAATTTTCTCCTCCCTCCCTCTTCCCTTTATGGTGGCATGCACTTGAATATAGGATCTACAAATATCTTCACATTAATCATTAGTTAAGTTGTAAAGAAGGATTATAACTGATGGAATGATCAGTAGGAAAGAGGAAACAAAACAAGAAAAAGAAAGACAGCAAGTAGTTTGTTTCAATCTACATTCAGACTCCGCATCTCTTTCTCTGGATGTGGATATATAAGCAATAATTTCAGAAGTTATAAATGTAAAAAAATCAAACCTCAGACCAGAAACATGTATAATGTAATCTGACTCACTTGTGTTCTTCAATCCTAATCTTTCAGTTATTTGCAATCACTGACCCAGACATACAAGGTTATACTTTATTGATGAGCACAACGCTAATCTAAAATCCTAAATATCTAAAGATATCTTGGGTTGAGGCTTTATGTATTTACAAATAATATACTTTTGCTATATAGTCACATTAGGGGTCAGATTTTTACAAAATTATGTGTGATTTATGTAAACACCTTTGTCCAAACAGGATCACTGTATCTAGCTGTTAGATTCTATCATTTGTGCACATAAAGATGTTATAATGTACAATGTATGTAAATAGTAAAACCTCTAGCTTGACAGTTATTCAAATGTCTCTTAACATATGCTTTGTGAATAAAATGGCAGATTAGCTTACATTATATTATTATAATGGCAGATTAGTTTAACAATACTATTATAAAGACAGCTTGGCAGAGTGGTTAGTCATAGGCTCAGATTTTAGGGTCTCTGTTCAAATCCCACCTCCGGAACATAAAGCATAATAGCTATGTGATTCTTAACTTCTAGAAAAGTAAATTTCTTAACTTCTATTTGCCTCCAGCACTAAGACTTTTATACAGTCATAAATGACTCCACGGAGGAATTCTTACACAAATAGTTCCTTTAAAGGTGAAATCACAGAGCCTCCTAAATTTGTCTAAAATAATATTCCTTCTGTAGCACTGAAGTTCCTTTCTCATATATTACTACAGAGTTTTAATGTTAAGTCATTTATTAAAATACACATTCTTCAAAAGGGCAATCCATGTACATTATATGTAACTATTAACCAAGTTGTTTTAATTCATTAAATAAAATCAGTTTATATGAGTATTTCAGTTGATGTCTATAGTTTCCATCCTTCCAAATTTTTATTACACAAGTTCCTTAAAAAGCAATTTTTAATGTTTCCATTGATAAATATTAAAAACCTGAGATTTTTACTTTTAAATTCACTGATATTTTCTTTTATAATACATTCCAAAAGACCCCTTTACAAAGTATATCCCACCCCTCAAAAAGTTCAATTATCAACTAGTATGGTGTTATACTAAAATGGACACATGTAACCAGAGTTTGTTAGCAAAAGCTTTTTTTTCTTTCTTCATTTAGACTGATGATTTCATTTATACAGAACACTTCTTGGTAAAGAAACTCCTACTATTGGATATTTGCAGCTGTTTCCAATTTAGAGAATTACCCGGGGACAATGAGAGGTTAAGAGATTTGCCTTTGGACTCATAACATATATTAGAAATGGAATTTTAATATAGATCTTCCCAACTCTGAGGCTAGTTCTCTATCCACTGCACTGCTGAAGACAAGCTTTTAATTAAATGTTTTCTGCCTCCCTTCGAGAGGTTGTTTTAGGTAAATTATTTTTATCTAAAATAAAAACCTTCATTTCCAGTTACTTTCAACTCACACCAACCACATATTAAGATGAAAAAAAGCAACTAGAAAGTGTATTTTAGTAAACAATTTCCTTAAATAGAAAAAAAAAATTCTTGATTTTATTTTGTCCATAAACATTCGGCCATAATGAATGCAGTTATTATAAATTTTTATGCAACATAGTTCAAGTTTCTCATCATAACATCAAAGTATTTCCCAATTGTTGGTTTTTAAAAAAAACTTCCTCTAAAATAAACACTCATTTTTACTACTTTTTCTTTGTATTGTTCTCCAGTATCTTTAACCATTTAATTACTTTACTCAGTTTCCCCAAATACCTTCCATTAGTTTCTCCTTAGGTAAGAAACCAAATAATCCTACATCAATTTTCTTTTATTGGACTAATAAGTTTCTCAAGTTTATACTTGAGTACATATCAACACTTTGATATCATAGTGCTTACAACTACAATATAAATACTTACCAAGGAGCATAGAATTCTATAAGCCACAAATTGTTACTTTGAATAACTTCTCGGTTGAAATTGGAAGGAGTCAGTTCTATCACATCATCACTAGAGGAATATAAGCTACTCACACCCACAATTAAGGCACAGCTTATCAGTCCTACAACAAAAACACAAGCATACCATCAAAAAGGTGTGGAGGGATTAATCTTCTACTTCCCATTCCCCCCAGTATTGGCTCCACACAGTTAGAAGATCCCTGCCTGCTTACTTCTAGAACAACCCTGCAAGGATTTTTCATAAACACACACTACAAAAGGCAATTTTACAGGTATGTTACAGGCTAAATTGGTTCCTGACTTATCTTAGGGACCAATGTCACATCACCATTTATAAAGATCTTTATAGCAAAAGACTACAATACTAAACAACTGGCTTCAAAGCCCTTTTAGATATTCAATTCAGAAGCTAAGGTGGCTCTATATACCATTTCCTTCTGTGCAAATTATTGAATAATTTACAGTTTGTGCTCGTGTTATCTCATTTGATCCTTATCATAAAATAAGAAGAGAAAATCAAGGCCAAGAAAGGTTATGACACTCAACTAGTAAATGGAAAAGCCAAGCTAAAAATTCAGGTCTTCTGGCTCCTGCCTGATTCTGAGCTTTCCATTACATGATGCTGCCTTTAGTATGAGAAAGTGAATGGTACAAATGGAGAGTATTTACATGGGAAGAGAAAAAAATTATAATAAAGATAATAGTATAATATATATATATATATATATATAACGAGAAAGTGGAGAGAATAGAGAGCTTACAATTCTATGACTTTAGTAGTGAAAAAGAAACAATTGGATAACTTGAGGGGATAGTGTGTCAACTGAAGGTTTTTAAAGAATGAAGTAAATCTTACCACTGACACTGGCAGCAGGAAAGAGTTGGTGAAAGATAATCCACAAGAAAAAATATATATAGTATAATAATAATAATAACAGCTACCATTATATAGGTCTGCAAAGCACTTTACAAAATTATCACATTTTAATCCTCATGACAACTCTGGGAGATAGTTGCTATTATTATCCCCATGTTACAGATGAGTAAAGTCAGACAGACAGAGGTTAAGTAATTTGCCCAGACTCACACAGTTAAAATCTTGAGGTCTAAGTTGAACTCGGGTCTTCCTGACTACAACATTGTCTACACCCTGCTATCTACCTAGCTCCTTCCATTCCTCTAATCAGGTTCATTCTCTACCCTTAGAATGCCTTCCTTCCAACTCTCTCAACAAAAATATTAAGGTACAATGCTAGGCATTAGTGGTATAAAGAAGTAGTCTCTCTGTCTTCTAGGTGCTTGCACCAAGAATTAGAGTACAAAAAAACCTCAAAAAACAAAAACAAAAAGAGTCTAAAGAAAACACCAAACAACTTGGGGGAGGAGGTTGGAGAGAAATCAAGGAAAGCTTCAAACTAGGAAGCAGCAACTGACTTGAAGAATTCTGAACATAGATGAGGCAATGCATTCCAGGTATTGGAATGGACTGAGAATGAATAGATGTGAGAGACTGAGTGTAAAGTTAGAGTAATAGCTAATTTGCCAATATGACTGGAATGCAAAGCAAGTGAAGGGTAGTAGTATAAAATAAGTCTGGAAAGGAGGATGGGGACAAGATATTAAGAGCCTTAAACACTAGGGTGAGGCATTTCTATTTGATCCGGTAGGCAGTGGGGGTGGATGTCATGGGTGATTTTGAGCAGGGGAAGTGACACGTTAGAAATATTGTTGGCTGTGCAGAAGACATTGGAGAGGAAAGACTAGAAGCAGGGAAACAAATAGCATATTACAGTAGTAGAGGACAATGATGATGAGAATTGGAACTTTGGGAGTCAAGAGAAGGGAAATTGATGCAGATGAGAGAGAAGTCATGGAGGTAGAATCAAAAAGATTGGCAATGTGATAATCAGAGATTGGATGCGAGGGAGAAAGCATAGTTAAGGATAACTCTGAGATGACTGGAAGAATGACAGTACCTTCAACAGAAACAGGGAAGAGCTTGGAAGAAGGATGAGTTTAGACGGGAAGAAGATGAGTTCTACTTCTGACACCTTGAGGCAGAGATGTCTACAGGACATCCCAGAAGAGATAACTGATCAGCTGAAGAACTGTGGATGAAATCCAGCACAAGGATTAGCAAACAGATATGTAGATTTGAGAGTCATATACATAGGAATTATCTGAGAGAAGACAGGGACCTGAGAGAAGACAGGGACCCAGGAAACACTTAAGAGGCAAGAGTTAGATGACGATCCAACAAAGTATATATAGTTAGACAGGAAGACAACCAAAGAAAGTGTCCAAAAAGGGTAAGACAACAGTATATAAAAGCTCTAGAGAGGTCAGAGTGTGTAAGGATTAAAAGACCATCGGATTAAGCAATTAAAAGATCATTTCAGTAGAGTAGTGGGGACCAGAAGTCAGACCAGTAGGGACTGAAGACTAGGTAATGAGAAAGTGGAGAGAATAGAGAGCTTACAATTCTATGACTTTAGTAGTGAAAAAGAAACATATAGGATAACTTGAGGGGATAGTGTGTCAACTGAAGGTTTTTAAAGAATGAAGTAAATCTGACCACTGACACTGGAAGCAGGAAAGAGTTGGTGAAAGATAATCCACAAGAAAAATTCTTGGAGAAGGTACTTAGGAGTCAGGGAAAGGGGTTGGCCCCTCTTTCTCCAAGACAGGAATAGAAAATAGGTAAAGATGTAGAGGGGTTTTGAGGTATGAAATACGAAAGAGTTGCCTTTCCTTTTCTGCGCTGCTGCTGCAGCCATGAGTGTGCTCAGGCTTCAGAAGAGGCTTGCCTCTAGTGTCTAGTGTCTATGTGGAAAGAAGGTATGGCTTGACCCCAATGAGACCAATGAAACTGCCAATACCAATTCCCGCCAGCAGATCTGGAAGCTGATCAAAGATGGGCTTATCATCCAGAAGCCCATTACTGTGCACTCTCGTGCCAGATGCCAAAAAAATACTCTGGCTCGAAGGAAGGGCAGGCACATGGGTATTGGTAAGAGAAAGGGTACTGCCAATGCTCGTATGCCTGAGAAGGTGACCTGGATGAGGCGAATGAGGATTCTTCGCCGTCTGCTTTGAAGATATCGTGAATCCAAAAAGATTGACCACCACATGTACCACAGCCTGTACTTGAAGGTGAAGGGAAATGTGTTCAAGAACAAACGAATCCTGATGGAGCACATTCATAAACTAAAGGCAGACAAGGCCTGGAAGAAGCTCTTGGCTGACCAGGCTGAAGCTCGAAGGTCTAAGACTAAAGAAGCAGGAAAGCATCGGGAAGAGCGTCTGCAGGCTAAGAAAGAGGAGATCATCAAGACTTTGTCCAAAGAGGAGGAGACTAAAAAATGATCCTCCCCTATCTCCTCTGTACATAGTACCCTTCCATTTGGCATATGCAATAAAAATGGACAACTGTCAAAGAAAAAAAATACAAAAGAGTTCACAGCATGTGTTCACATTTCCTTAATAAAGGTATCCTCTTGAAGTCTACCTCAAATGCCATTTTTTTCATGAAACCTTTGTTTTTCATCTCTTCAATATACTTGTACAGTACTGTGATCTTTGAACTTTATCCCAACTAGGCTGTTTTCCAAGGATTTATATATAAAGTCTGATGTTTACAAAGTCAATGCCTGAGAACAGTTTTTCTTAATTCTATCTCAGCACTAGCTTAAAGCTGCTTCTTCTCAAACTATCACTAAAATATATCAAGCTCCTGAGATAAATATACCCCAAAGCAAGATGTGCTTTATATATAAACCTCTTTGGACTCCTGTTCTATTTTCAAGCTACATGTAAGCTTAATCATCTACTATGTGGATTAGAAGCCACGGTGACATACATATCCCCATTCAAAGAATATCTCTAGGCTTAAGTAGGTGGTAGAAAACTGAAGGTCTTCTCACCACTCTTGCCCTTAGGAGTAAATTTTTACAATGCATATGGACTATCCTTCTGAAGGTGCCCCACACACTAGCCTTTCTAGTCAATGATGACACTAATGACGTAATTTCAAGAGAGTAGCTATTTTAGCTTCAGTAGATGGTATTTTTCTGATTCCTCTGTTTTTTTTTTTTTTCCGGAGGGGCAATTGGGGTTAAGTAACTTGCCCAAGGTCACAAGGCTAGTTTTTTGGTGTGTGTTAAGTGTCTGAGGCCTCATTTGAACTCAGGTCCTACTGACTCCAGGGCCAGTGCTCTATTCACTGCACCACCTAGCCGCCCCCTTGTGATTCCTCTTTCAAATGAGGTTCCCTACATTCTTAACTAATGGGGTTTACACTAACTTAAAAGGTGTTATGTAAGACATATTAGAAACTACACAAGGCCTTCTAGCCAAGATCACTGTCTGAATGGCATCTCACCAGCTTATATACACCTACTTTCACAAAAACTGAAATTCATACCAGACTGAATAATGAATCCAATAATAAAACTATAACAAATGGCTTCTTCTTCTACACAAAATGTCAACCATAAGAATACGAAAAGAGGCTGCCAATAAAGCCAAGACCAGTACCAGTACAGATAAAGATAAACAAGTTGGTAGCTTTATGTTGCAATCAGAAACACGTGTAGGGGACAAGTCTGTGTCTAGAGGTAGCAACAGCTGCCCCTTACCCCTGAAAATCCCAGGGTGAAGACCCTGTTAGTTGAAGCAGTGTTAAAACCACAACAGTCCAGGTGGGCAGTCTCCAAGTTCCCTAGCACTTTGTTCCAAAATGCTAGATGACCCTAAAGAGTCAATCCTACGAATCTCAAGACTCAGAGGGTCCCAGAAGGTGGAGGCTAGTGCAAGTAATCCCAATGACTTAGGGAGAGATAAAGCAGAGGCAAAGTCCAAGCCTAGATCAAAACCCAAGTTAAGGAACTACAACTAGAAAGATGGTAAGATGTACAAAAAGGACAATAACTATAACAACGGCAAGCATAAAGTCAAAGGAAAAAATGGATTTTCTACAAGCACTACATGAATACTTAGAAAAAGTGAAATAAAAGCTCTGGGGAAAGAAATGGAAGGAGAATAAATAGCTTAGAAAATGATGTGGTAAACCTTATCCAAGAAATAGACTGCCTGAAAACTAGAACAGACAGAAATCAATGACTCTATGACACAGCCAAAAATATTAGGACAAAATCAAGACTGAAAAAATTTAAAAAGGCAAAATATCTGACGCCAAAGACAACTAATAATTTAAGAATCATTAGATTCTCTGAAAACAATGATTTAAAAAACATCTGGCCACTGAATTTCAAGAAGTCATAAATGAAAACTACCCAGATCTATTAGAACCAGTAGGTAAAAATGAAGATTCAAAGAAATCATTTCATAGCCTCAAAACACAAATAGCAAAGTCCCAGAACCACCATAGCCCAAATCAAGAGCTCCCATGTCAAAGCAAAAAAGACTTCAAGTCTAGTTCCGAGCAAACCAGTCAAGATCACACTGAGATCTTAAGGGTACTACAAAAGACAAAACATAAAAGCTTATGATCAAGAATAATTTGCCCTGTGAATCTAAATATAATCCTCTAGAGGAAAAAGTGGATCTTTAAAGGATGCTCAATCACTCTGCTGAAAAGACCAAAAGGTAAATTTATTTGAGCAATTGGAAGAGGCTGTTTGATGATGAAGGGAAGAATTAAGTGTTCCTCCAGTCTTAATATTTTCAAAGGTAATTAAGGAAGTTAAACAAGAAAAACAGTATTTGGGGGTAAACTGGTTCTGTTTTGAAGGCTTTAAAGGGGCAAGAGAATAAAAGATAAAAAGAATACACTAGTGTGGAGAGGAAGAGAGGTGGTATAATTTGCTGGTTCTCAAAACTGGAGAATATATAAAAATGGAGGAGGCAAGGCAGGTATCAGAAGAACCTCACTCTTAACTGAAAAGGAGAAAGTTGAACCCACACACAGTATGGTGTAAAAACAGAATACAAACAGGAATAAGAAGGTGGAATAAAAAGGGAAAATTGAACCAGGGAATAAATAACAAGTAAAGCAAACTTTCTGATTCTGAAGATGTAGTTAAAAGTGGGAAAAGATCTGGAACTTAAGGGAATACCTATCAATGACTGAACAATTTATGATATATGAATTTATTGTGCCATAAATGAGGACAAAAGATACTTAGAGAATCCCAGGTATTATGAACTAATAAAGAGTTCAAATGAGCAGAAACAGAGGAACAGATTACACAAATACAACAATGTTGCAAAAGAACAACTGTTAGACAAAGCATTCAGATCAATTTAAGGACCAACCATCCCTCCCCAGAGGATTTATGAAGTATGTTATTCACTTCCTGAAAAAGTGATGCTGAAAGAGACATACATTTTTGTACATGGTCACTGTTGGATTCCTTTTCCTTGACCATGTCTGTTACAAATGCTTTTCCTTCTTTCTCTCTTTTTTAAAATGAGGGAACCAGGATTTGGCAGACTAGAAAGGGTGGTAAGGCCAATGAAATATTTTTTTTGATAGAATAGTTTTGCAAGTAATGTGTAATTTACTATACTTTTAAAAAAGCTAGTGGAATGGAGAATCACAGTTGCATATTCAATCTTTTTTTGTGTTTTATTACATATATAAAAGTTTTTTGGTATCTAAGTTCAGAATAAAAAAAATATTAAAAGGTTATATAAGAGAGAATTTATGTATTCCTGAACCTTAACTTCAGGCTCCCAGACAAAAGAATCCCACATATCTCCATAGAAGATGACAAAATAGGTTAATTTCTAAACTATACTATTTCTAAATTTATTTTTATCCTTCTATTCACTGATGAATGCCATCAGTAATATCTCAATTATCTAAATGTCTAAAATCTATGTGAGCAGATGATTTGGCATCTGTAACTTCTATTTCTCTACTGCATGCAGGGATGTCACTAAACTGCCTAACTGAAGTTAAGTTCCACACTGCTAATAAGTGTGAATTCTAAAACCATATATATTTTGATGATTGCTTATCTAGAAACCTAGATATTCAAGGAAATTTACTAAATAAGCTAAATTAATACAGAAGTTATCTCTTCAGTTGAATGGAATGGGAATCAGAGAATCCGAGTTTAAACCCAGGATCTACTACTTAATTACATTTGTGAGACACTGGACAAGTCATTTAACCTTTATGGGTCTCAGTTTCCTGAATTGTAAATGATGGAGTTGGGTCTATGATCTCTATGATCTTCCATCTCCAGTCAGCAAGTATTTATTAAGGCAATTCCTATGTACTAGGTAGTGTTACAATCTAGGGATATAAATGGGGAAAAAGCACCCCTGATAGGACAGGTACAGAACAGAAACATTACACCTATCATTCACATTGTGCCACACAAAACTCTCATAGTAGTATTATGTGGGATGTGGTACCCCCAACCCATTTTGTGCACCCATAAAAATTAAGCATAAACAAAATGAATCCACAGCAAATTCTTTTTCTTCCTATCTTATTCTTCCAAATACTTGGTGCAAGGAGGAATGAGTTCATTAACCCCTCTCCCAAGCCTAAGTGAGCGTACAAACAAGAGTTTGGTTCTCTCAGCCCAAAATAAGTGCGCTTTCACTCCTCCCCAATAAACACAAAAGAGCCTCCTCGTAAAGTCAGAAGGGGCCAGAATATTAAGGATCACCCTTACTGAGCCAGTCACAGCACAAGCTGAAATGTAAAGAAGCTTTCCCCACTCACCGTCATCCCAATTCAGAGTTCTCAAAGTTTAGCCCAGGAAAGGCCCCCCCCCCACCTCCATCATTTCCTCCCCTACAGGAAGAACCTCCTCCACCAGGATTCTTCACTGGTGGGTCCCACCCTTCTCCCCCAGGCCCAGTGCACACTCTCCCTCACACACTCACTCACACACACACACACACACACACACACACACACACACACACACACAC
>NW_027187359.1:26257476-26273369 GCF_028583685.1 Petaurus breviceps papuanus | reverse complement strand
CACACACACACACACACACACACACACACACACACACACACACACACACACACGAAGCCTCTCCCCCCAGTCTAACCCCCCCTACTCACACCCGCTCAGACAGCAGCAGCCCCCGCCCCATGGAGGGGCCTCCAGTGCTTATCCCTCCTCCTTAAGCCCTGCTTAGTTCTCACTGGGGTGCTCCGTGTTCCTCTCTGTCCCCGTCACCAAGTACACCAAATTCAAGCCTACCAAGACCCCTCGACCACCACGCAGTGATCCCCAAATCTTTCACTTTTATTCACCGATTCACTTGATCATTAACTCCCCGCATGGCCCCCACCCCCATCGAGACCCCCATCCCAGCTCATCTTCACACGCTGCTCTTCCCCCTCCTTCCCACCCACGGAAGCACGTCCAAGCCATGTGCGTTCCCCGACCAGAGCCCACCCCCTCCTCGAGCCCCGGGCCGGCCGAGCCGCTACAATGGCCGCGGGGGGCGGACGATGAAGCCGGCAGTCCGCAAGCGCTTCTCCCCATCCCCATCTCCCCCGCCGCTTTCCCAACTGCCGCTTCCGCGCGCGCGCGCGCCCGTCCGCCAGTCTGCCTAGCGCTTACCGAACCCTAGGCCCGTCATGTTGAGGAGCGCCCCCGGGGCACCGCCGCAATAAGAGCCGCCGCTGCAATCCCTGCTCGCCCGCTCCCTCTGCCACCCGCCTGCTCTCTACTCAGTAGCACTGTCGGCCCGGCGAACCCCGCCCTCTGCCCAGGAGGGGCGGGGAGGGAAGCAAGAGAGCTGCAATAGCAGCGGGAGAGGGAGGACGAGAAAACGCTCGCCAAGCCGTGGCCGCACCTCATTGGCCCACGGTTTCTTCACTTATTTGAATAGCCAATGGGAGTTGGCCGGGTAGAGAATCCATCTTTATAGACAGTGAGTGGGGGAGGGCACCTAACTTCAGTAACCTGCCTCCTGCCTTCTTCGAATCTTGTCCTTTTCAGTTCAGAGGCTCAGCCCCGCCCCTTCCCGTCGCCCCAGTCCCGCCCCGCACCATCCCGTTTGTCTCCTCGACTTTGTTCTTGCTGTACTTAAGTTACTCAACTCTTTGCCTTTATGTTTCTGACTGCCTTCCTTTTAATAATTAATAATTATAATATCGCATTTTTGTAGCGCCTTACGTCCTGCAGTGCGCTCTACATATACTATTATTATTTTCATTTTACAGATGAAGAAACAGGTTAAGTGATTTGCCCAAGGTTGCACAGCTATTTAGTGACTGAGGCAGGACTTGAGTTAAGGTCTGTCTTAACCTTGCCAGCTAGCTACCTAATGCTTTTTATTAGAATGAGGGTGTCATCCAATCCAACGTGTACCTGAACGGGACCCCCGTTTCCCCCCCAGCCCCCAATCTAAAACATACCTGACAACACACCATTTTGCCTCTGCTTTTATACTTCTGGTGTTCTGAAAGCCTATTTATGGTAACCCAAAATCAATTTATTTGAACATAAAATGTGCTAGGCCCTGGACTAGGTTCCCAGGAAACAAATACTAAAGTAAATCAGTCAACAAGCACCTATTAAGCACTTACTATGTGACTATGCCAGGCACTGTGCTAAATAAATGCTAGGAAAATAAAGGAACGAAGTTTTGGTCGAATTTCCCATGAATTTTTCCCCATGCCTTCCTTTCCATTTATCCCCTGCTTTCCCAGTCTTCCAAGGTAAGGGGAAGGAAGGGGGATGGGAATAAGTATTTACATAACACCTACTATGTGCCAGGCATTGTGCTAAATGCTTTACAATATTATTTCATTGGTTAATGATTGTAAAATGATTAATATGGGGGCAGCTAGATAGTGCAGTGAATAGAGCACCTGCCCTGGAGTCAGGAGGACCAGAGTTCAAATGGAGCCTCAGACACTTAACACTTACTAGCCATGTGACCTTGTGCAAGTCACTTAACTCCAATTACTCGGCCCTGGTCCTTCCAAAAAGCAAAAAAAAAAAAAAAAAGATTAATATGAAACCTTCAGAACTGGGCTAAAACAAAAGACCTGTGATTCCACTGATGTGTCCTTAAGGTGATGGGCCTTCTCCCATACCCTTCTAGCCTGACATTTTGAGGACAAATACACATTCTGTCTCTGGACTGGTACTTGAAGCCTTTCCAGTTTGGGAGGACCTGCCAGAATTTGCCCTCTGCTGGCATAGCCTTTGAGACTTGTGTGTCACCTTCACCCCATGATGAGGTATCAGAGGAGACACAAGGACCCAGCCATCATTACATTTATCTATTTTTCTTCTTGAGAAAGAATGAGTTTTTCTTTGGCCCTGGAGAATCCAATTACTTTATTAGTGACTAAATGTTAAGTATCTCAGAATTTTTGGATGAAGTTTTTATTGGCTGTGTGACATTGGATAAATCATCAAGTCCATTTAAGCTTCAGTTTCTCTATCTGAAAGATGAGGGGGTTAGTATAGACAATTTCCAATTCCAGTTCTAACATGAAATTTTCTAAAGGAGGTATTGTATTTCATAGATTAAACACATATTATGACAAAGAACATCTTAACAAAAAAATTAATGGATTAGATAAATATAGCTAGATATCTATAATAGATATAGAATTTTACACTATTCCCTACCTTGCACTCTATCACAGCCTGTCTTTTATATGTATCTTATATATCTTGCCCTCCATGCCTTGGAGTTCCTCTTCTTCCACCCCTGCAGCCTTCCCCCTTGCCCTCATCCTTACCTATGAAATTCCAAGTCATCATTTAAGACAGCTCAAGAGGCACCTCTTCCTTGAACTGTTCCCTAATTCCCTCAACCAGAAATGACAATCCTTATTCTGACTTCTTGTAGCATTTTCTACCTTTCATTTTTTTGTTCTTTTGTGCCATCAGAGTGATTTACCACAAGAAAAGGAAAGGGGAGGCAGTTACACCTGTTACTCTATGGTTATCCACAAACCATCAAGAGAAGGCCCCTAGTACATTTCATGTCATCTTTGTGGAGGATTTACCTCTATAGTAAAAGAATTACCAGGATGGGAAGGTATAGTTGGGCTGTGGTCACCATCATATATAGAAATGTCTTTCTCACATAGATGAGAAAGCACTGAACAACCAACTATTGAAGTTATTTTCTATGTGCAATTGTATATTCTTCTCATCTTTGACTAAATGGTAATTTCCAAGAGGGCAGAGATCAGTATGAAGAGACCAGTGTTTTGATTTTCTTCATCTTTCCTAGCCCCTACTAAGGTATTAGTGGACTATGTGTGTCCACATTATGAGTGAGCACAGTAAGCACTTATTGAATTCAAGTACTTATTGAGAATTCATTATATTCTTAGTCCTTTCTCTCAAGAAACATGTTTATAAGCATAGTTCTTGTTTTTTTGGGGGGAGGCTAAGGGGTCTTGACCTGTAATTTGATTGATTCTGGGAACTCCTGGGGAATAAATGCCCTCTACCAGTACAGATGCCATTCAAACTCAGAATTGCCCAGGGGCACTGAGAGTCAAAGTAACTAGCCTATGATCACGTAGCCAGTTTCTTGAGGGCAGGGACTGTCTTTTGTCTCTTTTTGCATCCCACTTCTTAGTGCATTGCCTGGCGAATAGTAAATGCTTAATAAATATTTATTTATTAAATGAGTTTCAGAGGAGGGACTTAAAGCTAGGGGTTCCTGCCTCTAAGTTTGACTATCTACTAGCCTACTTTACTATTCTTTATGGGAATATTTCTTTAGTGAATGGAGTACCAATTCTTCAATAAAGGCTTAAGACAGAGATATAAACAGTGCAAGACTTCTCATATGCTGACCAAAAACTAATGTGATTGTAGTGCCTTTTGTCCCTCTTTCTGTGGGATGTCCTGCAGGGTGTCCCTAACAGCCCAAGCCTCAAGTGCCTTTACTGTTGGCCTTTTTCCTTACCGTCTTGGAGTTATTTAATTAACATATGTGAACCTCTCACCCCCTTATCATTGACCAGTGGTACCACTCTACCCCTGCCTCAGTGGACCTGATTTGCTATTAGACTCTGACTATGTTTAGCCCCCTGGACTAAGGTTCTGGGAAATCAGGGACCACCTGGATCCCATTCTGGCCCTTATGTAAGGGGAAACGTGGTGTGTTTTGTTGCTCATGAAGGCTATGTTTGTCCACATGGGTCTGTCTAGATGTGGGTCAGAAGTATGAATAGATATCTTTAGAATCATCACGGTCCACCCTTCTCCAAGGGAATCTTTGATTCCTGCCAGGAGAGTAGTAAGAGGTTAAGGCCAGAGGCTAGCCACTGTGCTCTCCTCAGACAAAGGGTTCTGCACTAGAATTATATCTGTTCTCCTCATTCAAATATTATTAGTCTAGAAGAAATCATTTTTAGAGTCAAGATGTTATTGTTGTTGTTTGTCTTTTGTTACCAAAGAGGACAAGTGACATCATGAGACTGATATCTTGACTTGTGTGTGAATTGGATTACAGTGAACCAGAGCTGTGCAAAGTCATCAGCCTCATTCTCTTCTCCAGAGTCATTGGAGTCCAGTGGTTAGACAGAAGTTAAGACAATTGGCAATGATGCAGAATGTAGTGGGTGAGTCCAGCCTTTTTAAACTAAGGTCAGAGGTCCCAAGTCAAACCTTATTTGGTCATTGTTTGGGCCCTGACTGGGTCAGAATGAATGTAAATAACAATCCTTTCTGTTTTGGCCAGAAATCCTGAGGGCCTTCCCCTCCCAGATTAATTTTTATTTATTTATTTGACTAGGTGAAGAGGCCATTCTCTACCTTAATCACTAAATGAGCCTTGCCTCAATCAAACTGAGACCTGTTAAAGACCTTAGCTTTAAAAGTCCAAGGTTCCCACTGCATCCTAGGCTATCTCCAGTTGTCCTGATCTTTATTTGGCCACTGGACCCAGATGGTTCCAGAGAAAGTGAGGCTGGTGATTTTTCACAGCCCTCTATCACTTAAATCTAATTCACTTGCATGTCATGGTGTTACCTCTCTGACGTCATGGCCTTCTTTGAGACCTTCATTGAGAATGAAGGGCAAACAACAACCTTTCCCAGGTCTCAGTTTGACTGAGACAATGCCCATTCAATGGCTAAGAGCTAGGTAAGAACTGAGACAAAGGATGGCCTGGCTTGCCATCACAAAAGAATCAATCTGGGAGGTGGAAAAACTTCAAAATTTTTGGCCAGAACAGAAAATAATTATTTATGATCACTCTGAGCCATCAAAACCCCAACAATGATTGAGAGAGACTTGAACTGGGACTTTTTATTGACTGTTCAATGAAACAATTGTTTCAGAGCAGTATTTCATAAATGAAAAATGTACAAAAAAGGTAATTGTTCCAGAAAATAATAATGATAATTAATAAATTAAAAAAAATCTAGTCCCCAAACCTCAAGATAGCTTTCAAAATATAAGTGACCAAAAATTATTTCTTTGCACAGAGCACCCATATATAAGGGGAAGAAGGAGAAGAAAAAGGAGGAGGAAAAGAAGAAGTAATGATGATAGTAGCATTGCCCTACTTGAACTGGAAGCTAGTACTACTCAGAGATGGTTTGTCCTTTTTTTTTTTTTTAAAGCAATTGGGGTTAAGTAACTTGCTCAAGGTTACACGGCCAGGTGTTTCTGGGTGGGTGCTAAGTGTCAGAGCCCGGGATTGTCCTTCATTTTTGAAGAGGACTAACAACATCATGAGGCTGATATCTTTACTTGGAAGTGAATTGGACTGAAGTGAGCCAGAGCTATGCAAAGTCACCAACCTCACTCTCTCCTCCAGAGTAATTGCTGTCCAGTGGCAAGGCAATAGTCAAGATGACTGGTGATGGCCCAGTAGAGTCAAAATGAGTTCCCGATCAAAGAAGTTTCCCAAGCCATATATCCAAGGCTTGACTCCCTTCTCACCTAAAGTTGGTTCCACGAAGAACAACATTAGTAGATAGCATCCATTTAAATAGTAAAAAACCCATTTAACCAGTCAATAGCAAAACAGAAGTCAGAGAAGGTATCCAGATGAGAATATATCAGATAATACTGAGTGAATAAACTGTCTTACTATGAGTGAGACAGTTTAACTGAGAGAGAATCTTGCCCGAGGGGACCAAAGTCTCTGGCATAGCAAGGTAGGGATAAGGGATATGATGGCTGTACTGGCTCCTTTATATGTTGACTTCTTCCTCTTTCTTTCTTTTTCTTTAGGAACCTGTGAACCTTCTTTGTTGAAATTGAAAGCCAGATGATCAAGATCTCTCATCTCCCTCAAGCTCTAACAATTCTACTCCTCATGCAAGCATTGATCGTCAAGTAATCTCCACCAGTAAGGGGAGTCCCATGCAAATGGACTCTGAGCCTTAGGTTTCACTTACATGTTTCCCCTATATCCCTAGCCCCCTAAAAAATCCCACAACTTCTGGGACCACTTTCCACCTGAGAAAGACATGTTAATCCATGACTGAGCTGTTTCTTTCCGATCATTAGTATGTGCTAAATAAACCAGTTTGCTTGACTTCATAAATCTCAACATTTCCTAAGTACCTCAGAGGACTTCCCTGGAGCATACCTAACCAATGGCATACTGTCAGGTCTTTCCCCACCTCACTGACGATTAAGCAGAGCCAGATGGGGTAAGATAGAACCTATTGCTTTTAGTCTTTTTTGTCACATCAGAAGAAAAGGAAAAGGTCATTGTCCATAGAATTGTCATCAAAGAGCACTTTAGGTTCAGCTTAAAAAAAGGAAAAGCCCTCCTCTTCCTCCTGCCTCTCAAGGTGAGCACATTGCCTGTCACTATTTAAGGACTTATTCTTTTCCCTACCTCTGAGGTGCCATCATTTATCTTACTGGTTCAAGGTTTGTTAGGAATCTGCTTGTACAAAGGTTTGGGAGCACAACCCTCCCCCCACAAAAACAAAGTAAACAATTGCTGAGCTTTCCAAACTGGAAGCATCCTGACAGAAATCTAGTATAATTCCCTGATCCATTTAATAATGATACATTGCACCATGTCTGGTGCAACACTACCTTGATTTGAGACAATTTCCAAAAAGGTTAGACAGCCTTATTGAAAATAAAATTGATGATAAACAGGCTCTGGAACATTGTTCCATGAAAAAAACTAAAGTTTTAACATTTTTCTGAAGTAAAACAAAAAAATAATATTATTCCTATTCTGCTTGAACACCAAGAAATCACAAACAAGGACAAGAATTAGATAGATCATAGTGAGCAGTGCCAATATAAAAAACCCTCACTTCATTTCTGATGGTACTTGGGGACCATGAAAACCATTCATTAGGAGAGATTCCTAGGACTGCATTTCCCAGGAGGCTATATGCATCTTTCCAAAGCAATGGTAGTCTATTTGAGCTTTTTATTTCTGTATCAGGTGGGGATGTGGGATGAGAGTGATTCTATAGCTTATTTTCTCCTTTATTATTTCCATTGCTACTCTCTTTAAACAAAATATTTTGGTTATTTTATTCAAAGTTTCTACCTGATTTATAATAAAGCTTGCTCTGGGGCAAAATGTTGCCAAATTGCAGCCTAGACTTTGAGGATGGAAAAAAACCGCCAACAAATTTAAATGTAGCCTAGTAATACTAATGCAGATAGTAAGTAGCCTTAGCTTGACCTAGCAACACATACATATTCTTCAATAATCATATTTAATCCCAGACAAACCCACAAATCCCACTCAACTCTAGGACCTCTTGCAACCTCTGATTCAGATGTGGCATTTTGATAATCATAGTTATGTAAATATATCTCAAGCTTCTATTTCAGTATACACTCTAGTACAAACCAGAGAATAGCTTTAAATAATGTAATTGATGTATTTCATGCAGGTAAATAATGAGGAAAAATAAAACAGTGGAATCATTCTCAACACCCTTATGAAAATGTGCACAATTTCCCTGGAAACTAACATTTGAGTTGTGAGAAAATCATCTGAATCGAATCTGGTGGTGGTGGGGCAGATGCGGCGGGGAAAGTCAGTCTCTCTCTTTCTTAGCTTGGCCTCATTGATTCCTCTGAGTTAGCAGCTGGTGGTGCAATGAATAGAGTGCTGGCCTGGAGTCAGGAAGGTCTAAGTTCAAATCCCAAGTCAGACTTTTACTAGCTGTGTAACCCTGGGTAAGTCAATTCCCCTCTGTTTGCCTCAGTTTCCTCAACCTAAAATGAAGATAATAATATGTTAGCACAGTGCCTGAAATTATATAAATATTTATACTCTTCCCTCCGTAGTAAGTTTATTGTCTTTCCTAGGTTCCTTATTTTTTTTTATTGGCTCCAGGTTTGTCAAGATTCGGTTTGTACTCTTGAGTTTGAGAACACCAACACAGGCTCACCCATTATGGCACTGCTTTCTTCTCCTTGCCCAAACTATAGCTCCAGCTGTGTCTTCTGTCAGAAGACTTATTGCCTTTGTGCTAGCTCTACTCTGTAACCGGACATAGAGCTTTTCGGAAAATGTGCTCCAGGGAATTTCATACAATGAGGAATGATCTCTGGGCCATAAATAGTGATGCACTGGAGTCACATAGTACTGGTTCTCAAGGGATGAATGTTAAATTTTCAGGAATTTTGAGAGCCCATTGTTAAAGTCAGTGTGCAGTTCAATTAACTCTTACACTGGTAATATTATATGTTGCTTTGAAAGAATTTGTATCAACCATAGCGGTTTATTTTCAAAACATGGTTGTCTGCTTAAATGATTATTAAATAATGAATATTTAATTTAATAATAACAAATACTTGAAAGTTAATTTAGTTATATTTTGTTCTGGTGATGCTTATACAATATTGGGAAGAAAGTCTGTGATGCTGTTAGAAAAATTTCCAGAAATCATCATTTAGCACTGTTTAAATCATTGATTGAAATTATCAATTGATTCAATATCTGAAATAAAACAGGTTATTTTAAAATATTTCTGGATAAAATTTACTCTACTCACCAATCTAATAATATCAAATTGAGCTAGAAACTGTAGCTACAGAACTTGAAATTGAAATTATTAAAATTGTTTAAATATTGGGACTGGGATGGATGACAAGTGGTTTATAAACCCCTACTGTTGTATAGTATAGATATCTTGCATAACATATTCATTTTTCTCCTTATTCTGATTTGGTAAAGAGATTAGCTAGCACTAATTTCTTGCAAGAACTTGTTTTAATGATTGACATTCTTGAAGAATTTTTACTGCATTGAAGTCAAGACCAACTAAAATTCTTTTTATTTTAAAATTTTATTATTTGCTTTTTTGAAGGGGGGAAGGCAGGGCAATTGGGGTTAAGTGACTTGCCCAAGGTCACATGGTTAGTATATGTTACGTTTCTGAGGCCAGATTGAACTCAGGTCCTCCTGACTCCAGGGCTGCTGCTCTATTCACTATGCTATCTAGCTGCCCATAAAATGCTTTTTAGAAAGCATAAAAAATAACCAAATGTACCATGAGATTAGGAAAATTTGAAGATAGGTACTAGAAAACATGAATCTTAAGTTGAAGGTTTTATTAAGTTGGATAAGTTTAAAGAGAGACCATTTAATAAAGTAGTAAGTTTAATGTCTTTCCTAGGAATGTTATGTATATATGTATGTGTATATACATACATGCATATATATGTATATTTTTCACAATACAAGTGAAATTTCAGGACAGGAAATTGATTTGAATAATTTTCAGGATTTTATGGAACTATAAAAGAATAATAAAACTTGTCTGGAGCAACAAAAGGTCAAAAATATTAAATGAATTAATAAAAAAAGTGAGAAAGAAGTAGGCCTAGCAGTACCATATCTCAAACTACACTACAAAGCTATAATCATCAAAACAATTTGGTACTAGGTAAGAATGGATGGTGATTAGTGGAACAGATTTGGTACACAATATATACTGAAGTAAATGAGCATAGTAATCTAGTGTTTCGCTGGGGTAAGAACAAACTATTCAACAAAAAACAAGAAACAAACAAAAAACTATTGGAAAAGCTGGAAAGTAGTCTTACAGAAACTAGTTATAGAAAGATATCTCACATTGTATATCAAGATAACCTCCAAATAGATATAAGATTTTGGCATAAAGGGTGACATTATAAGCAAATTAGAGAAGCATAGAAAATTTTTCCTTTCAGATCTATGGATAAAGATTCCATAACCAGGTTGTAACAGCAATGCTACTTGAAGCTACTCTGGGGGTGTAAGACCAATAACACCAGCACACAGGAGGGCTGCCAGCATAGGTTCTTTGATCTGCTTTTCTATAGGAAAGCAACTCAAAAGGGGTCAACAATCTTACTTTAATCTAACATATGTATCATTTACTTAGTTCAGGGGAAAAAAGTTAGCACTCTGAACTTCAGAGAAAATACAAATGGAAATTACAAGCAGAAATAATGGCATAAAGACCAACAGATAAGGCTTCTAACCATCTAACCAAATAATGCATACATTACACATCAACAGACAGATACAACTGTCTGACCATTACCTACATACATAGTTACCAGAGAGAGAAGCACCAACATCTGGGTTTTCAAAGCTGGAGGGCTCCTTAATGGCTACCCAGAGTCTCATTTGACCAAATCACACAAATTTTCTTCCTGTGAATGAGCCCCAAAGTAAAATGCTAACCTCAGAGAATATATATATATATGTATATATATATATATATATATATATATATATATATATATGTACTTTTTCAGGGTTAGAGAGCATCACAACCCTCATGACCCATTGCCTAATTACAAAGTAAGAAAAGGTATGGGCCTTCCTGAAAAAATCAGCCTCTCCTAATCAAGCTTCTCTTTTTGGGCTCCACATGAGGCCTATTAATGGATGAGGAAGATCTTCAACTCCCATTAACATTACAGAGGTTCATAGGAAATAAAATGGACAATTTTGATTACATAAAATTAGAAAGATCAAATAAGGTCAATATAGCCAAAACTGGAAGAAAAGCAGGAAAGTGAGGAAATAATATTTTTTAGTGAAGTTTTTCTAATAAAGGTCTCATTTCTAACATACATATATGTAGACAAATTTATGAGAATTAGAGCATAAAAGCCATTCTCCAATTGATAAATGGTCAAAGGATATGAATAGGCAGTTTTCAGAGGAAGAAATTCAAGTTATCAATAATCATATAAAATGCTCTAAATCACTAGAGAACAAACTAATAACTTGAAAATGCAGATTATTTTTTATTTTTTGTTGTTTTTTTAAAATTTATTTATCTTTAGTTTTCAACATTCACTTTTATAAGATTTTGAGTTCTCTTTTTCCCTCCCTCCCCTCAGCTCTCCCTAAAATAGCATGTAATCTGATATAAGCTATACATGTACAATCATATTAAACATATTCCCACATTAGTCATGTTGTAAAGAAGAATCAGAACCAAAGGGAAAAACCACAAGAAAAAACAAAGAGAGAGAAAATAGTATGGTTCGATCTGCATTCAGACTACAGCTCTTGTTCTGGATGTGCATGGCATTTTCCATCATGGGTCTTTTGGAATTGTCTTAGATCCTTGCATTACTGAGAAGAGCTAAGTCTATCAAAGTTGGTCATTACATAATGTTGCTATTACTGTGTGCAGTGTTCCCCTGGTTCTGCTCACTTTTCTCAGCATCACTTCATGTAAGTCTTTCCAGGTTTTTCTGAAGTCTATCTGGTCATCATTTCTTATGGAATAATAGTATTCCATTACATTCACATACCACAACTTGTTCAGTCAGTCCCCAATTGATGGACATTCCCTCAGTTTCCAATTCTTTTGCTACCACAAAAAGAGCTGCTATAAATATTTTACTACATGTGGGTCCTTTTCCCATTTTTATGATCTTTTTGGGATACAGACCTAGAAGTGGTATTGCTGGGTCCAAGGGTATGCATAGCTTTATAGTCTTTTGGGCATAGTTCCAAATTGTTCTCCAGAATGTGTCTGGACCAGTTTACAACTCCAGTATGCAATAAGAAGAGTGAAAACAATAGCGAAATAGAAGTGATGGTGGAGAAACAGTCCTGAAACATCATAGGTTTAACTTTATAACATCTGCTTACACGTCAATCAATATTTGTTTTTGTTTTTGTTTTTTTGGTGGGGTTAAATTATAGAAGAGAGAGCTAGGTGGTGTAGTTGATAGAGTGCTGGGCCTGAAGTCAGGAATACTCATCTTCCTGAGTTCAAATCTGGCCTAAGAAACTTACTTACTATCCGTGTGACCCTGGGCAAGTCACTTAACCCTTTTTACCTCAGTTTCCTTATCCATAAAATGAATTGGAGTTACCAAAAGATACCACTCCAGTATCTTTGCCAAAAAAATGCCAAATGGGGTCACAAAGAGTTGGACTGACTGAAATGACTGAACAAAAACACAACAAATTACAGACTAAGAATGTCTATAAAAGAGAAGAGGAGAGGAAGAAGATAGAGGGGAATATGTGATGTACTCTAATCAAGTTAAAGATGAACAGTGCAGGGAAATTATTTCCTGTAGTCTCTCAGTAAGAAGAGAGGCTACAGAAAAGTCAGTGAGGAGCCAACTGAAGGGATTGAAAAAGGATGAAGTAAAGGAAATCTTGTTTCGGTGGTAAGAGGAGGTACTGTTTCCTTCTTTTCCCGGAGGGAGAAAGAGAGAGAGAGAGAGAGAGAGAGAGAGAGAGAGAGAGAGAGAGAGAGAGAATGAGAGAGAGAGAGAGAGAGATGGGGACTTTGCAATAGATATAATCTGCAGGGATTTGTTTCTTAGAGCATACACTTACCCTGCCTCAGGAGAAGGGAATCAAGAACTCCTGTAGACAACTGATACATAGAAGAGTGGGAAATCATAGACCTAGAAAGTACATTTAAGGACAAATGGGGGAAAATGACATTAGAGAGTACAAAGGTTAAAAATAAGCTATTCAATCAAGGACATAGGATAATTGCTACCAAGGGAGCAATATCCCCTCTATTGCTTGTAGAAATTGGTATTTCTAAGAGAAAAAGGAGTTAAGGGAGTAAGATCTACAAGCCAATAACCTAGAAACTGTTTAGAAGAATGTGCCCCAAATAGATACCTTAGAAGCTTTAATTCTATGTATCACTATACAGAGACTAAAAAAGAACTAAACAAATATAAGGGCCACGAATCAAAGAATAAAAGCATAGAATAGACAGAAATGGAAAATAAGAGGATAAAGGGAAAAATGAAGGGAAAAAGATTCAGAAAATGAAAATATAAATTAATTAAACAAGTTGAAGGAGAAGAGAAAAAGGGACTATTTAACAGAAATGTTGACTATTTAACAGAAGTGAAGTGAACAGAAGACAAATTTAATAACTGGATTAAAGAAAAAAAGAAATATTAATCAAAACTTAAAAAAATACTAGGGAAAGGGGTAACAAATGAAGGGAGGGAGGGGTTTGAGGGTGAGTGCAAAAGAAACAGTGTGAAAATAATTGCCTTATTTTTAACTAAAATTACTGGAGACAAAATATTGCCTTTACAAAGGAAAAGGGAAAAAAATTCAAATTCTGAAAAAAACACTCCTCAATATTAGAGATAAATGGAGGAAAATATAAACCTTACTCTTATAGATTTAAAGGTGAATGGGTTAAACAAGTCAATATTATGAAAAAGAGTAACAAATTGATTAAGAAAAAAAAAACCCACAATCTCTTACTTACATGAAACAACTAAAAGCCAAAGATATACACAGAATAAAAATGAGAGTCTGAAAAAAAATGTATTATGCATTAAAGAAATCTAAAAAAGCAAGAGTTGAAATCATACTGCCTAACAAAGGAAAAACTAACATTTACAAAATAAAAAGAGACAAATAAGGAAACTACATTTTGCTGATAGGAACCATAGACAACAAACCAATAGCAGTATTAAATTAATATGCCTTATATATCTCAGGATCTAAATTCTTAGAGGAAAAATTCACTAAAATATAAGAAGACACAGATAGCAATATGATATTGATAGGACATTTCAATGTCTCCCAGTTTTTTATGACTCTAACAGAGAGATAAACAAAAGAGAAAATACAGAATTAAACAAATTGCAGAACCCAGAGCTAAATGATTTATGACATCTTCTAAATGGGATAAAGAATATCCATATAGTTCAGTACCACATGGAACTTTTGCAAATATTGACCACACTTTAGTCCATAGAGATATGACAAACACAGGTAAAAAGGCAAAAATAATAAACACATCCTTTAGAGATCATAATGCAATAAAATTAGTAATCAGTTCAGGTAACATGAATAACAGACACAGATTCAATGAAATACTAAATAAAGAGAGGGTCAAAGAAAAAAATCATAGAAACAATGAATAATTATGTGACAGAAAGTGATAATAGTGAAACAACATACCAGTTTCTGGAATGCAACTAAAGCAGACTTAAGGGGAAAAACCATATCCCTATAAAGATAAATCAACAAATTAAAAAAATTAGACTAATAAATTGAAAATACCTTAAAAAAATTTAGAAAGCCATATGAAAGAATTCTCTAAATCACAAGTAAAAGAAATTAAAATCAAAACAACCCTAAAGTTTCACTTCATTCCCTATAAATTGGTAAAGAGTACAACAAGTGGTAATAATGTTAGTTTGTGAGAAGATAGGCATACTGGCATATTGCTTGTGGAGCTACGAATTGGTGCAACCATTTTGAAAAATAATATGGGATTATGCAAATAAAATGGCTAACGTGTCAATACTCTTTGATCAGAGATTACATTACTAGGCTTATACCCCAAGCAGATCATTGATAAGAGTAAAGTCATCATATACATCAAAATAATTGTAGAAGTCCATTCTGTGGGAGCATAAAATTGGAAACAAAGTAGATGCCCATCAATTGGGGATTGGATCACCAAATTGTGGTACATGAATGTAATGGAATATTACTGTGCTGTGAGAAATGATGGTTGTGCTCTATATAGAGAAGTATGGAAAAATCTACATGAATTGATACAGAGTGAAGTAAGCAGAACCAAGAAAACAAAACAATGGCTATAACAATGTAAATGGGAACAAACAGATCCATATATACACATAAATAAAAAGTGAATGATGCTAAATTATAAAGAATAAGTATGGCTCAAAAGAAGAGATATGAAAGGATGCTTTTAACCCACTCCTTTGTGGAGATGGGAGAGCCATAACTGCTGCACATTGCACATATTTTTGGACTTTCCTAATATATTGGTTGGTTATGCTGATTTTTCTTTTTGCATGATTTTTTGTCTTTAAAATACTATTTGTTATATGGGGATAATGGGGAAATTATGATGATGTAAAAACAAAATACATTAATAAAAACTTATTAAAAGGATTGTAATTAATAGTATTATTTTATCTGTTCATAGCATATGACTCAAGATCTTGCAAACTATGACAACAGAATATAAGCTTTGATTAGTTTTTACCAAGTTGGAAAGGGCTAATGATAGATAGAATTTTGATTCTGATGCACTGAAGAGTTAGAAAGGATCTTAGAAGCAGTCTAGAACTTCTTGAACAGGAAATCTTTCTGCGATATCTCCAACAAGTAAACTTTCAGTGATATGGAACCCACTGACTGTCTAGGCAGCTTACTCCACTTTGACATCTCAGGATTTTAGGAAACTTTTCCTTCAAAAAGTTATAATGACATACCTGTATTTGTCTCTCTGAAACTTTATCCTATGGTTCCTGGTTTCATCTTCTTGGGTTAAATTACTGCTTCTTCCACATAACAATCTTTCAAACACTTGAAAACAGCTATCATGAATTTTTTCAATGTCTTCCTTAGGTTAAAAATTCAAGACAGGAAAAAGTTGTGACCTTCTCAAAGTTAGCTGTCATTAATAAAAATGTGTGAGTAGAACAATGGCTAAGAC
>NW_027187359.1:26209742-26257466 GCF_028583685.1 Petaurus breviceps papuanus | reverse complement strand
TTAGACAACAAATTGTGTAGGGGGAAAAATTGGTAGTTTTAGATCTGTACACTGGATCCAAATGGCTCTGGAGAGTAAAGTGAGGATGGTGACCTTGAACAGCCCTTCCTATCTCAAATCAAAGTCACCTGCAAGTCATGTCATCACCTCCCTGATGTCATCATCCTCTTCAAGATTGAAGGACAAACACACCTGTGAGTAGTCCGAGCTGCCTGAATGGGGACTTAGATAGTTGGATAACTCAGCCCATCCTATCCCTTTCTATCTCCCTCTTCCTCCCCCACCTCCCTTTCCTATTTCTCTCTCTCTTTTTCCATCTCCTTGTCATTCTCTTCGCCAAAGGAAGGTAAATTTTGATGTCTGAAAACTGCCTAGTTAACTTGGGGTTTACTGGCTAGAATTCAAAGACCAAACCTTAAGTCCATTTCATTCTAGAGCTCATAGATTGGACAATAGGTCCCTGCCCAAGCACCACTTACAGCTATTTTTTGGGACTTCCTGGCTCAGGGTGAATGTAAATAGTAACTCTTTCTCTTTTGGTCAGTAACCCTGAGGGTCTTCCCCTCCCAGTTTGATTTTTTTTGTTTTATTAAAAGGGTCATCCCTTGACTTACTTTTTTTTTTTAAGCAATTGGGGTTAAGTAACTTGCTCAAGGTTACATGGCCAGGTGTTTCTGGGTGAGTGCTAAGTGTCTGAGCCCAGGATTCGATCTCCAGGTCATCCAGACACTAGAACCTGTACTTTTTACTCGCTGTGCTACTTGGCCGCCCCTTGACTTACTTCTTGGTCAGTTGTTTTCCAATGATATATTTCATATTGTCTTCTATTTTTTCATTCTTTTGGGTTTGTTTTATAATTTCTTGATTTCTCATAAAGTCATTAGCTTCCATTTACTCCATTCTAATTTTTAAGGAATTATTTTCTTCAGTGAGCTTTTGGACCTCCTTTTACGTTTGGGCAATTCTGCCTTTTAAGGCATTCTTCTCATTGCTTTTTTGGATCTCTTGGTTTTTTTAAGGTGTTATTTTTTTCAGCTTTTTTTGGGTCTCCTTTAGTAAGTTGTTGGCTCATTTTTCATGATTTTCTTCCATCACTCTCATTTTCTTTTCCCAATTTTTCCTCTACTTCTCTTACTTGATTTACAAAATAATTCTTGAGCTCTTCCATGGCCTGTGACCAATTCATATTTTTCTTGGAGGCTTTGGATGTAGAAGCTTTAACTTTGTTATCTTCTTCTGGTTGTGTGTTTTGATCTTCCTTGTCACCAAAGTATGATTCTATGGTCTGATGTTTTTCCCTCTTTTTGCTCATTTTTCTGACCAATTACTTGATTTTTTAGCTCATTGTTGTTAAGGTAGGTCTTTGGTTCTAGTGTAGAGGGTGTACTGTCCCAAGCTTCAGGGGTTTTGTGCAGCTCTTTTTAGAGATATTGCTAGGATCTGTCAATTTTCAGTTCTCCCAAGGTTGTATGATCAAAGGAGAGGTGTTCTGGTCTGTGTTCTGGCCTGTGAGTGACCACAACTCTTTTTTGCCTTGGAACTGTGAGGAGGATTCCACAAGCTCCATCACATCAGTGCTTTTACTTGCCCCAGGACTGCTACTTAGATCCAAACACAGTCCAAGCAAGAGAATCCTGCCTCATTAAAAGAGATCCTGGCAATCCCCCTCTGATCAGCAGCTTGATTCCTCCACTGTCTGTGGGTCAAGACATCTGGAAGCAGTCACTGCTGCTGCAGTCTGCACCATCACTGTGGGGCTGGACCTTGCTCCTCTCCCATCCAGGTCTGGATTGACCTTCTATTGACCTTCTAAGCTGTTTTTGACATTTGTGGGTTGAGAAGTCTGAAAACCACCACAGCTGCTAGTAATTCAGTCCCTTAAGGCCTAGTCTGGCCCAGTCTGTGTCAGTGTGGCTCATGCTGGACTGCGGTCTTCTCTCAGACTGGTACAAGAGACCTTTCCTGTTGACCTTCCAGGTTGTATTGGGCTGGAAATGTGTTTCATGCTGTTATTTTTGTGGGTTCTGTTGCCCTAGAATTTGTTTAGCGTAATTTTTAACAGGTATTTGAGGGATTTAGTGGAGAGCTCAGGCAAGGCCCTGCTTTTACTCTGCCATCTTGGTGCTGCGCCCCCCCCCCCCCCCTACTTCTTAAAGAGACCTATTCACTGAATGGGTGTTACCTTGCTTAAAGTGAGAACCTGAAAAGACCTTAGCCTAAAAGGGCCAGCCAGGGTCTCCTACTGCATCCTGGGCCATCTCCAGTCATCCTGATGCATATCCTCTCTTTAAGAGGAGAAAGTGAGACTGGTGACCTTCACAGCCCTCTCTCACTGAAATCAGAGTCAACTGCAAGTCATGTCATCGCCTCCTTGATGTCATGGTCTTCTTTAAGAACAAAGGACAAACACAACAACAACAATGACATGGCAGCTGAAGAAGCTATTGCCAGCTCTGGCTGTGCTAATAGGATCACTGTATTTGAATGACAAAGAGGATGGTCTCATTGCACTCTGCCCTGGTTAGACTATATCCAGAGTACTGTGTTCTCTCCTTTAGGGAGGACATTGACAAAATGGAGTATTCCAGAGGCAGATGACCAGGAGAGTGAAAAGACTGGAAATTATCTTTCAATGGTCAGTTGAAGGAAATAAGGACATTAAGTCCAGAGAAGAAAAAGCTTAGGAAGGAAATATGATATTGGATTTCAAATACAATTAGTTCTTGTCATTTGAGGTTATCTTCTATAGTCACCCCAAATACTGAATTAGTGAATTGAAATCATTGTTCCTTTGGGAAATACAGGGTTAAATTCCTGGGAGTTTCTGGTCACATCATTTGCTTTAGCATTTTCTGAGTGACTTCACATACAGATTGGACTAATTTCCTCTTTCCTTTTCTGGATGTACAATTATTGGTTAATTAACATTCAACTCAAGGTCAACAGCATTATAACTCACACCTGAACAAAACTTATCTAACACATGCATTTTCTCCATAAGGCATTTCATAGGTTTCTTGTATTTAGGAGCATTCGCACATCAGTATTGCATTGGGGGACCATTTTAAATAGCAAAAATCACCAAAAAGCACAGAAAAATGTGGGGAAAAAATTAAGGAACTAAATAGACCATAAAAAGAACATTTGTTTCTACTATAGGAACTAAAACAAGAAGGCAGAGTCTCACCTTGGTCAGCCTCAGCTGAGAATGTTTACAATTATAAACTCAAATTTTTCATTACTTTGCATATTTGTGAATGACTATGAAAGTACTGTGAATATTGATTTTGGGGTTACAAATAAATTTTAGCAAGTAGGCAAATTTGCAAATAAGGAAACTATGATTACTGAGGATTGGCTATATTTGGGGAAAAAAAAAGGTCATATAGATGAGAAATTGACTTCTTGTTCTTAGCCCCAGAAAGCAGAACCGGGAGTAATGGGTGGAAGCTATAAAGAGGTGAATTTAGGTGCAACATCAGAAAAAAACTGACTAATAATTAGTGTTATCTGAAAGTGGAATGGGACACTCTAGATTTAGAAAGTTGTGAACTTCCCGTTTTTGAATATCTTTGCTTATAGGCTGAATGATCAGCATTAGGGATGTTGAGAGTAAATTCCCATTCAGATAGAGGCTGGACCATATGGTTTCTGAAGTTTCTTCCAGGTTGAGTTGGTAGAATATGCAACAAGATAAAAATAAATGATAATGGTTAGCTTTTCCCAATGGTATTTGCATTTTAAAGAGGAACAATTTCTTTTATCAAAGGAACTATTCCCTAATAGTGGGATCTTAAGGTCGAGGAGCTCTTCAAGGACAGCCATATTCTTTGGCCAGATTCCTTCCCATACTCCTTGGATGACACTATATAATTGGCTTTCTTATTTGAATAAGGTAAAGGTGAAATAGCTGGTGAAATAGTTCAAAGACTGGGTTAATCAAGCTGTTTGTGGGTAATAGCAGCAGGATTAGGGCAGCTAGAATATAATGTCTGTCCACAGAGTAGAAATAAGGATGTTAAAATATAATAGCTAGGGGTGGCCAGGTAGCACAGTGAGTAAGAGCACCAGCTCCAGTGTCAGGATGACCTGGGGATCAAATCCAGGCTCAGACACTTAGTACCCACCCAGGAACACCTGGCTGTGTAACCTTGAGCAAGTTACTTAACCCCAATTGCTTAGGGGCAGCCAGGTGACTCAGCAAGTAAGAGCACCGGCTCCAGTGTTGGGATGACCTGGGGATCAAATCCGGGCTCAGATACTTAGCACCACACCCAGAAATAACTGGCCATGTAACCTTGAGCAAGTTACTTAACCCCAATTGCTTTAAAAAAAATGTATATATATATATATATATATATATATATATATATATATATATATATATAATAGCTAAAATCTTCCCTTTGCTTTCTTCAAAGTCTGGATGTCAGACATGGTAAGTCAGTCCTAGGTTAAGTTTTCATTGTAGGATCATAGAATGTTGGGTTTAGGAGGAGTCTAAGAGATTGAATGTGGGGTCATCTCCAGTTGTCCTGATCAATATCTTGTCACTGGACTGAGATGAGGAGAAAGTGAGGTGGGTGACTTTGCATAGGCCTCCCTCATTTAAATGGAATTCACTTGCAAGTCATGGCATCATTTTCCTAATGTCATGGTCCTCTTCAAGAATGAAGGACAAACAACAGCAAGAAGAAATTATCTACTCAAATTTTCTTATCTGATAGATTAGAAAACTGAAGGTTAAATGATCTCCCCAAGATCTCAGGGCAAGTTAGTTCTAGAGTGAGGATTAGAATTTAGGTTATAGAATCACAGAATGTCAGAGCTGGAAGGGATCTTAAAAATCATCTAATCCTAACCGAAAAATAAATAAGAAAGAAGTTAAGGAGGTGAATAGAATCTTAAATAAACTAAGTATGATAGCTATCTGGAGAGAGTGGAAGGGGAATAGAAAGGAATATACCCCTTTCTCAGTGGTACATGATACCTTTACAAAGACTGAACAGATATTGGAGAATAAAAACATAGTCAAATGCAGAAAAGCAGAAATGGACTAAAGAACCAACCATGGTTGGTTCAATAATTTCATTAAAGAGAGTGACAATAATGAGACAACATATCAAAACCTATGAGATGTATCAAAAGCAATAATCAGAGGAAAATTTATATCTCTAAATGCTTATATCAATAAAATAGAGAAAGATGGGACCAATGAATTGGGTATGCAATTAAAAAGAAACTAAAAAAGGAATAAATTAAAAATTCCCAATTAAACACCAAATTGGAAATCTCAAAAACTAAATGTGGGATTAATAAAATTGAGTGTAAGAAAGCCAATGAATTAATAAATAAAACTAGGAGATGGTTTTATGAAAAATCCTAAATAAAATACTAGCTAGAAGATTACAACAATATATTACAAATATTATACCTTATGACCAAGTGGGATTCACATCAAGAATTCAGGGTTGGTTTAACATAAGGAAAATTATTAGTTGATTATATCAATAATAAACATAGCAAAAATCATATGAAAATATTAATAGATGCAGAAAAAGCATTCAATAATGTACAACACTAATTTCTAATAAAACACTTGAAAGCACAGGCATAAATGAACTTTTTCTTAAATTGATAAGAAGTATTTTCCTAAAACTATTAGCAAGCATTATTTGTAATGGGGATAAGCTAGAAGCCTTCCCAGTAAGATCAAGCATGAAACAAGGATGCCCATTGTCATCAATATCATTCAATATTGTATTGGAAACCCTAGCAATAGCAATAAGAGAAGAAAAAGAAATAGAAAGAATCAGAGTGGGCAATCAGGTGACAAAATTATCTCTTTTTGCAGATGATATGATGATATATTTGGAAAATCCTAAAGACTCAACTAAAAATAAAAATTTAATTGAAATAATAATTTCAGCAAAGTAGCAGAATATAAAATAAACCCATATAAATCACCAGCATTCCTACATATCACTCTGCAGGAAGAGACAGCTAGAGACATCCCATTTAAAGTAACTGAAGATAGTATAAAATATCTGGGAATACACCTACCAAAACAAACCCAGGATCTATATGAACAAAACCATAAAAAACTTTTGTACACAAATAAAATCAAGTTTAAATAAATGGAGAAATAATAATTATTCATAGGTAGGCAAGGCCAATATAATAAAAATCACAATTTTACCAAAATTAATCTATATATTCAATGCCATCCCAATTAACCTACCAAAAATTATTTTACTGAGCTAGAAAAAATAGTAACAAAGTTGTTTGGAAAACCAAAAGGTCAAGAATATCAAAGGAACTAATGGAAAAAAATGTAAAGGAAGGAGGTTTAGTAGTATCAGATCTTAAACTATATTATAAGGTGGTAATTATCAAAGCTATCTGGTACTAAGAAATAGAAAGGTAGATCAGTGTAACAGTAGATGTACAATCTACAGCAGCAAACGAATATAGTTACTTAGTGTTTGACAAGTGTCAAGACTTTAAATTTGGGGGGTAAGAATTCACTATTTGGTAAAAATTGTTAGGAAATCTGGAAAGTAGTTTGGCAGAAGTTGGGCATAGACCAATATCTTACACTAATTACCAAGATAAGGTAGGTAAAAATGGATACATGACCTAGATACAAAGGGAGATATTAAAAGAAAATTTGAAGAACAAATAATATATTACCTATCAGACATATGGACAGCTGAACAATTTATGAACAAGCAAGAGATAGTCTTGTGAGATGCAAAATGGATAATTTTGATTACATTAAATTAAAAAAGTTTTGTACAAATAAAACAAATCTTGTCAATATCAGAAGGAAAGCAGAAAACTAGGAAAAAATTTTTATAGACAGTTCCTCAGATAAAGGTCTGATATCTCAAATACATAAAGAACTTTGTCAAAACTATAAGAATGCAAGTCATTCCCCAATTGATAAATGGTCAAAGGATATGAAGAGGCAGTTTTGCAATGAAGAAATCAAAACAATTTTATAATCATATGGAAAAATGCTCTAAATCATTATTGATTAGAAATGCAAATTAAAACAACCTTGAGATATCATTTTATACCTATCAGTTTGTTAAAAAGATAGAAGGGGAAAGTGACAAATGTTGGTAGGGTTGTGGAAAAATTGGGACCTTAATTCATTGTTGGTGGATCTCTGAGCTGATCCAATTATTTTGGAGAGAGATTTGGAATTATGCCCAAAGAGTTATTAAGCTGTCTATACCCTTTGACCCAGCAATACTACTATTAGGTCTGTGTAGCAAAGAACTGGAAATTGTAGGGATGCCTGTGAATTGGGGAATGGCCAAACAAATTGTGGTACATATTCATGATGGATTATTACTTTGCCATAAAAAATTATAAGCTCAATGATTTTGGAAAATTATGGAGAGCCCTTCATGAAATAATGAAGAGTGAAATGAACAGAATCAAGAGAACACTGTATGTAGTAACTGCACTACTGTTTTAAGAAGAACTTCGAGCAACCAAGTCATTCCGATTATTATAAATACCAAAATTAATCTCAAAGATCCTATGAAAGAAGATGGTGTTTGAATTCAGAGAAAGAACTGACATACATATGTGTGTATGTATGTACATATATATGTATGTGTATGTATATACATGGACATACAGGTTTGTGTCTAATGGCAGCCATCTCAAAGTTTGGGGCAGGGTGAAGGGAAAAAAAAAGAAAGTCACATGATAACTGTCATATATTGGAAAAGAATAGCAAGTTGTACATAGATCTGCAATTTCAGGTGCAATGTTCTGTTTTCCTGTCCCTCTTTATTATGCAAATGATTATTTTATTTCTTATGATCAGAATAAAAGAAATAAATTGAATAAAAAGTTCAAAATGAGTAAAAATTAAAAAACAAACAAAAAACCTTCTAGTCCTATGACTTCCAAACTTTTTTGATCACATACACTTATCAGTAAAAATGTTTAGCATGTATTCTCCATATATATATATTTACTTATTTAAAAGTTACACTGTACTATATAAATTATACACATAAAACTTCCATAAAAACATGAATCTTAAGTGGATGAAATAAGGATAAAATAATAGGGAATTTTGCCCATATAGCTGCTAACAGTACCTGGATTGGGTTAGCTAATAACTTCCCTGAGGTATTCATGCCCTGACATGTCATGGTGCCATGATGACAAACCATCAGTGTAAGAGTTTGGAGTAAGGTAATATCGAAGAGGGTATTGCAGTTATGGTTGAGACAAACTTACCATTAGTTATGGGTAGGGGGAAGGTGGCATACAACGCATCACCCTAACCCTGCAATTGGTTGATCATACACCCTTTGAGGTTAAGCTATGACCCCAAAGAACATTCCATGGTCTACCAGGGCATTTGGGTGCCTACTTTGGAGTCTATATCAATCCCCTTATTTTTACAGATGAAGAGACTGAGCCCCATAGGTGTTTTACCCAAAGTCACAAAGCTAGTAAATGGCAGAACTTAGAAATGGAGTCAGATCTTTTGACTACCAACCCAGTGTTCTTTCCATGACATCTTGTTCCCCTAAAGCCTTTAAAAATCTCTTCCAACCTTCCACAGTGATCTTCTAACTCCAGTTACCTCACAGGCTTTTGTGTCCTGTGTATCCTACAATCCTAGGTCAGTCCTACCCTATCTTTGGAAGTTCATGTTGCCTGCTAGGCTCCCAGAGAATATAATCTGCTCTCTATTAGGTCTCCAGTTTTCCACTCCAATGGTTTTTCAGTAATTCAAGGGGCACTAACTAGCACTTTACTGTGGGGGGATGGCCAGTCTTTGGTTTTTAAGTGGGGGGTATTTAAGACTCCTGATCAATAATACCTAGCGCTCCTCCTGCCTCTTTACATTCCAGGATGAGATTCAAGGATGTTGGCAGGTAGGTAGCAAAGACATTGAGATGCTCTTTTATTCAGATTTTGAATGGCCCATATTTGCCTTTATCAAAGGTATGCAACTTTGGCTCATTTTCACCTTATGAAGAGTGGGCACCTTTTAGATTCTGATTGGTTTATTTGTATAAAAAAGATCAGGAAGCTGAGTTGAGAATCAGCAGGAAATGATGAATTTACCATTCAGTCAGGATTGTGCTGGTAAATATTTACCATGGGTTGGGGATGAGGGAGGAGGGAAGGAATGTAAGATCACTCTTTTAAATTTAATCTGCATTATTAACACTTTCCTAAGTCTGGACAATCAACAAAACAATAAATCAAGGCCTGATTTGTAGCCACCACAAATTTCTGAGGTATATAAATGCTCACACTGAAAATCTAACAATAATCTCTGCAAGCCAGTTAAAGTTGGCTGGGGCACACCTTTGACTTTAGCGAAACTTTTAAAAACAGAGGAATCATGTAGCAGAATCAGAGAAGCGAGATACTTGTGAAGGAAGATCTCAGCTATTGAACTCTTCATATCTACCCTTGTGTCTCTTAGAGAATAACAACTGCACTGCCACCAGCAATGGTGACTTGTAGCAGAAGTATGTGGCTTGCCATCTATCTATCTTCAGCTTCCCAGATGTAGTCTTTGAACTGTCATCTTCTTTCTTTGACTACTGCATTTGACTCGGCAAATGTATGTGTATAATCATGTACTTTTCCTGCAAGTTGTCATTGTTGAGAGGGTTGGGGGGAGGAGGGGAAGAAGAGGGAAAAATCAGTAAGATCTCTTGGAAGGATGACTCTTATCATAAGAAACTTTCTTCTACGGTGGCTTATAACAAAGATCCATGTTTATCTATATCCATAGCCAAGGAAGCTCCTCCCTCCGCCAGGATATTTCAATTTTGGACTCACTTAAACATGATTCAATCTTGGGTAGCCTCTAAGGCAGGGAGTCTAGATGAAAAGCATCAGCTCACATGGAGATAACTTTGACAAATTTTCTTGCTACTCATAAGGGGAAGAGGAAGCTATTAGACCAGTCAGTGTTAGCATGTGTTCTCCAAGCACCAATAGGCTTGGTGGTGGATAGGTTTCTATTCTCTGGTAGAAGGTCCAGCTCCTTCAGAATCAAATTTAGATAAAGTGTCTCAAAAGTCTTAGTGTATTTTTAAGTTTTAATAGCATAAAATTGCACTAAGACTTTTGGGACACATGTATTGTTTGAAACAAAGAGCCAATGTGATTCCAATCAGGGACTGCCTTGTTATCTATTTAGGGCTTGAATTTTTTCTACAGGTGACTCCCTTCAGTAAGAGGCATTGATCTATAGGACCAGTAAAGTGAGAACATTTTCTTTTTCTTTTTGGAGGGCAATTGGGGTTAAGCAACTTGCCGAAGGTCACACAGCTGGTAAGTGTTAAGTGTCTGAGGCCAGATTTAAACTCAGGTCCTCCTGACTTCAGGCCTGGTGCTCTATTCACTGTGCTACCTAGCCTCCCCAGAGAACATTTCTAAATTATCTAATAAGGAGGAGGAATGTGGAACAGAGAAATAGGAATGAGGAATAGGAAAGTAGGTCACAACCCATATGGCACCATTTTAGCAAGAGGCTGAGAAGGGTTAATGTCCAATCTTTGAGTTTGTTAGCCTTGGTATACTTGTATTCTGGGGGGCTGAGGCCATACCAATCAAACTGATTTTCACTTGTCAACATAGTCTGACCTCTAAAGAGAGGGTAACTCTCTTTTTCATATTCTCTGGCTCATTGTACCTCCCACTCTAGAGTACAACTCTGGGGGAAAATCTTGAAAATAGAGCTTAGGAATGGGCCCATGTCTTAGTTATCCCTGGAAAGGATTAATAGGATACAGTCTAGAAAGACACTCAATATGTAATTATAAGATTGTAGATGAGGTAAAGACAACTATTTATCTCCTCCATTACAAATAAGGTATTGGTAACACAAAAGACTCCTAAGTATGCATTGATAAATTACACGTGAAATGGATCACTACTATTGTACTATACTCTGGAGCTTGACAATTTAAAACATTAAAATATGAAATATTTGTGGGATTACTGAATGGGAATTTCACTTTGATTTCAGATCTGTACTACCTGAGCGACTTACTCAAGGGTTGTACCTTCTGGCAAGCCTGGTCATGGCTTGAGTCTAGTCCTTGCATCTGTAGTATGCTCCTGATGTTGGTCATTTTATTTTATGAGAAGCTGATGTGGAGATTATCTTCTGCTGCGCAACAATATCTGGAACCCAGGAGCTCTTGAACTCTCAAACTCATGAGATTGCTGCCAAGAAGTCACCTGCGTTCAGGGAAAGAAACTCAAAGTACAAGAGGCAGTCAGAGATTTGAGGTTTAGTTTCAGCTTTGTTCAGACAAGTATGTGTACTTCTTGCCATATATGATCAGCTACTCTAACTGCTGAAAGTTGGAAGAGAGGAAAAATATACTTTCCTTCTCCTTCCCTCCCTGCTGGACATCTGAGGGAGACCTTAAAGAAGATAATAACCGCTTTTTCTTTTTTTTTTTTTTTTAATGGCAATAAGTGGTCCTGCTATATGGCTGATTCTCTTTGGAATACTTCTTTCCCACATTATCATGGGGACCAAGAGACCAAGAAGTATCATTCCATTATCCCCAAGTACAAGTCTATAATTTTTGCAGTCATTCTTCCATCTTTGTTAAGAAGCTACTTAACAGCGCAAAACACCATTAAGCTTCCATAGCACTTGACTGAACAAAGGTGGTTAAATCTGTGTTGTTGATTGTTGGCCCTGTAACAGTGAAAGGAACAAAGGGAGTGAGACCCAAAGAGATGGTAGTAGAAAAAAAGACTACTCTTAAGCCCCTCAGGATATCTGATCCTCCTGGTCCTTTGAGAGAGTGAGCAAGAACATGCACATTGCATTAGCAAAAGACACTGAGATATGGGTAACTGAACAGTTAGGAAAATATCTGTTCTTCTAAGGTAACCAAATATCTGAAAAAAAAATCAATGAGCAAATATTAAAGTGCCTTCTGTGTGTCAGATACTGTGTTAGGCACTGGGGATATAAGTACAAAACTATATCCTTTATTTGTTGGCTCATTAAAGAGCTCCTCCCATCTTCAATTCTCCAATCCCATCCCCATTGCTCCCATACATTAGATAAAACCAGTGCTTTACTCCCTGCTCTCAGAAGTAGGGATCCAAGGCTAACAACATTTTTAAAGCCCATTCTAGAGTCATCAGAAGGAGAAAGAAAGGCATGGAATGGGATTGTAAATGCCCAAGAGAGAGTAAGAAGGTAAAAGAGGATGGGTCATAGAATGAAACAAAAGTCTATTTAACCACTTAACATCATAGCTTCTCAAGAGGATATTTATTTCAAATACATGGTCAGAATAAACCTAAAAATTCTTCCCCTAAGCTTATGATCAAACTTTCTCCTACATTACCCTGGTTTCTTAGATAATAGGCTTAACTTAGTTCAGTTGCTACATGGTATTGATACCACTGAGTTCACATTCAAAGGTACATATCTGTCAGATGAATTCTTGTCTCAGCTTTCTTTAGATGGAGAAGCTAAAAGTCCTCTTGAAGATTGCTTCTTGCACCTTAGGGCATCAGTGCTAGACTGGCTGCAGTCCTTGGCCAGGGCTCTGACTCTGATTCCTAGGGTTTATTCTCCTGACCTTTTGAAACTCCAAAAGTGGGAAACTCCATTCCCTTCACAGGGCAAAGAGAGTGAGTGAAGGAATCACAAATTCTCCAGAACCAAATGAGGCAAATAAAAAGTAGTTGAAGCTGATGGGTTTAAACATTTTTCCATTATTCCCTTCTATTCTCTGACACTTACACCACCTGGTGCAGGCCCTGCTGGTTGATCTCCCTGTCACAAGTATCTCCTTACTCCAGTCCATTTTCCGCTCAGCTACTGTTCACCTAAGTTTCATGAAATTATGATTGCCTGCAGACACTATCAAAGTGATTTTTTTTCATTTTTCAAATGCTTCATCAACTTCTGATTTACATCTTTCATTTCTGCCAGATTTTGAGTTTCAAATTTTCTCCCCGTTTTTCCCCTACCCACCACCCCAAAATAGCAGTCCCACAGGATATCCCCTCCTGCAATCTGCTCTCTCCCATACCCCCTTAGACTTTTCCAGTAGGGCATGGTGGATCACTATGCCCCAGTGCCTGTATATCTTATTTCCCAATTACATGTAAAATAGTATTAATAATAGTATATATTTTAAACATTTGATTTTAAAACTTTGAATTCCAGATTCATTCCCTTCCTCCCTTGCCACCCACCCTTACTGGGAAGATAAGCAGTTCAGTATAGGTTGTAAATGTGTAGCTAATGCAAAACATTAACATAGTAGATATATTGTAAAAGACTGACTATATTTCCCTCACTCCTATCCCACCTCCCACTTGTTCTATTCTCTACTTTGATCCTGTCCCTTTTCAAAAGTGGGTGCTTCTAACTTCCCTGCCCCCCAGCCTGCCCTCCCTTCCATCATCCCACCTCTCATCCCCTTCCCCCCTACTCTCCTATAGGATGAGATACTCTATTTAGTGTGTATGTCATTCCTTCCCTGAGCCAAATTCAGTGAGAATAAGGTTGACCCATTCCCTTTTGTCTTCCTATTCTTCCCCTCCATTGTAACAATTTTCCCTTGCCTCTTCTATATGAGATAGTTTACCCCATTCTGTCTCTCCCTATCTCCTCTAATTATATTCCTCTCTCACCTCTTAATTTCACCTTTTAAGTATCGTCCCTTCTTATTAAATTGGTCCTGTGACCTCTATCTATATATACCTGTAAACATATATACACACATTCACATATGTATTCATAATACACCTGTATAACCTCCTGTATAGACATATATATTTCTATTCCTTTCAACTATTTTCATACTGAGAAAAGTTTCATCAGTTACAATTATCATTTTTCCATGTAAGAATGTTAAAAGCTCAACTTTGATAAGTTCCTTATGATTTCTTTTCCCTGTTTACCTTCTCATGCTTCTCTTGCTTCTTGTATCTGAATGTCAAATTTTCTATTCAACTCTGGTTTTTTCATCAGGAATGCTTGAAAGTCCTCTATTCCACTGAATGACCATATTTTCCCCTGAAACATGATACTCAGTTTTGCTGGGTAGGTGATTCTTGGTTTTAATCCCAGCTCCTTTGACCTCTGGAATATCACATTCCAAGCCCTTCAATCCCTCAGTGTAGAAGCTGCCAGATCCTGGGTTATCCTGATTGTGTTTCCACAATATTCAAATTGTTTCTTCCTGGCTGCTTGTAATATTCTCTCCTTGATCTGGGCATTTCAGAACCTGGCTATAATATTCCTAGGAGTTTTCTTTTTGGGATCTTTTTCAGGAGGTGATCGGTGGATTCTTTCAACCTCTATTGTGCCCTCTGGTTCTCAAACATCAGGGCGGTTTTCCTTGAGAATTTCTTGGAGGATGCTTTCCAGGCTCTTACTTTGATCATGGCTTTCAGGCAGGTCAATAATTTTTAAATATCTTCTTTGATCCAGCGACATTGGCCTCCTTGCTGCCCAATGAACAAGATTTTCTTGTTCCTCATGCTTGGAATGCTGTATGTCTCTCCCCACCAAAAGAGCATCTTCTACAGGAAGCCTTTCATGCTCTCTCTTGATTCTAACGTCTTCCCTCTGTTGATTATCTTCCCTTTGCCCCCTGCACGGCCTGTTTGTGCCCATCCGCTTTCATGTTGTCTCCCTCACTTGACGGTGAACTCTCTGAAGACCAGTTCTCTTTTACCTTTCTTTGTATCCCCAGTGCTTAACATGGTGCTTGGTACAGGGTAGGCGCTTAATGCATGCTTACTGACTGTTTGTTTTTTTTTGGAGTGGGGAAGGCAGGGCAATTAGGGTTAAGTAACTTGCCCAACATGGCTAGTAAGTGTTAAGTGTCTGAGGCTAGATTTGAACTCAGGTCCTCCTGACTCCAGGGCTGGTGCTCTATTTACTGTGCTACCTAGCCCTCCCTTGACTGATTAAAAAAGAGTTTATTTATTTATTTCCCCCCTAATTACATGTAAAAACAATGTTAAACATTCCTTTTTTAAAACTTTGGGTTCCAAATTCTCTCTCTCCCCCCTCCCCTACCTGGTCATAGATAAGGCAAGCAATTAAACATTGGTTATACAGGTGCTGACTGACTTTCTTGAATGCTTCTGCAGCCAATCAAAGAGTCCTCTTCAACGTGTAATTAGCCAATCTTAGCAAGCAGGGAATGTCTCTCCACATGTTCCATAGTCTGTCTCTCCAAGGCACATTCCCTTACATGTCATCTTGATTCTTCTGGAAATAGGTTTTCTACGTTTTCCACATGAGAAACACTCATTCTGCACATGTGACAATCATCATTATACTGCTTTCTTCTTCTTCTTCTATCCACTAAGCATAGGTGACCCTCAAGGCTCTGTCCCTAGACTTGAGGCCAAGGGAAGTTTTGGAGTGGGAAATGGGTGTGTGCTCTGTTAGAACTGAGCTAAGCTCTGAATCTGTCTCTCATACCTTTGAAGTAAATATTTCTCTGTAAAAACTAATCCAACTATTAGTAACTGAATGGAATTGGGGTGCAGGTCACTTGAGGAAATACCATGGCTGTGTGTTAGAGCCATTTTCAGAGAACCTAGACATCCCCCAAACCTCCTTAAGGGTACCTGAGAACCTTGGGTGGAAGGGTGAAATGTGACACAGCTGACCTTCAGACAGGGCAGACCGGGGGAGTCTGTGTTACACATGGTATTCTGGTTGCCTGTACTTATATTCCTTTCCTGGCTTCCCTGGCATCTTTCAAGTATTGGAGAAAATCTCATTTTTTACAGGAAACTTTTCATAAAAGCCCTTTTAATGTTAGTGTTCTCTATTTAGAACTCTATTTCAAATTTATCCTAGAGATAGCTTGATTGTGCATAGTTATGTAGCAAGGGCCATCCTTTCATGCAGCATGCAAATGTTATGTGGCTCAAAGGGAGGCAAAATAGATATCTCTAGCTTCTTCTCCTCCCACCATTCTCCAAGGAGGCAAAGCAGGAGTTGGAAGGCAGGGGTTGGCCACCACTATGCTCTCCTCAGAGAGCCAGTAATAGGCTACAATTAGACTTATCTGCTCCCTTAAATATCGTTTTTAAATAGGCTCAGTCTAACTTCTGACCACAGATGACAAGATATTAGAGAAGTTAACCCCAGTGCCCATCTACTTAACTTTCTTTAAAAATTTTTTAATTGCTTCTTTTTTTACACTATTATAGGTATCCCCAGTATTGCTCCCTCTTTCACTCCCAAAGAGCCATCCCATATAATAAGTTGTAATTTTGAAAGAGGAAAAAAATATAAGCATAACTGACCAATACATTGAAAAGATCTGGGGGGGGGGTGGAGTCAAGATGGCAGAGTAGAAACAGGACTTTTGCTGGGGCTCTGGCTCTCACTTCCTCCAATTCATGTAAAAGGTGACTCTGAACAAACTTTGGAGCTACAGAACCCATAAAATGACACAGAGAAGTTAACTTCCTACTGAGTACAGCCCGGCAGGCTGGCAGGAAGTAGCCAGTGCAGAGCTCTGGGAGCCAACCTCAGCCCCGCACAAGCCAAAGGTTTTAGCCTCGGGGTGGGTTTGACCAGCCACCAGCTGGAGGGACTTCAGATCACCAGCATCTGTGGCTGTTTCCAGAATTATCAACCCATAGATGCTAAGGACAAAGTGAGAGGTCAGTGCAGTGTGGACTTTGGGATCCAGTAGTTTGGGAGAGCAGTTGGCCTTTATCCCCTGTAGGGAGAAGCCACTGAGGTGCTGCGGCCATGTGGCAGCTTCATCTCCTGGCCTGCAGATGGTAGGGGGACCAATAGACCAGTCTGAGTGGTAATAGCTCTTGCTTTAACCCACTTGGATCTGGATTGTGGTCTAGGGTAGAGGTCCTGGATTGTGTGACCAGCTTGCCAGAGAGTGTGGAGGCTTCTGAGAGGGCACTCAATAATAGCTCCAGCAGCTGAGAAAACCCCAGCATTTGGTACAAAGCTCCCCTGTCTGGTAGCAGAGTCCTATTGTGGCAAAAAAGCCGAAAAGTCAAATAATTGAGTGGCAATATGAGTAAATGAGGGAAGCAAAGCAAACAGAAGAATCCAACATTAGACTCCTATTTTGGGGACAAAAAAGGATCAGAGCATGGAACAGGAGGAAGACAGTGAAGTCAGAACTTCTGCGCCAAAAGCTTCCAAGAAAATATGAGTTTGTTACAGACCACAGAGGAACTTAAAAAGGATTTTGAAAACCAAATAAGAGAAGTGGAGTAAAAATTGGGAAAAGAAATGAGAACGATGCAAGAAAATTACAAAATGAGAGTCAACAACCTGACTGAAGAAAATAGCACCTTAAAAAAATAGACTAACTCAAATGGCAAAAGAGGCTCAAAAAGGCAATGAGAAGAATGCCTTAAAAAGCCAAATTTGTCAGATGGAAACAGAATCTCAAAAGCTCACTGAAGAGAATCATTCCTTCAGAATTAGATTGGAGCAAATGGAAGCTAGTGACTTTATGAGAAATCAAGATACTATTAAACAGATCCAAAAAAAATAGAAGGCAATGTGAAATATCTTATTGGGAAAATACTGACCTGGAAAATAGATCCAGGAGAGATAATTTAAAAATTATTGGACTACCTGAAAGCCATGATCAAAAAAGAACCTAAAAATCATCCTTCAAGAAATTCTCAAGGAAAATTGCCCTGATGTTTGAGAACCAGAGAGCACAATAGAGGTTGAAAGAATCCACCAATCACCTCCTGAAAAAGATCCCAAAAAGAAAACTCCTAGGAATATTATAGCCAGGTTCCAGAATTCCCAGATTAAGGAGAGAATATTACAAGCAGCCAGGAAGAAACAATTTGAATATTGTGGAAACACAATCAGGATAACCCAGGATCTGGCAGCTTCTACACTGAGGGATTGAAGGGCTTGGAATATGATATTCCAGAGGGCAAAGGAGCTGGGATTAAAACCAAGAATCACCTACCCAGCAAGACTGAATATCATGTTTCAGGGGAAAATATGGTCATTCAGTGGAATAGAGGACTTTCAAGCATTCCTGATGAAAAAACCAGAGTTGAATAGAAAATTTGACATTCAGATACAAGAAGCAAGAGAAGCATGAGAAGGTAAACAGGGAAAAGAAATCATAAGGAACTTATCAAAGTTGAACTATTAACATTCTTACATGGAAAAATGATAATTGTAACTTATGAAACTTTTCTCAGTATGAGAATATTTGAAGGGAATATATATATATATATATATACACACACATACATATATATGTCTATACAGGAGGTTATACAGGTATATTATGAATACATATGTGAATGTGTGTATATATGTTTACAGGTATACATAGATAGAAGGCACAGGATCAGTTCAATGGGAAGGGATGATACTTAAAAGGTGAAACTAAGATGTGAAAGAGGAATATAATTAGAGTAGATAGGGAGAGACAGATTGGGGTAAACTGTCTCTTATAGAAGAAGTAAGGGAAAATGGTTACAATGGAGGGAAGAACACGAAGTCAAAAGGGAATGGGTCAACCTTATTCTCATTGAATTTGACTTAGGGAGGAAATGACATACACACTAAATAGAATATCTCACCCTATAGGAGAGTAGGGGGGAAGGGGACGAGAGGGGGGATGATGGAAGGGAAGACAGCCTGGGGGGGAGGGAAGTTGGAAGCACCCACTTTTGAAAAAGGACAGGATCAAAGTAGAGAACAGAACAAGTGGGAGGTGGGATAGGAGGGAGGGAAATATAGTCAGTCTTTTACAATATATCTACTATGGAAATGTTTTGCATAGCTACACATGTACAAGGTATATTGAATTGCTTATCTTCCCAGTAAGGATGGGTGACAAGGGAGGAAGGGAATGAATCTAGAATTCAAAGTTTTAAAATCAAATGTTTAAAAAAAATATATATATATATACACACACACACACATATACATCAATATTATTTTACATGTAAATGGGAAATAAGATATACAGGCATTGGGGCATAGATATCCACCATTCCCTACTTGAAAGTTGGAAGAGGTATGGGAGAAGATATGTGAGAGAGCAGATTGAAGGAAGGGATATCTAGTGGGATCACTATTGTGGGGTGGTGGGTAGGGGAAAAATGGGGAGAAAATTTGTAACTCAAAATCTTGCGGAAATGAATGATATAAACTAGAAGTTAATAAAACATTTGATTAAAAGAAAAAGAAAAAGTCTGAAAACATGTTTAGTGTGTAACCCCTATGAAGATGTCTTCTCATATCTCTTTATTCTAGTCATGCTTGATCTTTATAATTTTGTTACCTTCACTTTTGACTTTTTTGGTGTGTGGTTCTTTCTTTTTTTTTTTTTTTTAAAGCAATTGGGGTTAAGTAACTTGCTCAAGGTTACACAGCCAGTTATTTCTGGGTGTGGTTCTAAGTATCTGAGCCTGGATTCGATCCCCAGGTCATCCTGACACTGGGGCTGGTGCTCTTACTCGCTGTGCTATCTGACCGCGCCTGTGTGTGATTCTTTCCATTTATATTGTAGTCACTGTGTATTTAATTTTTTTGGCTCTTCTTATTTCATTTTGCATCAGTTTTGCTTTTTCTTTTTGCTTCTTGGAGGGGGGAAGGCAGGGCAGTTGGGGTTAAATGACTTGCCCACGGTCACATGGCTAGTAAGTGTTAGGTGTCTGAGGCCAAATTTGAACTCAGGTCCTCCTGGCTCCAGGGATGGTGCTCTATTTACATTAATCAGTTTTTATAGATCTTTCTGTGCTTCTCTGTGTACATCACACACATATAATTTCTTATAGCACAATATCATTCCATTATATTAATGTACTATAATTTGTTTACCCATTTCTCCAGTTGGTGGGCTTCTACTTTGTTTCCAGTGCTTTGCTATCACGAAAAGTTCTGCTATAACTATTTTTTGTATATGGGGAATTTCCTCTTATCAATGGTTTCCTTGAGGTATAAGCCTTGGTATTTTACTTACTTAATTTTCTAACAAATGTCAGATACTGGCAAAGTAAACTGGAAAGTCTTTCTTCCAAATAGGATTTTGAACTCATGGGGAAAAGATGATCTTGGTAAAGTGTGTCTTAATGCTATGCCTTGAAGATAGCGTTATTTTCTCATACTAAAATGTATTTCAACATCTAAGTCTGTTTCCTTAAAAGAAAAACAATAATAGCAACTTCTGAACCCCTAACAAATATGCAAATCATTTCCTATATTCAAGGCATTTTGCTGAATGTTGGAGAAATACAGACAAAAATGAAATAGTCCCTCCCTTCAAGAAACTTAGACACTAGTAAGAGACAAAACATATATACAGATAAATAAATACAAAATGTCCCAGGGTAACTTTAAGGAGAAAATATTAACAATAAAAGGGTGGGATGACATTAGGAAAGGCCTTATATAGGCGATAGTATTTGAGCCGTACCTTAAGGGAAACTCGAGGGATGCCAAAAAGTAGGGATGAGGAAGGAGCATGTTCCAGACATGCAGGGACCCTTCATGCAAAGGTGGGGGAGGTAGGATGAGTTAACAGAGCATTTTGAGTCATCAAAATTTTGAAAAGTCTCTTAACTTTTCTCCCCTTTTAGGCAAGTAGAGACAAGCTCACAGAGCATATCATCAGTCTAAGAGGAGGAAAAAGAAGGGGAGGCCCTCCATTGGAATATGAACAGCTACAACTAGTCTGACTGCTTTGTTCAGTTGCTGCTAATAATAAGGTTAAATAGCTTAATCCCTAGATAGGATCTTCATTTCTGGACCCTTAAACCCTGTGTCACAAGAAAGACTAGATAGGAGAGGGTGAGTGAATTAACATAAGTTAATAGATCATGAAGCCATGATTTCATCAGTGTGGATGGTGCAGATTACAAGCCTGGTAGTACCCAACAGATGATCTTCATGTCTAACATTTTGCAGTGGTTTAAGATTTATAAAACACTTTACATCTATTATTTCATTTGATCATCACAACAACCCCATCGTTAGATTAAGTGAGCATTATTATACCTAAAACCTAGATACAGGAACTGAGGCTCAGAGAGTTTAGTAATCATATTGAGGGATGAGGAATGTTTGGTGCAAACCCAGGTCTTTAGGAAACTGAAGTCCATTGCACTTTCCGTTAAACTTGCAGGCTCCATTTAGAAGTTGTGATTGAAAAAAAAATCATCTGTGGCTATTCTTCCAATGAGAAGTTCCTCCATACTTAGTCATCCTGGAGTAGAATCTCTCCTGGGCCCATATTGAAGCTTCTCTACTTTGGTAGGACCTGACAGAGTTTGTCCTCCACTCTAGTAATTACCACTACTACTGGAAAAGTGACTCAGATCATATACCTTGCTAAACACACAATTAATTCTTCCCCTTTCCCCTGATTTTTCAGAGGGCTCAATTAAGTAGAAAGATTTAATAGAACATTGAATCTTCTTATCATTTCTCAAAATGGGTGCCACCAAATGTGTCAGGGATATTCACTAGGTCTCTCTTTCTTTGAAAAAAAAATCAATTGATATCTTGCATTTTTATAAGATTTTCATTCTTTTTTTGTTATTTTGTAAAAAAAAAAAACTAATCTATTTCTCCTATTGTCCCCTTTTTTGCACACCTCCCTCTCCCCGCAACTAAGAAGAATACTTACCCTCACCTCAAGTAAAACCCTTAATAGTTGTGGTCTTCATTTTCTCATTTTTATAAACAGTTTATGAAATATTGGAATTAATTTTCTTTGAATATTTAATAGAATTTACTAGTAAACCAATCTCATCCTAGAATTTTTTTTCTTTGGGATTATATTTATGACTTGTATAATTTCTTTTTCTGATACTGGGTTATTTAAGTAACTTGTTTATTCTTTTGTTAACCTGGATATTTTATATTTTTTAAAGTATTCATCTATTTCCTCCAAATTGTCAGTTTTATTGATACATAGATAAGATAGTTTCTGGTAATTTCCTTTATTTTCTCTTTAATTTCTTTTTCATTTTTGCAACAAACTTTCCCCCCTCTGTTTTAAAAAAAAAATCATATTAGCTACTGTTCAATTATTTCATTAATTTTTTTTTTTGGAGGGGGAAGGCAGGGCAATTGGGGTTAAGTGACTTGCTCAAGGTCACATGGCTAGCAAATGTTAAGTGTCTGAGATTGGATTTGAACTCGGGTCCTTCTGACTCCAGGGCTAGTGCTCTATTCACATACCACCCAGCTGCCCCCTATTAGTTTTTTTTAAAGCTAAATGTTTTATTGATCAATTCAACGATCTTTTTGCTTTTGATTTTATTATTTCCTTCTTTAATTTTCAGAATTTCTACTTTTCATTTACTTGGGGATTTTAAAATTTGTTCTTCATCAAGTTTTTAAGTTGCATGCTTAATTCACTGATTTGCCCTTTCTCTTTTGTTGATTAAATCATTTAGTGATATATATTTTCTCCTCAGAACTTCTTTATTTGCATCCCATACATTTTGGCATTTTGTCCCATTATTGTCATTGCGTTAATGACACCTTTGGTGTCCATCTGATCCACCCTGACTCTCACCTTTGTCTCCAGGAAACTGTACCATGCACAGCAGCCATACCTTGGTAAAGTGTTTTGGCAGAAGGTCTAAACCAGGCTGAAGGTAACTGAGGGGTCTCAAACCTTTTGGTGAGTTAGGTGGGTGTATATCCCAAACATGTGAAGACTTACCCTGGTGGAATGGATACATGAGAAAAAATTGTTCCAATGGCCATTACTGCAGCTGAGGCGGGCATTGTGGAGTGCTTAGATCTTGGTTTGACAGAAGATGTCGAGGTCATTCACTGATTCTTGAGACATCACCTGTCACCTTGATTTTGTCCTGTCACTGGATTGTGATGACTCTGGAAGAGAGAGTGAGGCAAATGATTTTGTACAACTCTGTCTCACTTAAATCCAATATACGCATGAATCAAGAGATATCACCCATATTATTCTACCATTTTTACCTATCTCAAAGTATTGTGGCGACAGGCAAGTGATGACACAGCAGGTGTGGATACACTGGGAGTTATAGTCACAATCCTGTAAACAGGCAGCCCAGGTCATAGGGTAGTTTCTCACTGGAAGCACCCAGGCAGCCCCTTGGGTGTCTGAGTAGCCTTTTAAGGACTGCTCACCTCCTGGGGATTAGGAAGGGACTAGAAAAGGTGCCCTAAAAATTGTCTGCTTATCCAGCCTTGGCCTGATTACCACACCAGGCTCCTCCCTATGGTCAAAACACAAAAAAATGTACAAAAACTTTTGTAAAGATCATTCAACTCACCATCAGGACATGAAATGTCAACACACTTATAGATCCAGTAGACCTGAAAGATGAAAAGCTTTTGCTGAGAGAGAACTTAGCAGGTATGGCATCCAAATAAGCATCCCTGAGTGAAACAAGCAAATGAAGGCTAGCTTACTGAAGTTGGAGCTGGATACACCTTTTTATGGAGTGGATGTGGTGAAGGGGAGTGCTGTGAAACTGGTTTAAGTTTTGTAATCAAAAGTAATGTAGTTAACAAGCTTGTATGCCTACCATTTTCTTATCTGAAATCATGATTGAGTCTTTGTTTTTTTCAATTTAACTGAAACATAACAGAATTTGCTTGAGTCCCTTATTTTAAATCTATGTGTTTTAAGTGTTTCTTTTTTCCTGTTTATTAAATTTTTTCTCTTAAATGTAAAAATAACTGTAATGTTTGTTTTTCAAAATTTTGAAATTTTCTCCTTATCTCCTCCCCTCCTTTCAAATTATACCTGTGTAGTTATGAAAAACACATTTTCCTATTAGCCATGTTGAAAAAGAAAACAGACCAAAAAAAAAACCCAAGAAAAAGAAAGTTTAAAAAAGTATGCTTTGATGTACATTCAGACTTCATCTGTTCTTTCTCTGGAGAATGGATAGAATTTTTCACTAGAAGTTCTTCAGAATTGTCTTGGATCATTAGATTGCTGAGAATAGCTAAGTCATCCATAGTTGATCATCATATAATATAGCTGTACTCTATATGATGCTCTGGTTCTATTCACTTCACAAGTGTGTTTCTTGTACACTGCATATAGGTGAATTCTCCTTTCTAAGCCATTCTGCTATCCTTCTCTGTGAATTCATCCCATTCACACTTATGATTGTTAATTGTGTACAGTATTTTACTCCATACTCTCCTCCTATACTTTTCCTTTCTTTGCCCTCACCTTCCTCTTTACAAATAAGAAGAAAAAGGTAGAAGAGGAGTTTGCCTGACTTAAAAGTCTGTGATCTTATAAGCAAAGGAAACTTTTCCTCTCTGTTGCAGTTTTTTTCTTCTCTTAACCCTGACCCTGAACCCAGATTTTTATTCTTTCTTTCTTTTTAAATTTCCTTCCACATTTCTCTCTCCAACAACTGACTTTTCTTTTTTTCATGACTGTTCTTACCTGCCCTGTTCTCTCTCTTAAACCCCTCTCTACTCTTTCCTTGTCTATATATTATCATTTTTCTTTTTGAGATTAATGCATTTTTGTATCAAAATCTCTATGTCTATGTGTATGTTGGCATAATTGGTTCAGATAAAAGCAAGGTTCATGGGATGCCCATTTCCTTCACCTTTTCCTTTATGATAATATATATCTTGTGTACCTCTGTTGTGTCATAGTGATTTTCTTTCCTTTTTTTCCTCTCCCCTCCATGTTCTTCCTATTTATCTCCTAAGACCATTAAAACAGGACAGAGCAACCCACAGATGCTGTCATTTTAACCTCTCTATGACCCTTAAAGATATATTTTTATGCTTCTAAAAGTATCTTGAAAAAACCCCACACTTCAAAAAATTCCTCTATTAACATGTAAACAATTCATCCTCACATATTCCCTCTCAATTAAACAAATATGTGTGCCTGTATGTACTTTTCTTGGTACTTGCATACTCAATTCTGACCTTTTTATCAGGAGTGCTTGGAAATTCTCCTCAGGTTCATTTTTTCCCCCTTAAGATTTATACTACACTTTGCCAGCCAGATAGGTTATTTTTGGTTGTAAACATTTATCTCTTGTCTTTTGGAATATCAAAATTCCAAGTTCTTTTCTTCTTAGTAGTGACAGCTACTAATTCTTGTGTGATCCTTATGTGGTTTCTTAGAACTCCTTATTTGGATGCTTGTAGTATTTTTTTCTTTGGCCTAGAAATCTAGATTTTGGCTATGATGTTCATTGAGTTCACTCATTGCTCATGAGTGTCTTCTAATAATTATTTTCAGATAGTCCAATAATTCTTCAATTATATTTTATAGGTCAGTTGTTTTTGATACTCTTCTTCTTATATTTTCTTCTGCTTTTAAAACATTTTGGTTTTGTTTTTAATATTTATTATTGTATTATTGAATCTTTTTCTCCCTCCATTGGTCCCATTCTAATTTTCAGAGCATGTAATTCCTAAATGAGATTTTCCACTGATTATTCTATGGTTTCAATTTTTCTTGCCATTCTTTCCTCCCTAGCTTTTCCATTTGGTATCTCTTGCTTAAGTTCTATACTCCTGAAATCCCTATATTTTGAACATTTTCTCTCCCAAAGTTTTTCTTGGATACTCTAGGTCACAACATTATTTTGATTCCAGGACAACAAAACTCTATGTGTTAATCACATGACTGTTCCACCTGAAGATATAAATTTTAGATCTTCAGAAAATAATAACCAAATTCATTTCAAAGAACAAAACATCTAGAAACTCAAGGAACATAATGAGAAAAAGTGTAAATGAAAGGGCCAGAGTATTACCAGGTCTCAAACTGTATACAGTAGTAGTCATCAAAACTCTTTGGTCCTGGTTAAAAAACAAACTGTAGAACACCCTAGGGAAGGAAGAATCAGAAACAACTTTTAAAATTTAATTATTGGTCTCTTTATTAATTCATTCATTGATTTATCCATTTATCCCTCCATTTGTTGATTTTTATTGGTTTATTTATTCATTTACTCATTTCTTTAGCTTTTTATTTACTTCTAATTAATTAATTTGTTTTTAGTTTTCAGCATTCACTTCTATAAGCTTTTGGGTTTTAAATTTTCCTCTCCCTCCTCAAGATAGCATGCAATCTGATATAGGCTCTTGTAGCAGCAAGCACCCCAGCATACCCAGGGTGGCTGCCAACTCAGGTTCTTAGATCTGCTTTTCTAAAGGAAAGCAACTCAAAATGGGTTAACAAGCTTACTTTAATCAATCAAACATATATCGTTTACCTAGTTCAGGAGGAAAAGGTCAGCACCCCGAACTTCAGCATATACAGACAGAAGTTACAAGGCAGAGAAACAGATCAAGCTGACAGGCTTCCAAATTGTCCAACCATTACATCCATACCAAATCACAGTTACCAGAGAGGGGAGCATCAACATCTGGGTTTTTCAAAGCCGGGGGGCTCTCAACAGCTGTCCAGAGTCTCATCTGGTCAAATCACACAACACTTCTCAAAGTGAGCCCCAAAGCAAAGCCTCACGTCAGGGATTATATAGCCTTCTCCTGGGTCAGAGAATGTAACCACCCTCTTGACCCCCTGCCCAATCACACAGCTATAGAGTCCCTAACATATCCCCCACAACTCTTCATAATTGGCTCTAATACCACTGCCATCGTTCCCCCCAGGTTCTGCCAGCTGGAGCCCTTTACCATTTCTCTGCTCTCCCAGCCCACCTTGCTTGCTTCCAAAGGCTGGTGTTTAAGTGAGGTGAAGGGGAATCCTCATTTTAGGTATGTATAATTGGGTGGTTTAGGATGTTCTTCAGTTGACACCGCAGCAATTATAATAGTGAGTATAATTAGGAAAATCTTCCCATCCCATGGATAGATTACGGACTTTGTCTGGAGCTGGCAACCTTTTCATACCATATGTGCTATCCCCAGAAATGAGTCCCTTCTGGTGACACATTTGCTTTAGATCTTTCTAGTGGGCAGCTTGTGCTAAGTTCTGGAGAGCTTGAGATGTTGTAGCAATTTCTTTGCCATTATATGGCAGAAAGACGAGGGGAGCTGCATCAAAGAAGACTGACCACAGAGACATAAAGAGCTGCCCACTCAGTAAGCACAGTTTAAGGACACAAAATGCATTAAAGACTTGAGAGGGACAAGGCATTATGGTCTCACCTCATTTGCATATAACTGTTATGTGATAAAAGAGGGTAAAACTGAAAAAAGAAAAATCACAAATAATTTATTGGCTGAAATGTAATTTTAAGAGCATGATTGATTTCATAGGGGGAAATTCGGTGAATTCTTGCCTTTTAAGTAAAAAGATTAAGCGAGGGGCTGCTAGGTGGCACAGTGAGTAAGAGCGCCAGCCCCAGAGTCGGGAGGACCTGGGATCGGTTCTGACCTCAGATATTTAACACCCACCCAAAAAAACTTGCCGTGTAAACTTGGGCAAGTTATTTAACCCCAATTGCTTAAAAAAAAATTAAGCTATAGAAAGATATAGGCACATAGGAAAATAGGAACCTGGTGCTCAAGATTGAAGAACAGCAAGCAGAAGGGAAAGAAACAGTAGGAGCTTTGAAAAGCAATTTGTTGGTACTACTGAAGAGAAAATAGCAAGAACACTTTGGTGATAGGAAGGCTTTGCCTACTAGTGCCTGATTGGTGGGATGAAGACTGTAGTTTCAGCTATTGCCCTCTAGCACCACCTGCAGTTTGAGAGGTGAAGCTTCTGATAAAGGGACAGTGCCCCTTTTTGCCCTTTCTGGTTTGAGAGGTAAAAATAAAACAAAACAAAAAGAAAAGAAAAAAAAGGAGGGAGGGGGCGGGAAGACAGGTAGTGCTGCCCCTGCTTTGTTGTTGTAGGGAGATTCTAAATTTACTCTCATAAACTACCTGTACACTAGCAGGTTAGGCTCCCAAAGTAAGGGATCCCATCCTTCTTTCAGGGTTCCAGGTATATTCTTGAGTGGCTGGAAGTGTCTTCTCTAAAGTTTTAGATTGAACTCTATTCCAATGTGTTCTCTCTAAAAAGCAGTAATCAGTCATTAGCATACTAGGCTAATTTAACCAATTCACATCAATTCATTTTTTGACAAATGGATCTTTACAGAGAAGATATATCAAGAACAGAAGAATGAATCATTCCTCCTAACTAAAGCCATACTCTCTCCTATCTCACCTCAGTCTGAAGAGAGTGGGTTTGAACTTAAGGTATTTTCTACATCACCCCATCAAGTTTACTATCAAAAGTGGTATAGACAACAGACAAAGTCACTCTAGAAAGCAGCAACTGACAGATCTGATCCCCTGCTAGGCAGAGTTCTACAGGTCACTCTTTGGGACTTCAAAATCTGCCATGGACTCTATCCCTAGAGCTCTGGTGGCATTCTTAACCCTTCAGACTTCACAAGGCCACAGTTTAGTCCATCCTCAGTTCAATATTCTTTCACCAAAGGCAAAAAAACAATAGAAGCAATAGCACTGTGATTTAAGGTTATGGATGGATTTTGCTGTCTTTTATTGTTCATGCATTTGTTTTTTAACATTTGTGTAGCCGTTATATTATGTTATTATTATTTCTTTGGCCTTATTTAGTAAATGATTTTTTTAAAGCAATTGGGGTTAAGTAACTTGGCCAGTTATTTCTGGGTTTGGTGCTAAGTATCTGAGCCCAGATCTGATCCAGGTCATCCTGACACTGGAGCTGGTACTCTTACTTGCTGAGCCATCTGGCCACTCTATAAATGATTTTTTTTAAAAGATCTAAGAATATCATTATTGTGAGTGGTTAGTTATACAAAAAGAAACACATCAGTGTGGCCCCAGGACCTGGAATTGTGAATGGGGGAGTGTATTTCATCTCAACAGGGCTTCTCCTAAGACAGAGAGAATCTGAGTATCTCTGTGTGGTGGTGGTCAGTTTCTTGGAATCTAGATCTGCTAGTGTGAAAGCAGGTTGGAATGGAGAGAGTGAAGAGGCACCTGCCTATCTCATGCTGGGACTGATAGTGTTAAATTGTAGGGGTGGCCACGTTAAGGGCGACTTCCATTAGGATGGGAACCAATGAATCAAAACAAGAAAAATGAAACTGAAGGGGATGAACTAAATTGAAGTGTGAAGGCAATGGGAGGCCAGGAAAGCCAAGTGCTCAGAATTTATTTTCCTACTGACAGCAGCTGTGTGTGCCAAGTACTTTCTGATTTCACAGCTCAGTGTCTGTTATGTCTTTTTGTGCATCTTCATAGTGAGAGGCAGTGTGGTGCAGTGGTTTGAGGGTCAGCCTCTGACATATACTAGCTGTGTGCCTTTGAGCAAGTTACTTCTCAGGGATTCTAAGGAATTCTCTAGGACCATAAGTTACAAAGCAATTGCTGATCTGCAACAGAGGAGGGAGCTTCCAAACAGATAACAGGCGCATCAATACAAGTAAAAAGTGTTGCCACCAAAGTGGACATGGGATCTGACAAGGAAGGTATATTGGTCACTTACTCAATCCCTGGAGATTTTGTTTTCTTATTAAATGGTAATTGATGACTTTTCCCCCCGTGATGAGTATAATGTTTATATCTGGAAAGGATTTAGAGATCACCTAGCTGAAAAAGCTTCATTTTGCAGATGATGGAACTGGACTAGTCAGTATTGTCTCATCTTCGTTCATCTGCCTATTGGTAATATTACAAGATTTAAAGATGGTCATTGTGTTGTGGGGTGTGTTTTAAATTTTAATGAACATAAACTAATTAGTTTTGTGGAGGGGAGATAACAGGACTTTTTTTGTCTTTTAGCTTCTAGAAAGGGATATTTACTTTAAAGTTATAGCAAGAACAAATGTGCAAAAATAATATTACCCCCACTTTAACTCCTGAGGATATATTTTCCACTATACCATATTGTTTTTTTTTGGGCAAAATAGGCTCACTTTTAGCAAAAATTCTTGCATAATATTGGTCTCACTAAGCTTATATCCTGTTGGGACCTGAATACTATCAATGGTTCCAGTTCAGAAAGTCACTTATGAAGGTCATTGTTGGCTTCTTATGGTGCTGATGCTGGGCTGGTGTATTGATTTTGGTCCTTGCTGGAATTCTGATTCACCTATTCTTGTGGTACCTGTGACTCATTCTCTTTACCTTTAGATTACTCTTTTTATCTAAATAGAAAAGAACAAACATTGAGCCAAAGGCAGAGACGCCTTTTACCTGACCTCAATGGAGAGAAGACCCCAAAGCCTATCCCATTAGAACATTATCTGTAGCCAGACCATCAGTAAGAGTCCCACTACAAAGGATATCAGTTGAAAGGACTGAAACAAGAGAGACAGAACATGTCTTTTATCTCCCAATCTGTCCATTGGCATAAGGATTGCAGTCACAGTCTGACTCAGAAGACTGTCAGGAGAGGCAGGGGAATGAGCATGCACTCATCTCTGGTAGAAGAATGAATTTGACTCTAATCCTGGTCTTGCTCCTAACTCATTGTATGATCTTGAGAAAGTAACTCCCCTTCCTTAGGTCTCAGATGCCACAAGTGTAAATAAACTATGTGTATGGAAACCTATAACATTTACATTATCCTTGAAGTTCTATTATTTTCTGATTTTTATTCAATCTATTTATTTCAGGGTTTTGTAATAGTCCTGGTCAGTAAGAAAAAAAGCAATTCTAAGAATGCCCACTAGATGGCCTCCTATCATTTCTTGAGAAAACTGCAACCTGTTCCCCACAATTTCCAGTACATTTTCTACTTTATAAATAATAGCCTCAATTATTCTACAATTAAAAAAAAATTAAAATATCCATGAACTCACCCAGAAAACCAAAGCTCAAGCCCAAAGTCTGGAGGAGAGACATTCAATTTAATAGGTATTTATTTTATTTTGTGCAAGGTGGATAGTGAAGAGTCTAAAAATGGTATCATGTGACGACAACCTGTTGACTGAAACAGGGATGCTGACTCAGAAGAAGAGAAGACTAAAGAGGTATATGATAGCTGCCTGCCTGTCGCTGAAAGTAATTCAACTTGCTCTGCCGGAGCCCCAGAGTCGGAGGAGGAGCAGTGGATGGAAGGTGCAGAGAGTAAGACTTTGATTTCATGGAAGGAAATTCTATAAAAGACTGAGATCTGTCCAAGAGCATAATGAATGAGCTCCTAGTCTCTGGAAGTTTTCAGGTAAAGGCTGAATGATCATTTGTAGGAGGAGTTTTGCTCAGGTCTGGTTTAGTCTAAATTATGTCTAAGGTTCCTTCCAATTTTGAGATTCTGTGATTCTATAATACTAAAAATAGCTTTATATCGCACCTACTATTTGCCAGGCATCAGGTTAAGTGTTTTACATAATCATCTCATTTGATGCTCATAACAATGCTGGGAGGAAAGTGCTATTATCATTCCCATGTTACAGATCAGGAAACTAAGGCAAGCAGAGGTTAAGTGGCTTTCCCAGGGTGTCACAGCTAATAGGCATTGAAGGCCAGAACTGAACCCAGGTCTTCCTGACTTCTGACCTTGCACTCCATGTACTGCACCATCTATAACACATTCCTCCATTCTTCCCCTGACTCCCACTCCACTCCACTCATAGAATAATATGTTTTGAATTGGAGAGGACCTTAGAGGTCATGTTGTCCAACATACCTTTGAAAGATTTATGATTGGAACAAAAGAATCCCATATATAGAATTGTGATATCCATAATGGTTTATGTAAAGAAGTATGATACAAAAATAAATGCAAAATGAATTTTTAAACATTGCTCCTCCTTCTCTCTCCACTCCCCTCCCAGTTACTGTGTAATTTAATTCTACAGAGAAACCTTCAGTCACCCTTGAGGGTCCATTCACAAGCAGACACTAATAAACTAAAAAGCAGGAGTCTGATCAAGATTAAATTCCATCTTGATGAATGCTGTGATGGGCATCCAAAAGAAAATTAGAATTCACAAAGAATGGCTCTGTTACCTTGAGAGGCAGTAGGGTAAGGTAGAAATAACCCTGAATTTGGAGTCATGGAATTATAGGTTCAGTCACCCTGTCTGTGTGACTGTTTGCAACTGTGGTGAGATGGAAAGGGCACTAGACTTGGAGTCAGTGGGCCTGTATTGGGATTGTGCCTCTGACTCTTGACCTTGGGAAAGTCAGTCATCTTCTCTAGACTTCAGAGTCTTCCTTTGTAAAATTTTGAATCAGGTTTGAGTCATGCTCCTTTCCAGCTCTTGATTCCAAATCAAAGGTTTTTTTTTCTTCTAAATTTGTAAATTTGGAATGATACTTTATTATTTCTAGGAGGGTATTGTAAGGAAAGTGCTTTGGAAATGTTAAAGTTCCAGTAATGCAAAGAAGTTGTAATTGGATGTAGTTGTTCAAATTCTTTTATCTTCCAAAAGGTTCTACATGAGCTTCACTGCATGATATTAACCAGGGTAAAATTCTAATTAGGTAAGTGTGCTTTTAGTATATACAGCTTAGAGGGAAGAAAGTTTTTTTTCCACTTAGAGTTTCTTCCCATTGTTTGCTCATTTTCCCAGCTTATTTATTATTTTTTTTTAAGCAATTGAGGTTAAGTAACTTGCTCAAGGTTACACGGCCAGGTGTCTCTGGGTGGGTGCTAAGTCATTTTCCCAGCTTATTACTTGACTTTTTAACTCTTTGTTAAAGTAGGGCTCTGCTTTCAGGGTGGAGGGTGCACTGTCCCAAGCTCCAGGGGTTTTGTGCAGCTGTTTTCAGAGATACTTCTAGGGACTTGTAAGTTTTCAGTTCTTCCAAGGTGGTATGATCTAAGGAAAGGTGTTTACTACTCTTCTGGCCTATGTTTTTGTCTGTGAGCGACCGCAAGCTCTTTTCTGCCCTGGAACTATGAGGTGTGCCCCTCCTCCACTGTGTTCACAAGCTCTCTTGTGCTAGGGCTCTACCTTGCCCTGAGACTGACACCCAGGACTATGATCCGGATCTGAGTATGGGCAAAGCAACAGAATCCTGCCTCAGTGTTAGCAAAGAGACCCCTGCAATCTCCTTCTGACCCTTTACCATCTGTGGGTTGAGAGTTCTTGAAGCAGCTGCTGCCACTGGCACTGCTGACTCACTCACTCTCAAGGCCTGCTCCTGCTTTGCTGGGGTTGGGTACTGTGCTTGCTGGCCTGTGCTGGATTGTACTCTACTCTCACCCAGATTCAACAGACCTTTCGCTGATTGTCTAAGTTGTCTGTGGCGTCTGTGGGCTGAGAGGTCTGGAAACCGCCACTGATGCCAGTGATTTAGTCACTCCGAGGCCTGCTTGGGTTTTGGTGAGGCCCAGTCTGTGTTGGCGTGGCCTGAACTGGACTGTGTTCCTCTCCCACCCTTGTGCAACAGATTTTTCCTGCCTACCTCCAAAGTTACCTTGGGCTAGAAAATTATTTCACTCCATTTTTTTGTGGGTTCTGCTCCTCTAGAATTTGTTTAGAGTCATATTTTCCAAAGGTATTTGGAGGGGAGAGCTCAGGAGAGTCTCTGACTTCACTCTGCTATCTTGGCTCTGCCTCTTGAAAAGACAGTTTTTTAGGGAGGAAGTGTTTAAGACATATGGGGTTAACATTGGCTAGAGGAAGATGAGAAAGAATAGCAGAGGTGAACCGAGATCCAACATCGACAGATAGACAGAAGCAGAGACTGGGAACAGCTGAGACATGGGACTGGAGAAACCAGGTGGCAAGGGTAGGCTCACACTGAGACTCAGGCTGCCGTGATCTGGGCACAGACACGACAGAGCTGTGGGAGTTACCTTCAGGCTGATGTCCCAAAGCTCCACTTCTCAAGAAGACAATACTCATTAGCTATGACACTGAGATGGAAACTAATGACCCAGCAAAGACTACTTACAGACAATACTCTTTGATGTCTTGCATGAATACACTGTTTGGTGGTGTAGTAAATAGAGTGCTGCATCTGAAGTCAGGAAGACCAGAGTTCAAATTTCATTTCAAACTCTTCCTGACTGTATTACATGCGACAAGTCGCTTAATCTCTATCTGCTTCAATTTCTTCAACTATAAAATAAAGATAATAATAGTATCTACCTTGTGTTGTTAGGAGGATAAAATGATGTAATGTTTTAAAGTTCTATATAAATGAAATCATCCTTCTCCTCTTCCTCATTATCATCATTTAAAAATTATTATTACTGCCCATGTTTCTCTCCTGCTATGTTGGGATGACAGCAGGATGGAATGAGGAGTTGTGGGAGAGGATATTCTTAGGAAATGGGTGGTCAGATTGCCATTTGATTTAATTCCTTATTATTTACTTTGTACTCTGTAGTAAAGCAGCTTTTGCTTTGATGTCATTTGTTTTATTATAGCTTGGTTGGGGTAATTCAGTGGAAGTGGGCACTCCTAAATGTGGACTGAGCAAGCTAATGACCTCTTCAGTGCTGCGGAGATAGGAATAAGGAATGATGTTAGGGACTTGAGATGTTGTATATGGATATGAATTATTATTAAAATATTTCTCAAAAATAACTTCTTAGAGGGGCAGGTAGTGCAGTGGATAGAGCACCAATCCTGGAGTTAGGAGGACCTGAGTTCAAATCTTCCCTCAGACACTTAATAGCTGTGTGACCCTGGTCAAGTCACAACTCAAATTGCCTCCAAAAGAAAATTACTTATCATTTATCAACATTATCAATTACTTTTTATTATTTGGCAACGATCCTAGTAGAGTGGAAAGAATGCTGGACTGGAAGCCAGAAGCCCTGGGTTTGAATTCAGCTTTGTCACTGCATCATGAAGTTGACTCGTAAAAGTCACAATACAAGTTCAAACTTCAAGTTTTCCATCTGTGAAACAGGGATGACAATGCTTTTGGTACATATCTCATGAACATATTTTTTGGATTCTAGGAGATAAGTGAAAGAGTTTTATCAAGTAGAAAGCGGGTGCAAATGTAAGAAGTTATTAAATAAGGCTCGTCAGGGCTATAGTTTTAACAAATGTGTTGTTATTGTAGTGGCCACTAGGGGCTGCTGCATGCAAACGTTCCTTCCTGAATTAGAGCTGAACATTTTATCTGCAGGATTGGGAGAGAAGAAAGGTCTTTGAAAACAAGCAGTTTTATACAATTTGAATGCATGTTGCCATGTGTAAGTTTCCCCAGGAAAATGTTTAAAATAAAAAACAAACCAAAGGATTTACTACTCTTATTTATAATCTAAATCTGCTGTTTCAATTCAATTCATTAAATCTCAGAGGATAGCTGGGGACCTTAAGGTGTTTGTTGATATGTTCAAGGTCACCCACGTTTCAGTGTCAGGACTCAAACCCAGGCTTCCTAATTTCATGGCCAGTGCTTTTGCCACCATGCTGTTGTTGCTTCCTGGCTACTGGACTGAGGATGCAGCATGGTTTGGTGTCTAGAACCTTGGACTTGACAAGAAGGAGAGCTAGTCTGGCTTCTAACATTTACTAGCTATGTGATCATGAGTCTCTAAGCCTCAGTTTCCTTATCTGTAAAATGTGGGCCGTTGTTAACTCTATCTCACAGGGTTGTTGTGAGATTATGTATATAAACATCAGTTATTATTACTAATCATTCCCCATACTTACACTAAACTTTCTTGCCCAAGAATTTCCTTTACTTATTGAAAGCCTACCTATGCTTTAGAGGGTTAGGGACCGCACTTGTGATTTTGTTAGTATAAGGAAGTCCCAGGTGAGGAACCTACTTCTGTCGAAGCATTTGGTACTGTCTTAGAGAAGCTGGTACCTACTTAGAAAGTTGCCTAGACAGCTGAGAGGTTATGTGACTTACCTAGGGTCATATAACCTGTATCAGAGAAACCCATCCTAAGTGGATCATAGATTTAGAGCTGCAAGGTACTTCATTGATCTTCCAGGCCATCCCCCTTAGATGAGGCAACTAAAGCCCAGGAGGGAGGCTGTGACTTTCCCAAGGTCACCTAGCTATTAAGTATCAAAGGTAGGATTTGACCTCATGCCTCTGACTCCAGAGCCAATGCTCTCTCCACTGTAATATACTCCTTCCATAAAGTGCCCCTAATCTACCTAATAGGTAACAATGCTTCTTCCCTTGTACTTTTTTATTTTGCTTTTTTGGAGGGGGGGAGGCAGTGCAATTGGGGTTAAATGACTTGCCCAAGGTCACACAGCTAGTACTGTGTTAAGCGTCTGAGGCTGGATTTGAACTCAGGTCCTCCTGACTCCAGGGTTGGTGCTCTATTCTCTGCACCACCTAGCTGCTCAGGCTCTCCCCTCTCCCCCCTTAGACTTTATATACCACTTACTTGGTTTGTAACATCATGATGACGATGATGCATCAATATATTATTTTAGATTATTGTTTTGTTTTTTTTTAGTAAATGTTCATGTCATATTTTCCTTACTAGTTTGTGAGCTCCTTGAGACAGTTAGATGGTGCAGTGGACAGAGACTCGGGGCCTGGAGTCAAGAAGACCGAGTTTAAATCTAGCCTTAGACAGTTATTGGCTCTGACACTGTTCATCACCCTTTCTTCTTCAGTACTCTCTGTAATGGTAGTGTGATTGACCCCTTTGTATTTTCTTTTTTTTTGGAGGGCAATTGGGGTTAAGTAACTTGCCCAAGGTTACACGGCTAGTTTTTTGTGTGTGTGTGTGTGTGTGGGTGTTAAGTGTCTAAGGAGGAACCAATGGTCCTCTGACTCCAGGGCAGGCACTTTACTCACTGCCACCTAGCCGCCCCACCAACCCCTTTGTATTTTCAAGTAAGCAAGTACTTAGCACTTAGTAATTGATCAAGCCTCTGTTGGGGATGAACAAGGTATGAAGGTATGAACTCCTGTCTCCTGTTGTTGATGTAACAGGAAGGGGTTGGCTGAAACAGGAAGCTAATGCTGAGTGTATATAAGAAAAGCCCCAGAGAGGCACAGTCAGAATTTCTTGGGACAAGAATCTGGAGGCAGAGCAGCTACAGAAGAGAGAATTGAGAACTGAGCCAGAATTTCCTGAGAACTTGTGGTGGTGGAGCTTTTTCTGAACAGGAGCCCAGGAGCCTAGGATCCCCCCTCCCCCCAGGCTGGATAAGGTGATTCTGATATTTTGAAAGAGCTGCAGAAGACTGAGGAAGCATGACCAGGATGCAGGGACTTTGTTTGTGGCTTGGTTGAGCCTTGAATTCCCAGGAAGAGAAATTGTGAAGGATTTGAGATGGACTGGACCCTGTGAACTTCAGTGTGGAGCAGGACCTGCCCAGAGAGCTGGACAAGGAACTGGGAGCTGTCTGCCATTGAACCCAGGTGACTGGTGGATTCAGGTAGGAGCTGGGACCATGGAAGGGGATCCAGGGAATCTGAGAGACCACCCCTAGTCAAGCTGAAAGAAGACTTTACTTGGATACTGTGTACTGACTGAGAAATTATAATTTACTAGTGACCTAGGGGTGGAGGGTATGTGTATTTTCTAATGATTGTACTTAGTGCTTAATGATACTTAGTAATTGATTTCTGAATAAGTGACTGAGTTTAATCAAGTGTGCCCCAGGAGTGGAAGACACTGACTATTGTACTTTGAGATGATTGTTCTTTGTTCTAAATATTGTGAACACTTTGGTGAAAACTATGTGGCCATTTTAATGATAAGCTGTTGTAATATTGTGATTTTCCGTGATGTAATATTGTGAATGCTGTACATTGATTTTCTGTGAATGTTTTGCTTTTCTTTGTTATGGAATAGAGTGTTCACTATACTGTGAAATATACCTTGAAAGTTGTTCACAGCAGCCATTCTCTGGAAAGCTGCTTGTGTGTGGCTTTACACTTTCTTCTCTCCAGGTTTTCTTTCAGGATGCCACTCCTCCTACCTCTCTGACTGCTCCTTCTCAGTCTCCTTTGCTGAATTCTCCTCCAAAACACACCTCCTAACCATAGATGCCCCTCAGGGTTCTGTTCTGGGCCCTTTTCTCTATACTAGTCACTGGGTGAACTCATGGGCTCCCATGGATTTAATAATCATTTCTATGGTGATGAATCTCAATTCTGCCTATCCTGCCCCAACCTCACTGCTGACCTCCAATATTGTATCTCTAACTGCCTTTCAGACATTCCAAGTTGCATGATCAATACACATCTCAAATCAATATGTCCAAAACAGACTTCATTATCCTTCTCCCTAATAATTCCTCCCTTATTTATTGTTGTAGAGGGCAATACTATCTTCTGAGACCCTCAGGCTCGCAACCTAGGAGTCATACTGGGTCCCTCACTATCTCTCACCTCCACATCCAATCCAAAGGCCTTTTGATTTCATCTATGCAACATCTCTTGAATATATTCCCTTCTCTTCACTGACACTGACACCACTCTAATGTGGGCCCTCCTCATGTCACACCTTGATTATTGCAATAGCTTGCTGGAGGGTCTGTCTGCTTCAAGTCTTTACACACTCCAATCCATTCTCCATCACACTAAATTGTGGGTTTGACCATGTCATCTTCCTACCTAATAAATTATAGTGTCTTCAGATCACCTCCAGGACCAAGTACAAGATGCCCTGTTTAGCATTCAAAGCCCTTCATGATGTAGCCCCCTCTTACCCTTTTAGTCTTTTACCTTATTCCTACCATGTACTTTTTGATTCAATGACACTGGCCTCCTGGCTTTTCCAGGAATAAGACACTCCAGCTCCAAGCATTTTCTCTGGTTGCCTCCTACCCCCCTACCCCCCATGCCTGGAATGCTCTCCCTCCTCAATTCTGCCTACTGACTTCCCTTGCTTCTTTTAAATCCCAACTAAAATCCCATCTTCTAGAGAAAGCCTTTCCCAACTCCTCTTAATGCCTTCCCTCTGTTAATTATTTCCTATTTATCCTATATATAACTTGCTTTGTATATGTTTGCATGTTGTCTCTGCCATTAGATTATCAGGTCCTTGAGATCAGGGATTGTCTTTTGTCTCTTTTAGTATCTCCAGTACTTATTGCAGTGTCTGGCACATAGTAAATGCTTAATAAATGTTTAGTGATTGATTGATAACTGTGTGACTCTGGGCAAGTCACTGAACCTCTATTTGCCTCAGTTTCCTCATCTATAAATGGGGATTATAATAGCACCTATATTTCAGTATTGTTGTAAGGATCAAATGAGATACTATTTGTAAATCACTTAGCAAAATGCTTAGCACATAATAAGTGTTATTTAAATGTTAGCTTTCATTATTTTGTTAACTTTTATAGGGACTGAATCTTATTTAATTTTTATATATCCCTCAAAGCCAGTGTTTTGTACATAGTAGACATTAATAAATATTTTCTGAATTGTTGAATGAATAGCTTTAATATGACTTGGACCTGAAGCATGAATCCTTTCTACAACATCCCCAAGTGGTCACTCACTCTCTGCTTGAATAGCTCCTGTGGAGGATCCATTACTTTATGCAACTTTAGAGGACTTTCCGCATTAAACCTCCCATTTTACAGATCAGGGACATGTGCTTTGCATAGTTTCTTGTCCGTAGTAGGTGCCCAATAAATATTTTCTGATTTTAATTGAAACTTATGCCCAGGGAGATGATATGACTTGCCAGGATCATATTGCTGGTGTCAGAGTTTGGATTAGGACCCAAGCTCCTGACTTCCAGAAGTGTTCTTTTCAGTTGAACACATTGACCCCTACCCAATTCTGTTCTTCCCATTACTTACTAATATTTTGATAATTTTAAAGTGTATTCCAACCACTTCAAAGGCAGAATTCCAAAATAAATGTAATGACATCAGGGGAAAACCCCCCCAACATTTGTCAAATTCAATATAGAAAGGGAGGTCTTTATTTGAGGCTTCCAGTGGTTAAATTGCATATCTTTTGGTAATCAAATATTGTGTTTTTCCCTGAGCATCCAAAGGCCATTAAAACACCCTATTTTGCTGTGTCTTTGTTAGATTACATTACTCTCCTTTGGGGTGGGGGAAGCCAGCCCTCTCATTTCAAAGCCTGGCAAGGAGCAAATGTAACATAAAAGCATTTTGTAATTTAATTATAGGGTGACTGCCAGTGTATTAAGATAACCTCTTCTTCTATAACATCAGCTGTAAAAGTCATATACAATAGAGGTGCCTGAAGCATCCTTGCATGAAATGGGCTTGTAGCTTTCAGACTTGACTGCTTTAAATGTATCCCCCTTTAGGATTTATTTGTATTCCTCATAAGGAGAATCATTCATGATCTGCAATGAGGATAAAAACCAATGCTCTGCTTGTTTAATATCAAAAGTAATATGTGTCTTAATTCCCTGGTTTCCTTTAAAGTATAGCTCAGATGTGACTTTGTATATCCACAGTCATTAGCTCTCCCTCTTGAAATTACTTTGCATACTTTACATTTGCCAGTGTGCTTGTATCTCCTACTAGCATTTAAGTTCCTTGTCTTTATATTTCTAGAATGTAGAACACAGTAAGTGCTTAATTAATGTTTGTTTTGTATATGACCACATTAGAGCCAACATGCTGTTGGAGAAAGATCACTCAACTAGCAAATCTAAGTTCTAGCCTTAGTATCACTAACTAGGTTAGGTAATTGACAATCTCTCTGTGCCTCACATGTAGCTGGATGGATAGGTAGTCTGCTGGTGTGTATGCACACATTTGTGTATATATGTATATACATATACAAATATTTATACATACACAATCACATCTGCATTTGCTTCTTGTCAGGTTTTAAAATGAGCGAGCTGGTTCCCCCTGCACCAAAGGAGAGTAATGTAATTTAACAAAAGCTTACCAAAATAGTGTGTTTTAATGGCCTCTGGATGCCCAGAGAAAAGCACATAGTTTGATTATCAAAAGATATACAATTTAGGCGTAGCTAGGTGGAGCAGTGAATAGAGGACCAGCCCAGGAGTCAGGAGAACTTGAGTTCAAATCCAGCCTCAGACACTTAACACTTAACTAGCTGTGTGACCTTGGGCAAGCCACTTACCCCCAATTGACCTGTCTTCCCCCTTCCCCCAAAAAGGGCAAAAAAACCCCCCAATCAAATGTTAAAGGATATGCAATTTAACCACTGGAAGCCTCAAATTAAGGACTGTCTTAGTCCTTAGTCTTTATTGAATCTATTACTCCCTGATGGCATTAGATGTATTTGGGAATTCTGCCTTTGAAATGTGTGGAATCTACTTTAAAATAATCAAAATATTAATATTTATGTGTGTATGTGATTGTCTCACTATGTTTATATGAGGCAGCTAGGTGGTGTAGATAGAGTGCCAGGCCTAGGGTTAGGAAGACCTGAGTTCAAAGGAGACCTCAGAAGCTGCATGACTCTGGGCAAGCCCCTTAATCCTGTTTGCCTCAGTTCCTTATCTGTAAAATGATCTGGAGAAGGAATGGCAGACCACTCTAGTATCTTTGCTAAGAAAATCCCAAATTGGGTCATGATGAGTTGAACATGACTGAAATCCTGGAACAACAACAAAAGCTAATTGACTGACTAGACCCTGCTGACTGGCACTTTGTCATGAATGGCTGGCCAGTAAAGTTTAGGGATTGGGAACATTAGTTCAGAGTTTTAACTTTTTTTTCTTCTTTTTCTAGACTGACCAGATCCCTAGGGCTATGTAAATGTAAAAAGGCACAAATACTAAAAATATCTTTTATAGAATACAATGCAATAGCATAATAATCAATTTAGGGAGTAAAACAAAATATATGGACCTAAAAGGAACCTTAATGATGAATCTTTTTTTTTTTCTTTTTTGGAGGGGGAAAGATAGGGCAATTGGGGGTTAAGTGACTTGTCCAAGGTCACATGGCTACATTTTTTGGTGTTAAGTGTCTGAGGTCAGATTTGAACTCAGGTCCTCCTGACCCAAGGGCTGGTGCTCTATTCATTGTGTCACCTAGCCACCCCCTTAATAATGAATCTTAAATAATGAGTGGGTCAAAAAATAAATCATAGAGGCAATTTTTAATTATGTGAAAGACAATGATAATAATGTTAACAAAGCAAAATTTCTGAGATACAGCTAAAGCTGTCACAAGAAAGTTATATTTGGAAAAATAATAGAAAAAAGATAGTCAATAAACTAAATATACATTAAAAATTAGGAACCCAATAAACAGATCCTAAAGAAGGGTTCTGTGAAGTTTGGATTTCGTTAAAGGGCGGCACTTGAGGACCTAGAAGTCACATGTAGCCTTTAGGCCACAGGTTCCCCACCCTTCCCCTAAAGTAAAAACAAAAGAGAAAATCTTGAAAAGCGGAAGATAGATATTTATATTAAAAACCAAAAATGATTCTAGAACTGATAAACAAAACTAAAAAGTGGGTGTTTGAAAATGCTAGCAAAATTGATAAACCATTATAACCTGATTAAAAAGAGGAGGGCAGAAAATGAAATTTTAGAAAGTACAATAAATTCACAAGAAAACCAGAAAAAATAAAGACAATAACCAGTACCTACCATGGACAGTTCTATATTAACAAATCCAAGAAAACAACAACCAAAAAATAGAGGTTACCTTCACAAATAGAAAATGGCCAAACTAACAAAGCACCTAACAGAGATCTTAAATAATTAAGTCTCAGAAAAGCAAATAGAACACATTACAAAGAAACGACCAAAGAAAACAAACTCCTGGTCCTGATGGGTTTATCAGAGAATTTTTTTCAAGTTTTTAAAGAAGATTTATCACTTACAGTATAACACATTGTTCTCAAAAAATTAAGGAGAGCAATGTATTAAGCTCCTATTATGAGACAAATGTAGTCCCTAATACCCTACGAAAGTTGCAGTCTGCTACAGAAGATAAGAAAAGATGGAGTCAGACGTGTTTGTATGGGGCCTCTGTATGATGGGAATAAGGCTACCTATTTCACAAGGCTATGGTGAGGACCAAATGAAATTCTATATGTAAAGCACTTGAAAATTTAATGCAATGTTAACTTAGTATTTTTGTTGTTATTTCATGTGCTCTGACAGATTGAAAGGCATGAATGAATGCATTAACTGAAGGTAGTGCCAATGGAGTTAGCTCCTGAGACAGCAAAATCAGTCATCTAGTTCAGGTTTGTGTTGGAACCGGCTTGAACCAGCTCTCAAGAGGAGATTGTTAAATTTTCATTGTGAGTACTTACATCTCGGAAATAAGCAAGCTTATAATATTTCTTGAGGAAAAGAAAATGCAATAATGTTGCTGGTTATCTTGACCTGTGTCTTGCCACTGGATTCAGATGACCCTGGAGGAGAGAGTGAGAGTGACGACTTTGCACAGGCCTGCTTCACTTAAATCCAATTCACTGGCAAGTCAAGACACCCTCCTCCTGATGTCATTGATCTTCGCAGAGAATAAAGGACAAACATCAGTGAGCAACCAGGAAATACTGCTCCTATCTAAACATTGAACCTGAAGGGCAGCCAGGTGTTACAGTGGATAGAGTGCTGAACCTGAAGTGAAGAAGACTCATCTTCCTGAGTTCAGATCCAGCCTCAGACACTTACTAGCTGTGTGGCCCTGGGTAAGTTAATTAATCCTGTTTGCCTCAGTTCCTCATCTGTAAAATGAGCTGGAAGAGGAAATGGCAAGCCACTCTAGTATCTTTGTCAAGAAAACTCCAAATGGGATCATGAAGAGTTGGACATGACTGGAAAATGACTGAACAGCAACAACAAAAATCAAAGAGGGAGATGAGCTGACTGTTGAAGATATCTAAAGTTTGGATTGGCAGAGTTAAGGGGATAAAGCATTGTGTTAGATAGTAATGGCATGGAGAGGTTTTGACAATGGCATTACATTGTACTTTTTAAAATAAAAGCCATAATGAGTATAGGCTTTGGAGGTTTGTATTTCAACTCCCACTCCTAGCAGGTCAGGTCCCTAGAGTGTAGTAGCTTATGTCTCCCCCTCAGGTTTCTAGGGATAACCCAATAGGTTATAGGATTTTCTTTAATGCTATCCATCAAAGCCCCCATTCTGATCTATCACCCTGGCAATTTCATTTGCCAGTGATTAGTGTCCCAATATCATCTAACCAATTAAAATCAATTAGCTTTTACAAAGGGACTTTTACTGAAAAAATATACCTAGAACCAAAGTAGAAAAATGTCTCTCCAAACAGAAGCACATTCCCCTCTCTATTATCTTGGTCCCTCGGGAGAATGGGTTGCCTTAAAGCATGAGTTGCTACAAATATTCCCAGATATTCCAAGTTTACATCCAGCATAGTAGGAGGATAATTTTCTCCCTTGCTTGAAGGGCACTTTGTCTTGGCTGCTTGGGTAACTGTGCTGTTAGACAGGGTCTTTGCAGGTTGCTCCTCAGGGCTAGCTCCTTTCCAGGCTTGGTTGTTAGAACTCTGGTGGCTCTTCAGACCTTACACGGCCTCACCTCAGACAGGCTCACCTAGGAGGCCATGTGCTCAAAGGCTGGCCCCTTGTATGGGAGGCAGGGCTGAGGGAAGACCCTTCTCCACCTCTCCTCCCTCCCAGCTCTCCAAGAGCTCAGAGAATCATTCCTTTACCTCATGGACAATTGGAAGGAAAAGAGCACGTTTTCCCATTGGAGCCTTTTGTTTGCACTCTCTTTTCTGGCTCAGCAGCCAATCAAAATCTCTCTCTTCTGTAAGTGGAAAGAAAACAGTGCCAGAATACCAGAGCATGAAGGGGAGTCCTTCCATTCAATGTCATCATGCATTTCCAGGAGCAAGCTCACCAAGCTTTTACATAGGTTAACAGCAGGCAGAACCTATTGAGCATGACCCCAGGACTGCATCCTCACTGACCAATCCCCCATGACACCAGTTACACCTATGTGACTTTGCCTTCTGTTTCCCCCTTTGAGACTCAAGAAGAAAATGCTGTTTCTGATAAATGCAAATATTTTCTGAAATAGTGGCCAGTGTTAATCACCAGTAAGTCAATAAGCATTTATTAAGTACCTACTGTAAGACAGTGCTAAGTGCTGGGGAGGTGAGGACAAATGTGAAAGATTACATTAAACTGGTGAGAAGTAATACACAAACATGTATGTTTCTACAAAATATATACAAAGCAAATCCAAGCCAAGGCAGGGAGGCCGAGGCCGACAGAGTTCATTCCTAACCCAGAGGAGCCTAGATACTCCCAGGCTCCATAATTTAAGCTGTCCCCTCCTTCAGCCATACTTTTCATCATTGGGGGTACTTCTCCACAAGCTTCAGCAGAAAGAAAAGAAAAGGACTCAGAGAAATGAGAAGTTGGGGACAAGTTGTATCTCCTGAACAGTTTTGCTAAGCCCGGACCTTCATTTTTTAAAAAAGTTCTTTTTATTGTTAAATACTTGATTTATTTTTTATTTTTTAATCAAATGCTTTATTAATTTCTAGATTACATCATTCATTTCCCCAAGATTTTGAGTTACAAATTTTCTCCCCATTTTTCCCCTAACCACCACCCCAGAATAGTGATCCCACTGGATATCCCCTCCTCTAATCTGTTCTCTCCCATATCTTCTCCCATACCCCCTCCAATTTTCCATTGGGGCACGGTGGATCTCTATGCCCCAGTGCCTGGATATCTTATTTTCCAGTTACATGTAGAATAATATTGATAATAGTATATATATATTTATTCATTTTTTGCTTTCTTAGAGGGGCAGTTGGGGTTAAGTGATTTGCACGAGGTCACATAGCTAGTTTTTTTTTTTTTGTGTTAAGTGTCTGAGGCCGTTTTTGAACTCAGGTCCTCCTTACTCCAGGGCCAGTGTTCTATTCACTGTACCACCTAGCTGCCCCTAATAAATAAATAAATATATTTTAGACATTTTATTTTAAAACTTTGAATTTCAGATTCATTCCCTTCCTCCCTTGTCACCCACCCTTACTGGGAAGATAGCCAAATCAATATAGGTTGTACATGTGTAGCTACGCAAAACATTTCCATAGTGGATATATTGTAAAAGACTGACTATATTTCCCTCCCTCCTATCCCACCTCCCACTTGTTCTATTCTCTACTTTGATCCTGTCCCTTTTCAAAAGTGGGTGCTTCCAACTTCCCTCTCCCCCAGCCTGCCCTCCCTTCCATCATTCCCCCTCTCATCCCCTTCCTCCCTACTCTCCTGTAGGGTGAGATACCCTATTGAGTGTGTATGTCATTCCCTTCCTAAGCCAAATTCAATGAGAATAAGGTTGACCCATTCCCTTTTGACTTCCTGTTCTTCCTCTCCATTGTAACCATTTCCCCTTACCTCTTCTATATGACATAGTTTACCCCAATGTCTCTCCCCATCTCCTCTCATTATATTCCTCTCTCATCTCTTAATTTCACCTATTAAGTATCATCCCTTCCCATTAAACTGGTTCTGTGCCCTCTATCTATGTATACCTGTACACATATATATACACATTCACATATGTATTCATAAGCCATATACCCTCCTATATATATATATATATATATATATATATATATATATATATATGTGTGTGTGTGTGTGTGTGTGTGTGTGTGTATTTATACACACAAATTTCTTTTTCTTTCAATTATTTTCATACTGAGAAAAGTTTCATGAGTTACAATTATCATTTTCCCATGTAGGAATGTAAATAGTTCAACTTTGATAAGTTCCTTATGATTTCTTTTCCCTGTTTTCCTTCTCATGCTTCTCTTGCTTCTTGTATCTGAATGTCAAATTTTCTTTTTTTTTTTCTTTTTGGAGGGCAATTGGGTGTAAGTAACTTGCCCAAGGTCACATGGCTACTTGTGTGTGTGTATGTGTGTGTGTGTGTGTATGTGTAAGGGTTATGGGATTTAAAGATCTCCCATGCCCCATGGACGTGCTGACATAGCAGAGCAAGAGAAAGTGAAAAGCCGAGCTAATGGTCCTGCGATTGGCAGTTGGTGGCGGTTGCCTTTTTTTTTTTTTTTTTGAGTTAGGACTCCTGCTGAGGACTGCCAGGGGCCGGAGCTGCTGGGAGTGTGCTTCCAGGATGCTGGGTGGTTGCTGTGAGTGGGGAGAGGAGGACCTTTGCCTGAAGTAGCCTGTTCTGTTTTAAAGGCTTGAAAATGTGGGTGCTATCTACTTTATCTACCTGTGCCAATGTCATAACTACTCTGATGGCTTTCACTTTCTGGTTTTGGGACTCAGTCTTTTGGTATCTTAATAAATTTTCTAGTTTATTTCCCCAAATGGCAAACCTGATGTATTTTGTGATGGATAATTATATCAGCATATTTGTAATCTCTATAGGCATTGTGAATATGGCACTGCTGATACATTTGGCGACGAGGATGGGATCACAAAATGTCAGGCCTCTATTTGGAAGCAGTGGGGCTTTAGAGGGAGAAATGGCTATTCCAGGATGGGAGGATTTGCCTTATTCCTCTCTAGCCAGAGAATGGGCTAAAAGCACAGGGCCCTGTGAAAACTGGGAACCAAGGCTAAAAGAGGGAGAACCTGGAGATTTGGAAAGATGTTTGAAAGCAATACCCATAGAACCAGGCAAAGAACTGGCAGGAGTGTGCAGGAGAGGCTGGGTGCTGCTAGCAAGTTATCGCCTTATGTGTAAAAGTAGGGATAAGCTGCTGAAGGAAAGAGCTAGGATGGCTAGGGAGTCAGCTGGTTTGCCTGAGGATTCTTCTGTGTCACAGTACTCAGAAGAGCAAACTGGAGGGACCCATGTGGTCCAGGAGCAAGCTACTGTTCATGTAGCTAAAAGGAAGCAAAAAACTAGCAGAAGGAATGTGCATGCAGCTTTTGTACAGGCTGGGCAGAGTTGCCCTGACAGCTTCCAGGAGAATGTGTGTGAGGA
>NW_027187359.1:26048188-26209732 GCF_028583685.1 Petaurus breviceps papuanus | reverse complement strand
ATATTTGTAATCTCTATAGGCATTGTGAATATGGCACTGCTGATACAGTATGTTAAGTGTCTGAGGCCAGATCTGAACTCAGGTCCTCCTGACTCCAGGGCCAGCGCTCTACTCACTGTGCCATGTAGCTGCCCCTTAAATGTCAAATTTTCTATTCAACTCTGGTTCTCTGGTTTTTTCATCAGGAATGTTTGAAAGTCCTCTATTGCACTGAATAACCATATTTTCCCCTGAAATATGATATTCAGTCTTGCTGGGTAGGTGATTCTTGGTTTTAATCCCAGCTCCTTTGCCCTCTGGAATATCATATTCCAAGTCCTTCGATCCCTCAGTGTAGAAGCTGCCAGATCCTATGTTATCCTGATTGTGTTTCCACAACATTCAAATTGTTTCTTCTTGGCTGCTTGTAATATTTTCTCCTTGATCTGGGAATTTTGGAACCTGGCTATAATATTCCTAGGAGTCTTTTTGGGGGATCTTTCTCAGGAGGTGATTGGTGGATTCTTTCAACCTCTATTTTGTCCTCTGGTTCTAAAACATTAGGCAATTTTCCTTGAGAATTTCTTGAAGGATGATTTCTAGGTTCTTTTTTGATCATGGCTTTCAGGTAGTCCAATAATTTTTAAATTATCTCTCCTGGATCTATTTTCCAGGTCAGTGGTTTTCCCAGTGAGATATTTCACATTGCCTTCTATTTTTTCATTTTTTTGGATCTGTTTAATAGTATCTTGATTTCTCACACAGTCACTAGCTTCCATTTGCTCCAATCTAATTCTGAAGGAATGATTCTCCTTAGTGATCTTTTGAGATTCTGTTTCCGTCTGGAAAATTTGGCTTTTTAAGGCATTAAGCCTCATTGGCTTTTTGAGCCTCTTTTGCCATTTGAGTTAGTCTATTTTTTAAGGTGCTATTTTCTTCCATCAGGTTGTTGACTCTCATTTCATAATTTTCTTGCATCATTCTCATTTCTCTTCCCAATTTTTCTTCCACTTCTCTTATTTGATTTTCAAAATCCTTTTTAAGCTCCTCTATGGCCTGTAACCAGCTCATATTTTTCTTGGAAGCTTTTGGTGTAGAAGTTCTGACTTCACTGTCTTTCTTCTGTTCCATGCTTTGATCTTTTTAGTCCCCAAAATAGGAGTCTAATGTTGCATTCCTCTGTTTGCTTTGCTTCCCTCATTTACTCATGTTGCTACTCAATTACTTGACTTTTGGGCTTTTTGCCACAGTAGGACTCTGCTACCAGACAGGGGAGCTTCATACCAAACATTGGGGTTTTCTCAGCTGCTGGAGGTATTAGTTGGGTGCCCTTTCTGAAGCCTCCACATGCTCTGGCAAGCTGGTCACACACCCCAGTACCTCCATCCTAGACCACAATCCAGATCCAAGCAGGTTAAAGCAAGAGCAGTTACGCTTCAGACTGGTCGATTGGTCCCCCTACAGTCTGCAGGCCAGGAGCTGAAGCTGTCACATGGTGGTGGCAGCACAGCCCACACCTCAGCGGCTTCTCCCTCCAGGTGATAAAGGCCGATGGCACTCCCAACTACTGGATCCCAAAGTCCACACTGTACTGACCTCTCACTTTGTCCTTAGCATCTATGTGTTGATAATTCTGGAAACTGCCACAGCTGCTGGTGATCTGAAGTCCCTCCAGAGTGCTGCGCTGGCTGCTCCCTGCCAGCTTGCTGGGCTATCCTCAGGGGGAAGTTAGCTTCTCTGTGTCATTTTGTGGGTTCTGTAGCTCCAAAGTTTGTTCAGAGTCACCTTTTACATGAATTGGAAGTGGTGGGAGCCAGAGCCCAGTGGAAGCCCTGTTTCTACTCTGCCATCTTGACTCCCTAGTTGATTTATTTTGATTTTTCAGCATTCTCTTTTATAAGATATTGAGTTCCCCACACTCCTACCTCTTCAAGAGAGCATGCAGTCTGATATAAACTATATATGTATGCTCACATTAAACATATTTCCACATTAGTCATGTTGTGAAAGAAGAATTAGAACAAAAGTGAAAAACCATGAGAAAAACAAAACAGAGCAAAAAACAACAGAAAAAGAGAAAATAGTATGCTTCAATCTGCATTTAGATCCCATAGTTCTTTCTCCAGATGTGGATAGCATTTTCCATCATGAAACTTTCGGAATTGACTTAGATCATTGGATTGCTCAGAAGAGCTAAGTCTAACAAAGTTGGTCATTGTACAATATTGCTGTTACTATGTATGGTGTTATGGTTCTGATTATTTCACTCAGCATCAGTTCATGTAAGTCTTTCCAGGTTTTTCTAAAGTCTGCACACCCACCATTTCTTGTGGAATAATAGTATTCCATTACATTCATATGCCACAACTTGTTTAGCCATTCCCTAATTGATGGACATCCCCTCAATTTCTAATTCTTTGCCACCACAAAAAGAACTGCTATAAATATTTTTGTACTGTGGATCCTTTTCTCTTTTTTAATGATCTTTTTGGGACAGAGAACCAGTAGTGGTATTGTTGGATCAAAGAGTATGTACAGTTTTATAGCCTGTTATAGGAATGTAAATTTTTTAAAACTTCCCTGTCCCTAGGTTAAGTGTACTTGGAGCCTGTGGTGGGAGGCTTGTTTTTCAGGAATGCCCACACCTTGGTGCTTTGTGATTGGGCAGTGGGTCAAGGGCGCTGTTACATTTTCTGAGCCAGGAGAAGGCTATATAAGCCCTGATGTAAGGCTTTGCTTTGGGGCTCACTTTGAGAAGTGTTGCATGATTTGACCAGATGAGACTTTGGGCAGCCGTTGAGAGCCCCCTGGCTTTGAAAACCCAGATATTGATGTTTCCCTCTCTGGTAACTGTGATTTGGTATGGATGTAATGGTTGGACAGTTTGGAAGCCTGTCTGCTTGATCTGTTTCTCTGTCTTGTAACTTCTGTCTGTATACTCTGAAGTTTGGGGTGCTGACCTTTTTTCCCTGAACTAGATAAATGATATATGTTTGATTGATTAAAGTAAGCTTGTTAACCCACTTTGAGTTGCTTTCCTTTAGAAAAGCAGATCTAAGAACTTGTGTTGGCAGCCACCCTGGGGATGCTGAGGTGCTTGCTGCTTCAAGCCTTTTGGGCATAATTCCAAATTGCTCTCCAGAATGGTTGGATCAGTTTACAACTTCACCAACAATTCATTAATGTTCTAATTTTCTCATATCTTCTCCAACATTTGTCATTTTCCTGTTTTGTCATGTTAGCCAGTCTGATAGGTGTGATGTGGAACCTCAGAGTTGTTTTAATTTGCATTTCTCTAATTAATAGTGATTTAGAACATTTTTTCATATAACTATAGATAGTTTTAATTTCTTCATCTGAATACTGCCTATTCAGTTGGGGAATGACTTATATTTTGATAGATTTGACTCAGTTCTCTATATATTTTAGAAATGAGGCCTTTATCAGAGACATTGGCTGTAAAAATTGCTTCCCAGCTTTCTGCTTGCCTTCTAATCTTGGTGGAATTGACTTTGTGCAAACCCTTTTTAATTTAGTGCAATCAAAATGATATTTTGCATTTTATAATGTTCTGTATCTCTTATTTGGTAAAAAATTCTGCTCTCCATAGATATGACAGGTAAATTATTCCTTGCTCTCCTAATTTGCTTATAGTTTCACCCTTTATGTCTAAATCACATACCCATTTTGACTTTATCTTAGTATATGGTGTAAGATGTCATTCTAAACTTAGTTTTTGCTGTACTGTTTTCCAGTTTTCCCAGAAGTTTTTTTAATTTATTAATTTGTTTGTTTCCTTTTAGTTTACAGGATACAATTCCACAATTCCTTGAATTTCACATTTTGTCCCCCTCCCCCTCCCCCCCCCCCCCATGGCGGCTTATAGTCAAGTATAGGATCTGTAACTACTTTCACATTATACATTGGTCAGGTTATAAGGACGGATTGTACCAGCTGGAATGAAAAATGGTAAAGAGGACATAGAACCAAATAAGAGAACGAAAAAGATCAGGTATTTTGCTTCCACCTGGATATAAACTTAGTTCTTTCTAGTTCTTTCTCTGGATGCACATTTTCCTCTCCATCATGCATCTTTTGGGATTGACTTATATCATTTCCCAGCAGTTTTTGTCAGATAGTGAGCTCTTATCCCAGAAGCTGGAGCCCTTGGATTTATCAAACACTAGATTACTATAGGCACTGACTACCGTTTCTTGCATACCTAATCTATTCCACTGATCCACCACTCTATTTCTTAGCCAGTACTATTGATGATTTCTGCTTTATAATACAGTTTTAGATCTGCTATAGCTAGGTCACCTTCCCTTGCATTTCTTTTCATTAGATTCCTTAATATTCTGGACCAATTGTTCTTCCAGAGGAATTTTGTTATTATTTTTTCTAGCTCTATAAAATAATTTTTTGGTGTCTTGATTGCTATGGCACTAAATAAGTAAATTAATTTAGGTAGAATCATTATTTTTATTATATTAGCTCAGCCTACCCATGAACAGTGGATATTTTTCCAATTATTTAGATCTGATTTTATTTATGTGAAAAGCATTTTTAATTGTGTTCATATAGTTCCTGGGTTGGTCTTGGTAGGTAGGCTCCCAAATATTTTATGCTGTCTACAATTCCTTTAAATGGAATTTCTATTTCTTGCTGCTGGCTTTGTTAGTAATATACAGAAGTGACAATGATTTATATGAGTTTATCTGCAACTTTGCTGAAGTTGTTAATTATCTCAAGAAGTTTTTTACTTGATTCTCTAGGATTCTCCAATTATATCATTTGCAAAGAGTGATTGTTTTTTTCCTCCTTGCCTATTCTAATTCCATTAATTTCTTTTTCTTCTCTTTTAACCAAAGCTAACATTTCTAGTATAATATTGAATCACAATGTTGATAATGGACACCCTGGTTTCACCCCTGATCTTATTAGAAATGCTTCTACTTTATCTTCATTACATATAATTCTTGCTGATGGCTTTAGATAGATGCTACTTAACATTTTAAGGAAAACTCCATTGATCCCTATGCTCTACTTTGTTTTTAGTACGAATTGGTGTTGTATTTTGTCAAAAACTTTTTCTTCCTGTATTGAGATAATCCATATGATTTCTGTTAATTTTGTTACTGATAGGGTCGATTATGCTGATAGTTTTCCTAATACTGAACCAGCGCTGCATTCTTGGTATAAATTCTACCAGGTCATAGTGTATTATTCTTGTGATAAGTTGCTGCAATCTCTTGGCTAACATGTTATTTAAAAATTTTGCATCTATATTCATTAGGGAAATTGATCTATAATTTTGTTTCTCCATCTTGTTTCTTCCTGATTTAGGTATTAGCACCACATTTGTATCATATAAAGAATTTTGTAGGACTCCTTCTTTGCCTGTTTTCCCAAATAATATATTTAGTGTTGGGATTAATTGTTCTTTAAATGTTTGTTAGAATTCATTTTTAAATCTATTTGGCCCTGGAGTTTTTTTTCTTAAGGAGTTCACTGATGGAGTTTGTTAAATTTCTTTTTTCTGAAATGGAGTTACTTAAGTAACATACTTAAGTATTTCCTCTTCTGTTTATCTGGGCCATTTATATTTTTGTAACTATTCATCTATTTCATTTAGATTGTCAGATTTATTGCTGGCCCTTCATTTTGGTTATATGGATGTAAATCCTAGATTAGTGTGTATGTGCCTGTTTGTGGCACTAGGAAGACCTGAGTTCAAATTTAACCTCAGATACTTCCTAACTGTGTGACCTGGGCAAGTCACTTAATCCTCTTTGCCTCAGTTTCCTCATCTGTGAAATAAGCTGGAGAAGGAAATGGCAAACCACTCTAATATCTTTCCCAAGAAAACCCCAAATGGGACCACAAAGAGTTGGACATGACTGAAATGACTGGACAACATTTTATTCAAACATTTTATTTAAAGATACAGCAAATACAAAGATCCAAACGTTTCTTTTAATGCCTTTGGGACATACTCTGCCTTATACTACCTCAGTCTCTAGGGGAGTAGGCTCAGAAATTAACGCTACATAACGTTAGTCCCACCAAGTTCATGGCAAGGTGGCTCATGTTTGGTGAATCTTTCTGCTGGGCTAGAATCCGGAAGGCCTCTCATGAAGATTGCTCCTTGGGGCATCAATGTTGCATTGATTGCACAACCTAGCTTGGATTCCACTCCTCAAATTCCTGTGGCTGGCTTTCCCAATCAAGGTAGTAAACTTTAAACTCTTTACCTAGAATGGAAAAGAATGAATGAAAAGGTCAAAGGCTGAGGCTTTTTTCTCTGGGACCAAATGGCCTGGGGGTGGGGGAAGGCCCTAAGGCCTCTCCTCTTACAGCATAGTCTCTCACCAGATGAAGGAGCTCAAGCTGGCAGTTTTTTTTTTTTTAAATGCCTTTGCATTCAAAGAGCCAATCAAAGAACCTCCTCTTTAACACAGTGGTTATCTACTCAGCACCAGTTATAGAATGTCTACGAATGCTCCACATCCTCTCCAAGACACTTCCCTTATATATCATATCATCATGATTCTCTAAGAAGAGAGCTCCCTAGCATCCTCCTCATGCTGAGACTGCATCAGCCAAGCAAGCTTGCAGGATCTGCGCAGGGACCAGATCCTTTTACATCCTGGTTTTTAGAGATTTCTAGGAAAGAAAGCTCATTGCCTCTCTCTATAATGTATATCAAAATAAAACAAGGCAATACCCACCCCTGTTTATGGAACACTAGCTGCCTTACCACACCTCTAAAGCTCAGTATTGCTTAAAATGTCCAGAGAATCATAGGATTTAGAGATGAAGGAACCCTGGAGGCAATCTCATCTAACACTGACATTGGAGAGAAGGCACCTCAGGACTAGGAAGGGAGGAAAAAACCTGTCCAAGGGCAAGTACATAATCTGTAAAGCCAGGATTCTACCCCATTTCTCCAATTCCCTATCCTGCCTCTTACTTCTATACGGTTTTGGGGATCTTAGAGGACAAGCTGTAAGGAAACAAACAAAATAAAACCAAAGGATAGTTGCATTTTTCTGAGAATTTTAGCTGTGCTCAGGATCAGATGAGGACCTTTGAGATTATCTATTCTGATTGTCTCATTTTACTGAAAGAGGAGCAATATGACTTACCCAAAGTCACACAGTTAGTAAGGGGCAGAGCTGAGGTTTTCACTGAGGTCCTCTGACTCCAGACATGGTGCCCTTCTCGTTATACCTTTCTTGACTCCGCATTCTGGGACGTCACCCTGATCTAGTGGGAGTAAGGTATATGGACCTTCTAAAAAGAAGGCCTACTCAGAAGTGTGAGAGTGAGGGGTGACTAATCTCAGTTACAGCACAGAGCCCTCCTTCTCCCTAGCATTCTCCACACTCACAATCCTGGGAAAAGAGGAGGAGAGAACAGACTGTAGGCAAGGCAGAGAGCTTTAACTCTGAGGAGGGTGAAAGCAGCTGAACACTGTTTTTTCTTCTCATAAAAATAGTTCTTTATTTTTTTCCTTCTAATGTTGTTTCTCTCTTTACATTTTCTTCATTTTTGTAGGATTCTTGATCTTACTTATATTTTACATCTTATTTGTATTTTTAATTTTACTTGGATTATATGATACCATATTATGGGAATTTACAGGTAGTAGGGATCTACATGGTCTAATTCAAACCACTCATTCCAAGGAAACAGAAGCTGAGGCCTGAAGAGGGGAAGGTTGTAGAGCTAAGGAAGTACATAGTAGGGCTGGGATTCAAACACAGGGCTCCCTGATTCCAAATCAGGTGTTCTTTCTGCTATATCACATAGTTGTAGCAGAGAGTAAAGGCTGAATATATCCTACTGAATTATCTCCTAAACAGATGCTCTAAAACCCAGGAAAATACTTTTCTAAACTCCACCAAAAATAGACAAATGAAACTCCCAAGGAATTATAAGGCCTTCTGTCTATAAGAAATTACAGAGTGAGCAATGGTGAGCTGTGAGGTCTTAGTACAAAACATTTGAGAGCTAGAGCAAGCAAGTTGATGAAGGTGGGGGTGAGGGAGGTCACTATCCAAGCCACAAAAAGGCAGCTGCTGGTGCAGTACAAAGACTACTAGACCCAGAGTCAGGAAGACCTGAGTTCAAATCCAGATTCTGATGCTTATTAGCAGTGTGACTCTGGGCAAGCCACTTAATCTCTTTTTGCCTCAGTTTCCTCATATGTAAATAGCACTTCCCTCCCAGAGCTGTTGTGAGAATCAAATGAGACAATATTTGTAAAATGCTTAGCACAGTGCTTGACAAGTAGCAAGTACTATGTGAATGTTAGTTCTCTGCCTGCCTTTCTTTTTTGGGTAGGGCTCTTGGTTAAGGGGAAAAGTGGGAGGAGAGAAAGAGTAGCGTTTGTTCTCTCTTAGGATTGATTTCAAAGAATTCCTTCCTTTCTCTCCTCCCTTCCTCAAGGCAAAACAAAATGCTTGGGGGGTTTGATCATCTGTGGTGTGTAACTAACTCCAATACCCTTCCCAGGAATACACAGTTAACTAGAGCTACGATTTGAACCCCAGAGTTCTGACTCTAACTTCATTGCTCTTTTTATTATGTAATACGGTACCATTTTTCACATGACTCAATTAAACAATGTTTATGAAACATCTATGTTCAAAGCCCTGTGCCTTTCCCTAGATGATATTTTAATCCATGGTCCAGCTCCGGGTTTACACAGACAACTTTTGATCTCAGAAGCTTTTCACATAAAGTCTTTTGTTCATGGCCCCCTCCAGAGTTCCTTTGGGATCATCACATTTTGGCTCATGTCTAGGTCTCTTAAAAAATGAAAAACTCTCTCGTTCTCGTGTAAGTACTTAGTCTAGCAAGACGTCCAATATAGGACAGGCTTTATTTAGCTTGATGAAAAAAAATCACAAAGCACAAAGAATTTGCATTAGAACCAGTAAACAATCAAGATAGCTCTCCTTCTGTCCCCAGTGAGGCTTTCCTCTCCAGGGATTTTTATAATCTCCTAAATATAGTACAGACCTTTAATTGAGGGCCTTGATGAGGGAAGACCCTTGAGGTTGACATGGAATTGAATCCTTTTCCCTGGACCTGCCCAGTCCATGGAACTCACATTACCAGAAGAGGGCAGTATCTGGTGTCTTCTTTACATCATGACCCTGCTCCCTGTTACTACTTGGCCCTGGCTTTTGATTGAACGAGGAACGTCTCCACTGTGTTCAGGAGTTTTGGTCCAGAAACTCCCCTTTCTGCTGACAGCTTGAGTTCTTGCAGCAACTGGTTTGGCTCCAGAATTCCTTTCCTGGATGCAGGAGTTGCTTTCCTGAGTCTAGGAATTCCTATGTCATTCTGCCTCTGCTGTTTTATGATTGTTATGCATTACAGGAGCTCCCAATTTGGCCTAATTACCCCTTGTTCAGCTGCTGTCTCCATCCATTGCCATCCCAGAGTTCACGAAGTACTCTGGCACACATGATTCCCTGGAGGGGCCACAGAAATGTGCATACCTCCTCTCCAGGGAACCAAGACTTAAATTTCTGTTTATTCCCTCTCAGTTCTGCTTCTTTATGCCTGAGCTCTCACTTTATAAATACAGTCAAAAAGCCAACAAGCATTTATTAAATGCATACTGTGTTCCAGGTACTATCCTATAAGGTACACTAAGCTACAAGTACAAGAGGAGAGGATTCATGTATAAACTAAGCATGAATCACTCAGTTATCCTTGCTGTGGTGTTAAAAGGGCAAAGGGACTAACTAGAGGCCAGCAGGTTCATAAATAATCAAGAGTCAGCTAGATGGCACAGTGGATACATTGGGCCTAGAGCCAGGAGGATCTGAGTTCAAATCCTACCTCAGATACTTACTAGCAGTTTAACTTTGGACAAGTAACTTTACCTCTGTCTATATTGGTTTCCTCACCTGTAAAATGAGGAGAATAGTAACATCTTCTTTTCAGGGTTGTTGTGATGATTAAATGAGATATTTATAAAGCACTTAGTGCGGTGTCTGGCCTATAGGAGGTACTCAATAAATTATTCCTTCCTTCTTTTTTCCTTTCCTTCCCTTTCTTCCTTCCCTCTCTTCCTTCTCTCCTTTTCTCCTTCCCCCTCCCTTCACTTCTTCCTTCCTTCTTTCCTTCCTTCCTTTCTTCCTTCCTTCCTTCCTTTCTTCCTTCCTTCCTTCCTTCCTTCCTTCCTTCCTTCCTTCCTTCCTTCCTTCCTTCCTTCCTTCCTTCTTTCCTTCCTTCCTTCTTTCCTTCCTTCCTTCCTTCCTTCCTTCCTTCTTTCCTTCCTTCCTTCCTTCCTTCCTTCCTTCCTTCCTTCCTTCCTTCCTCCCTTCTTTCCTTCTGAGACATGAGGTGTATTTAGGAGGACTTTATCATTATTTGCTGTGCATGCCACCCAAAATATAGAATTATCACAGGACTCCTCCTCTTCAGGACCTATAATCTAGCTGAAGAGTCAAGACAAGAACTAGTGAAGGAATTCCATCCACAGACACAAGCCAATCTCTTTATAACTCAGTAGAGGGTCTTAGGACCATGGATCTAGAAAGGATAACCATCTAGTCTAACTGTCTCATTTTACAAATGGAGGAACTTAGTTTTAGGAAGATTGGTTAAGTGACTTACTCAAGAGCACAGTAAGGATTCAAGCCATAATTATGAATTCCAGTACCTAAGACAGGGAGTGAGGAAGGAAGGGAGGGAGGGAGGGAGGGAGTGCTGGGGAGAAGGGAGAGAAAATCCACTTTCCTTTGGCTAGCAAACTTTTTTTAACCTCTTTTAACACCCATCCCATGTTTTAGAATTGCAGACAACCAACTGAATGTTGAAAGAGGAGAGATTGCTTCTAGTCTAGGAGACCAAATTCTACCACCTTGTCTGGGAGCTAATCTATATTTGCTCAGTGCTCATTTGACTCTGACAGGGCCTCACCAAGTCAATTACTTGAAACCTGTTTTTTATTCCCCTGGTGGTAAAATAAGTTTCTTTCTATAATAAGTTGCCCCTATAGGGTAGGTGAAGCAGGTCCATGTTCAGGATATATCTGATTTTCTGAGCTGGCCTCTATACTTTAAATTCCTTGCTTTGGGATCAGGTAGGGCAAAGGAAGTGGGAAAAGCACCAGATTGGAAGTAAAGAGATTTGGTTCTACTCTTGATGCTGCCATGAATTTGTTGGATGACCTCGGGCAAATCATTTTCCCCACCTGGGCCTTAGATTCCTTTTCTATTAATTGATGGAGTTGCATTAGTTGATATCCATAGTCCTTTCCAGCTTTGACATGCTATACTCTAACTCAATAAGTCTTTATTAAGTGCCTCCAATGTGGAAAGCACTATGCTAGGGATATGAAGACAACTTCTCCCCAACAAAAGCCACCCAAATAAAATGAGTAAAATAGTTTGTCCTTAAGGAGCTTACATTCAGTGACTTAGAGCAGAAGGTGGGGTGTTATGTATGACATACAGAGATAAGTAAATACAAAGTAATTTTAAATGGTGGTAGAAGGAAACATTTATAACCATGGGAAGGTGGATCAGGAAAGGGCACAAGTAAGGTAGGGGAAGGAATAATCATATAGTAAATGCCTGCTATTTGCCAGACACTATGCTCAGAGCTTTGCAAATATTGTATCATTTGATCTTCACAATAACCCTGCGAGGTAGGTGCTATTATGAGTCCCATTTTATAGTTGAGGAAACTGAGGCCAACAGAAGTTGTGCCTTGCCCAGGGTCACACATCTAGAAAGAGTCTGAGGTATGAAGCTGGGTTTGAACTCAAGGCCCAGTGCTCCATCTATTGAACCACCTACCTGCCTCAGTGTAAGAGGTAGCACCTGAAAAGAAGCTGGGGATTCAACTTCCAGCTGAGATGTTCTAGGATTTTATGGTTCTATAATTCTAAATGTTTATATTAATTCACCCTTTTTTCCCCTTCCCCCTCCTCTCCTTGTTAGACAGGAGAGGAATTTCATCTTGAAGTTATGGAGCTGGGCCCTAACAGGTGAATACTCTTCCCCTCCTACAAAATTCCCTTCTATCTTTTTCCTTCCATAGAATGATAGGGTGTTTGCATATTAGGGATATTTTAGCCACATGTTTTTCTGAACAGTAGGACTATATATGAGAATGTTAGAACTGTCAGTTGTGAAAGAACAGTGCATTTGTTATAGAAGATTTGTTATAGCCTTATTTTCCACTTAAATGCACTTAGGAGATGGGTAAAAATTTTCCTTTGTTCTCTAAATTTCCAGGTGGCTACTAACAGACATTTATTATAATAATAAATTTTAAATGCCTTGTTCTAGTGACCTCCCTAACTTTATTGAAGTTAGAAAAGGTAGAGGAGGGATTAGAAAAATATCTCTATTGGGAAGTTAGATGCAAGCTGCGCTTTGTCAAGTTTTAATCAAACATCACTATTTTTGAGTAATTAGCAATGAATGGTATGTGTTACTTGGACAGTGGTGATTTAATGATCACTTTTTCTTCTTTTCTTTTTCCAACTTCCAAACCAACCAGGCATCTTTCATTAGTGTTTCAGGGAAACAAAAATTGAATTGAGAATCAGAAGCAAATGGTTTTGTCACTTTACTATGACCTTGCTTTTCCCATCTGTAAAAAGGAAGAAACTGGACTAGGAGCTTTGTCCAAGAATTTTTCTATGGTGAAAAAGCAATTACAATGAAAAAAGAAGAGATGGCCACGTTACTTTTTAAAAAGAAGTAATAATATATAGGAATATGTACTGAGCAGATTCTTTGCATTTCCAAAATTGTTTCCTTTCCAATCTTTAATCATATCTCCACAGTATGGGAAGAGTTTTAGTTAGAACAGGCCCTTTGTCTATTTAACCGAAACACCATATTAGAAGTTTCTCTGACTGTTAACAATTTTGCAAGAAACTTTGGGAAAAGCTCTACCTTTTCCCAGTATGCCAGTATCCTTACATTACCTCTAGGTCAGAGCAGACTGTCCTTTTGGAACCACCATATCTAGTGTCCTAGGAAAGCATTCACAGACATCAATAGTGACCATGAGCTTTATTTCCCGTACAAGGGGAGTGTGGCACTGCCAAATTTGTTAAGCAAATTAAGTAGCTCATTGGCTAACAATCTTTGATATCACCATTCACATGAGACATCATAGAATTATTATAATCCACATAAAGAGGCTTTTGGTTTAGTGAGGAAAATCTCTCCACCAATATAGATCAACAAATAATTTGTACTGTAATTTTCAGTCTTATACATTTGTCTGGCACACTGAAGTTAAGGTCCTTGCCCAAGACCTTGCAGGGAATCTATATCCAAGGTAGGACCAGGTCTTCCTGCTGCTGATAATGGTTTTTAATCCACCATACCACACTAGAAATAGTGTTTTGTGTCAGACATTCAGGAGAGAAGACTAAGAGAATGATCCAGAGAATGGAATTGCTTCTTTTAAAATGTCTGTCTGGCTCTTCCTGGTTCAGTGGCCAGGAGAAGTCAATTAGTGGCAGCCAACCAGAAACTCTTGTTATGCATATTCCTTTTAAGGGGCCTACCAGAAAGAGATGTGTAAATGGAAGGGGTGCATGTGGTACTGGAAAGGGCCCAGCTCCATACAGGCTCAATGGGGGTATACTGTAACCAGAGCCAATCAGGTAGAGGGATTTTCCTGATTATACTAGTATACTATGCAACTTCTTGCCATCTCATCCATTTTTAGGATTACCCTATCACTCTTTTATGTAATCAAGTGTCCAGAGTTAAAAAGTGTTTCATCATAGAATGCATATATAGTGGCCACTGGTTAGGTGACCAGGAAAATCAAGGAAACCACTCAGTGGACACCATGGAGATTAGGAGGGCTATTCTATCATGGGATTATAGACACAGAGCTGAAAGAGACCTTGAAGGTTGAGTTCAACTCCTGCATTTGACAAGTGAGGACACTGAGGTTCACAGAGGTCATATGTCTTACCCAATGTCACATAAGTTAAGGAATGGTACAACTGTGATTCAAAATCAGGTTCTCCATTGTGATATCATGACACAAGGTCAGGAACCTATTTCCCCAGAAACTGGGAAAGCTCTCAGTGAGTACATTGGAAGAGTTGAGTGTTATGTTTCAAAGCACAGTACAACAGAAGATAGAAAAAATGTCTATGTAGTTAACTGAATGTCTAGCATTTGTCTTGCAAGTCGACAAGGGGACAGGGAGGTGTCTGGAGATTGGATAGGGCATGAGAGGGCCAGAGATTTGCTCCCAGGTGGCTGGGAAGACTGTCATGGAGGTCTTAGTGGGCAACAATCTATCTCTAGATGCATCAGAGGCTGCGAATTTTTCCCAAAGGGCCAGAAGTACTGACCTCAGCGGGAGCAGCATGTTCTCATTAGAGGTTCTAAGGGCAGAAATGTTTCAGTCAAGGAGGGAATGTCAACATTTTTTAGACAATGAAATCCAATAGTACACAGTAGGTACTTGATAAATGCTTGCTGCTTGCTTGCTTGGCCAGTTTGTTTGGCTGAATCAACAGTGAGCTGTCGCTATTCTTCCCTGTGTTTTAAAATTTTTTTATTGAAACATTTTGTTTCAACACTGCAGACATATTCCAATAAATACCCAAATGTGCCTGGCCCCATTCCACAAAATACAGCTTCCCAAGCAGTTAAACAAAATCATTTACACACCATTTTTCACTTTTGAAAAACAGTATGTATGTCACTTTTCACTCTGTACTTTGCTTTTTAAGAGAAAGAATGAGCAATCTTTTAATTAAAGAAATTTTCAGTGGTAAAAGACAAGAGATTTGCCTCTTAAACCTACTTTACATGAGAATGAAAAAAATAAGTTAAATGGGTTATCCAAAGGTAGATGGGCTGCTTTGGTAGATAGTGAGTTCTTTCTCACTGTATTTTTTTAAGTAAAGGCTGAATAACCACTTCTAGGGAACTCATTTGGGTGGTAGAGGGAATTCTTGTTCTGGTCTAGGTTGAGTGAGATGGTCAGAGGTCCCTTTCATATCTGAAATTTAAGGATAGCATTGAATACTATTTAAATTAGATCCTTGATATTTGGCTCAGGATTTAACTAAAATTTGGTGAGACAATTCTTCTAATTATAAATAACAAAATTACATCTGTTGTCAAGGATCAGACAGCCTTTGTTTGTACACCACCATATTAATTGTAATTTGTTTTTGCAGCTTCACTAAGTGAAATTGGATGACACAGACAGGGCAGTGCAGTGAGTTGGAAGGAACACTGGATTCAGTATCTGAGAACCTGACTTTGAGTCCCAGCTCTACCACTCACTAGTGGTCTGTTAGTTTGGGTGAGTCACTTAGCATTTCCAGCTCTATTTCCTCACCTGTAAAATGGGTGGAATAATACTATCATAATTGATGTCATGGGGGTGTTATGAAAAAAGTGCATTATAAATGTTAAGGCACAGAAAAGTGAGCCACTGTTACAGCCAACTCTGTCTTCAGAAAATCGTTCTCCTCCTACACAGGCAATCATTTTGAAAAAAAACTGAAGACCAAATACATTAGTAACAGCTATTTATTATGAAAAGTGAAACTTTTTATTGTATTAGAGAATTATAGTAGAATAATTTTTTCTCAAGAGAAATTTTGTGGGGTGCAGGGGAAAGAACCCTGGATTTGGAATCAAAGATTTTTTTAAAATTTCTTTTCCCACTCAGAAAGGGTCATTTCATTTTTGTTACAAAGTTTTATTATAATTTTTTTTTACTTTTACAATTTTATTATTTTGTTTATTACAAAAATCTTTTGATTATGGAATTATAGTAGAATTTAGAAAAATGCTTAAACTCACCAGTACTTGTTCATCAGATAATGCTGCTACTTTTGGCCTTTGGAAAGTTGCTTTACCTCTTTAAACCTCAGTTTTCTCATTTGTAAAATCAAGAGCTTGGAAAAAAGTATCTCTAAGTTTCTTTCTGGTTCTAAGTGCTTTGGTCTGATAAGAGTTTTTGTGATATTACAGAAGGGACCTCAGAGGCAATCTCATCTAGCTCCCTCATTTTTCATATGAGAAAACTGAGGTGAAGGGGCAAAGTAAGCCCCTCTGTGAGGAATAAGATTATACAAACCAAAGCCCCAGCTCAGTATGACCTTTCTATTACCCCAGGGTGTTTAGGAACAGAGGATCCTGAGAACATGAGGGCTGCTCTTCTCCTGGGACCCTGGCCATGTCCTTGAGAAGAGATATGATAACTGCCCAACTCCTGAAACTAGCCATTCCAAGGAAAAATCGTTCTTAGAAGGGCCTTGGAGGGATTGGCCTCCGTCCCAGGCCATGCTTGCTAAAAACACTTGGTAGTATGCCTTCATTGTTCTCAGCACTACTTAAACTGTAAGATTCAGACCCCAAATTGGAATCTCACCCATGGAGGAGACGTCCTGCCTGGGACCCTCCTGAATGGGACCCTGATGGCTGTACCTGGGACTCCCCAGCCTGTGTGGTTAGGTGTTGGTGCTTCCCCAATTGGTGATGATTGTAAATATGTGTATATATATATATATATATATATATATATATATATATATATATTAATCATTGATCTTATCTTACTATTCCTAAGCCTTTTACTCTGTTATCTCTGGCTTCCTTCTCATTCACCTATATTCTAAATAAACTATACTGGATCTTTTGAAGTGCCAAGTGTTCCCTTCACACGAATCCTGAACCTCCGTAATTGGACATGAGGCCCCATGAATTTAAATGACTTGCCCCAGCCATATTGACAGTATCAGAGAGAGAACTTGAACCCTTGTGCTTGGACTCCTAAGCCATTACTTTTTCCATTGTGCCGCATTGTATCCTCAATTTATAATAATAAGAGAATTTTTGTTGTTTAGTTATTTCAGTTGTGTCTGACTCTTTGTGACCCTATCTGAGATTTTCTTGGAAAAGATACTGGAGTGGTTTGCCAATTCCTTCTCCAGCTCATTTCTCAATCAAAGAATATGAGGCAAACAGGGTGAAATTGCTTGCCTAGGGTCACACAATTAGTAAGTGTCTGAGACCAGATTTGAACTCAGGAAGACGGGTCTTCCTAACTCCAGGTCTGACATTCTATCCTCTGTGCCACCTAGCTGTCCTTAATACAGTGAACAGAGGGATTCAGGGATTTATCCCCAAGGAGACAAGAAGGCAGATACTCTAGTTATTCCATGGGGAAGATCCCTCACACCTCAATTTCTTGCAATCTGTCTTCCAATCCTACTTTAGACTGAAACTATTCTCTCAAAGGTTAATGGGATTTCTTAACTGTTCAACCCAAAATTCTTGTTTTAGTCCTCAGGCTCTTTGACCTTTCTTTAGTTCTCAACACAGATGAACACTTTTCCTCCTACATATTTTCTTCTTTGGCTTCTGTGCTTTCTTCTGTTTCTCCTGCTATCTGATTGACCATTCCTTCTTGTTTTCCTTTGCTGGATCATTACTGACTTCCTGTCTACCATGCTTATAGTTATACTTCAAAACTCTATTCTGACTCCTCTTTTTTGTTCTTTTTCTATTGTTTTTTAGTGATTTCACTAAACCCATGGATTCAATTATTATTTTAATACAGTTGATTTCCACATATATGTATGCATGTATACATATGCACACACACACTATATATATATATACACACACACATATACCCCACTCTACCCTTAAAAGATGATATAAATTTTATCTAGATAGAAATATTTCATATATATATATATACATATGCTCAGGAGAGTTTATAGGTATATGTTTTCAAATTTTTTATTATACATATGGAGCAAAAATATGAGTGATCATGGTGCTCAGAAGATCAGGATGGGAATATATACATACACACACACACATATATATATCAGGAACAACTGTCTTTTGGAAGCAACATACCTAGTGATTTATTATAGGCATACGATTATGAGCCGTTAAACAAATCAAGATGATCGTTGGCTAGTGATCTTTGGTGCTGCCATTCACAGAGATATCATAGAGATGTTGCCTTATATATAATTTATAATTATATATCATATATAGTTATATACATGTATGTATGTATATATCCCCTGCCTCCCAACTCTTCCCTAGTCCCGGTCTTTTAAGTTCAGTCTCATATTTTCTACTGCATACTGGATATCTCCATATGTCTCTCCCACTGTCAAGTTAAACTGTCAAACTCAACATTGACCAAAACAAAACTCATCTTCTTTCCTTTCCAAAATTCTCTTCCCTATGTCCTTATTTCTCCCAGTCTACTAGGTTCAAAACCTTGGAATCCTCTTTGATTCTTCCTTCTCTCTCAGCCCCCACATCTACTCAGTTGCCAAGTCTTATTAATTCTACCTTCACAATATCCCTTGTGTCAATGCTCTGCTCTTCATTCATATGATTAACTACTCTCCCCCCCTCCCCCAACCCAGTTCAGGCCATCATTGTATTGGAGTTCTATTTTCTTTCTCACTCTTGACATTTCAGCAGATTGGCTTGCTAGTTGTCCCTCAGATCTGATGTGGCATCTCCTACCTTCTAAAAGCTCTTTCTCATTTTGGAGAAACACTGCTTCTTTATCTCTGATTTTCTGGGATTCTTCAGCGTTCTCCTCAGGTGCCACCTGCTCTGTGAAGTGTCCCTATTCCCATCCCACCCCTGGTACAAACTATCACTCCCTCATCAAATTGATACTTTAGCAGAGATGACTTAAAAAATTCAAACTTGAAGAAATGTTTATTTAAGTCTTACTATGTGTAAAGACAATATTCTAGGTACTGGGAATGCATGGATTAAAAATGCCACAGAAGAAGCTTGTGTGGATGAATAAAGGTAAGATGACATAAAATTTTAGGTTCAGCTAGTTTCATCAGTCTGTTAGAAAGTAGAGAGCTTAAAAGGGACTATAAGCTTACTCTATCGGCAGTGGAGGACAGGATATGTACATAGGATAAATACAAGATAAATGTAAGATAAAGTACAGTCTGATGAAAGCAAAGAAGTAGGCTAAGTCTTCTAGAAACATTTGAGGAGAGAACACATTTATCTGGTGGGGAAAGAAGCAGCCTGGAAAGGGTTTATGGAGGTACATAGAAGGGGATTGTATAGGGATTCTCTGTTGTCAGCTCATTACTTCGGGTACTGCTTGAGATGAGCCTTGAAAGGAAAGGATTCTGAAAGGCAGAGATGAGGAGGAAATGCATCCACAGGGAATGGCTTGGGTGAATGTACAATAAGAACTTGTTTATTCATTTCTCTAGAGAAGTCTGGGGATTTTCTCTTCCTGATTGACTGACCACTCTTTCTCAGTTTCCTTTGCTAGATCATCATCAATCTCCTGTCCTTTAAGGATAACATTTGCTTCAAGGCTCTGTTTTGATCCCTCTTCTTTTTTCTCTTTCTCTCTCTCTCTTTTTTTTTTTTGCTTTTTTGGAGGGGCAATTGGGGTTAAGTGACTTGCCCAAAGTCACACGGCTAGTTAAGTGTTAAGTGTCTAAGGCTGGATTTGAACTCAGGTCCGCCTGACTCCCAAGCCGGTGCTCTATTCACTGCATCACCTAGCCGCCCCTTCTCTTTCTATTTTTTTGGTGATCTTATAAATTTCCATGGATTTAACACACACACACGTGTGTACATATAGTCACACAGATATTTATAGCATGATGACTGTCTTCAACTATTTGGAGGGCTGTCATGCAAAAGAGGAATCAGGCTTATTTTGTTTTACTCCAGAGGTCAGAACTTGGAATGATGAATATAAGTTGCAAAGATGCAAATTGAGGCTTGATAGCTGGAAAAAGTTCCCAAAAGAGTTATTAAAAAACAAAAAATGCTGCTTCTCAAGGAAGTGGGTTCTCTTTCACTTGAGGTTTCCAGGGAAAAGCTGGATGACCATTTGTTATAGAAGGGATTTCTATTCAGGTCCACATAGACTTTGTGGTCTGTGAGGTATTTTTCTACTCTGAGGTTTTGTGATGTGATTTATCTTTGTAAATTCACTCCCACTCCCACTTCCACATATAGGTAGTACAGAACCTTAAATATAGTTTCTCTCTTCAGTTGTTCTTTTAGACATGTTGGACTCTTTGTGACCCCCTTTGGAGTTTTTCTTGGCAAAGATACTGGAGTGGTTTACCATTTCCCTCTCTAGATCATTTTTCCATATGAGTAAACTGAGATAAACAGGATTAAATGACTTGCCCAGAGTCACACAACTAGTAGTGTTGGAGGTAGGATTTGTACTCAGGAAGACGAGTCTTTCTGACTCCAGTGCCAGCGTTCTATGCATTGCACTACCTATAATAGGTACTCAACAAATATTTGTCGAATGAATGAATATTTTCTTGTCATTTTCTTCTTTCTTCTACAAGCAAAGAGCTGAAAATATCCATTAAGTAAGGGTTCCATTTAACTAGATTTTATTTTTTTCTTCCACAGATTCCAGTGCATCCTCTAGTTGGATTCTCCTTTGATACTTCATTTTGTTTGGCCTTAAGGTGCCCCTGGGTTCTCGAAGGCTGTAACAGTGAAAAAAAAGCCTGGGCGGGATTTACTACGTGGAGAAGATTTCAAGTGCAGGCTGGGATCCCAGGTCCATCTTTGCTGAGTGCTAATATTCATCACTAAATATTGGCCACCAGGTAAGGAATTTTAAGATAACTTATAAAACTGCCTGCAAAAGTGTTGGGGGGAATGTGACCTATTTCAGGGAAGGGACTACACACAACTGATAAATAATAGCTCTTTTGAAGCAGTGGAATAACTGAGTCTGTAGTCAAAGCTTGAGAGAACACGTTATTGACCACCTCACCCAGAGTTGGAGAGGTGTTTCTGCCTTTGTTGAGTTCCAGTTCCAGAGAACTCTGACTCTGTATGCAATAGCTCATCCCATGTTGGGCATGCTTTATTAGAGGATCTCTTAGGCTCCAGTCTGCCTTGCATATACTAACAGGCAGTATCTTTGTTCTGTTCCAGGGACCCTCTAGGGAGGGATACTGGCACGTCATTGACTTGTCTCTTAGTGGCTGAGCTCCAAGTAATAAATCTTTGAACTTTTATTAGCATCTTGACTCATTCATTTGTATTTTGGATTGAGGAACATCCAGACACTAATGAGCTTGACTGAACCCAATGGGATATCTTTAAATAAGTTTGTGTTTTAAAACACGATAGTTTGGTTATTGAGGTTCTCATCTCTCTAACACAATTAAAACTTCTTAGGGTCCATTAACTTGTTTATAAAGATAAAAAATTTTGGTAACATTTGTAAAATGATGTCAATGAGATAATATTTATAGAGTATTTAGCACAGTGCCTGGTACATAGTAGGCACTTAATAAATGCGTGTTCTCTTTCCCCTAATTCCATGTATTATATTTTGCACATTTAACAACATAATTCTGAGCAGGAGTCTCTAGATTTCATCAGGCTGCCAAAGGAGTTCATGACACAAGAAAGATTAAGAACCTATCCTGTTCCCTACTGGCTCTGCTTAGGAGGTCAGGAGAAAGGGAAGCCATGTGATACAGTGCCAGAAGTTGGATGTGTTCTAGTCTTGATATGCTAGTTAGGCCACCCTAAGATAATAGAGAAAGATCTTCACAGTGAAGAAGGACTAGTATTGTTAAAATGGCCATTCAGGGCACTCCAGTGTAGGTGGGCCAGAGGTCACTACAAAACTCCCTGCTTTAACTTGAAACAAAAATGTTGGTTTGGAAAACAGCAGAAGAAAATGGTGAATTCTGAAGCCTTGGCTTAGGATGTATTTCTGATCCCTCTTGGAACGTTTTCCTTTTTCTCTCTAAGTTTGTCTGTCATCTGTGGGTAGAGAATTGCAACCAATACTGGATTCATTTCATGCTTGGGACTTAATCAGGGTGGCTAAGAAAGCCATAACCATGGCAACTCTCAAGCAGTTCTAATCACTGATGCTAATCACTAGGTTAGCTATAAAGAAGTATTTCCAACTCTGTCTCACAAATTCATAGGCAGATTAAAAAAATGATTAAAGCTAGAGATTATATTAGATTTATCTAGTTTGACACCTTAATTTTACAAATGAGGAGACTGCAATAGAGGGGAAGTGATTTCCCCAAAGTCACATAGATAATAATAGAAGAGGTTAGATTTGTACTCAGGTTCCATGATCTTTTTTTTTTTTTAACCATTCTTAGCTGGGTGGGCTTCTGTGAAGCAGAGAATGTTCCCCTGGTGTGCTTTCTCAAAAATGCATATAAGGCAGAGTCTAAATGTTCCTTGTCCATCCAGAAATCCCTGTTTGGGAGGTGCAACAAGTAGGGATTACTGCCAACAGGCAGGACTCTGAAGGTATATGTCTATAAATCACTGAGTATTCTGCCTCCACTGACTGCTATGTCCCTAGCTTTTATCTAATGATTAGTCATTCATTCCTCCACACCCTACTGCCTCCTTCCGTTCCTTCAGACTCAATTTGTCATTCTCATCAATTGTATCTCAATGGTTATATTTAAGCAAAAAAAAAAGTGTATACATATATATATACACATATACAACTTCTATAGTATCTATATATACTATGTATACAATGTATACGCACATACACAAATATATGTAGGAATAGCAGAACAAGAACCAAACTATTAGTTTTTTTTAGAAACATATCCTATATATAAGATTATGTATCTAGCACTTTGGGGACACTCTCAAGTAGTATAGGGGTTACTTCAGGTTCAAGATGGATTACATTTACTCAGAACCATAGCTTATGAGTCCCCACTAATGTATTTACTTTTGCTAGTCACTCAGATCACACAATTAACTCAAAACAGAAGCATTTAATAAAATAATATAGCAAGAAAAGTAACAAGAAGACATTTCCCACATGTGTCTGGGGTATACTTATATATAAATATACATGTCGTCCGAAGGGCAAATGTATACGTATTAAGTAACATACATGGAGAGACATGTGTGGGAACACATGTGTCCAAACACATATGGAAAGGAAACTCATCCCTTAGGTGCTGCAGGGTGCTATCTTATATAATGTCATTATATTGCTTTCAATGGGAGCATCCCATAGTTTTGCATGGGTTGAAGTCTCTGCCAGTGGTTTTGTCTCTCTTGAATATATAATGAAGATATGCATGTGGGCATGGCATTGCTCTCTATTAGTCTCAAGTGGCCTCTGTTTGATAGTGCTCTGCTGGTCTTATAATTGCACTAATAAATATGAGATTTGTATCATTTACTTGCTTCTGGCACTCCTCCTCCTCCTCTCTCCGTCTCTCTGCCTATGTCTCTCTGTCTCTCTCTCTCTCTGTCTGTGTCTCTGTCTGTCTGTGTCTGTCCCCTCTGTCTCCCTCTTCTTTCTCGCCTGTAGTTCCTGTTCACCAAAGACAATGCTTCTAAGACATCTCACTTTGACTTAGAGTAAGAAATAACTTGTTACTCCTTGCTTAATTTCTGATCAATGGACTGTATCCTGCAAGTTGTCACAAACACTTAGTGTCTCATCCTCAAGATTCTTGGTTTCTCATATATAAAAAAGGGAGGGGTAAAACTCACAGAAATAAAACTAAGTTTTTGGACTGTCACTTGTTCATGAGATCATACCTTGTGATGTCACTCTTGGGTGTTACTGGAAAGCTTTTTGTGGGTTAGAGATTGCTTAAAGTCTGGGAGATACCAACCCAGACTGAGAGGCAATATGCTGGAGTGAGTGAGAAGCAGGACCTGAATTCTATCTCTCCTATTTACAAGTGAACAGACTGTGGATAAATCACTTTCCCTTTCTTGAACCTCAGTTTCCTCAATATGTAAAATGAGGGATTTCAACTCAGTTCTTCCTTTGTGTAGACTCTGATCTTCCCAGCTGAAAGTGATCTCTCCTTCCTCACATTTCCCAGTGTGCTTTGTCTGGAACTCTCCTTTGCCTTCCCTCTGTTAATTATTTCCTATTTATCCCTGTCTATACTTTGCTTTATATATATTTGCATATTGTCTCTCTCCTTAGATTGTAAGCTTCTTGAGGACAGGGACTGTCTTTTGCTCTTTTTGTAGTTCTAGTGCTTAGCACAGTGCATGGCACACAGTAGGCACTTAATAAATGTGTATTGAATTGAATTACTCCTATTGCCTCCTAGTTTGTATTATACTTATCTATGTACACATTGCATGTTCCCTAGTAGAACATAAGCTTCTGGAGGGCAAGAACTTTCATTTTCCCATGATCAATTTCTAGTTGTGTCTTATACACAGTAGGTGCTTAATAGAGGTTTGTTACAATAACTATTTAGTCTTGGGTGAGTCATTTTTCTTCCCTAAGTCTCAGTTTCCTTTTCTGTAAAGTGAGTTTACATTCTATTAAGGGAGATAAGAAAGAGACTCAAATAAATACAATAGGAATTAGAATTAAAGAGGCATAGAGGATAGGAAATTGACCTTAGAGTAAGGAAGACCTGGGCTCAAATCTGCTGCTGTCACATATTGGCCATGTGACCCTGAGCAAATCGTCACTTCCCAATGCCTCAGCCTGTACATTTTGGAGCAGACAACAACATGCATTGATGGATGGAATTTCCTTGGGGGAGCAATGTACTTCAATGAAACCATGGGTCCCATAAAAATATGTGAAAGAAGAATAAAGAGCCAGGAAAAATTAAAGAATAGAAACATAATTAATCGCTTGAGGATGTGGCAGATCAAAAAAGTCTTGATAGAGAAGGTAGCAGCTTGAAGGAAAAGGAAGAATTTCAACAGATGACTGTTGGTAAAGAATATTCCAGGTAAAGGGAATTGCTTAAGGAAAGGCACAGAGATGAGAGAGGATAGAATGACGTCAGGGGTACGATGAGTAGGCCAGTGTGAAGATGATGCAGAATTCGTGAAGGGGAGTATTTGCACTTGCCTGCCTCCAGGATGTTGTGAAGATTTAATGAGATAATAGCTGTGAAGAGACTTTTAAAACTATAAATACTTCAAGATGTCAGTGATACAGGATTTTGTGGATGGATTTAGTTCTGAATCCCCTCCGCTCCTGAAATAGATGGCCTTCATTGGTTTCTATGGCTGAAGAAATGAATCACCTGAAGGCCAACCTTCTGGCTTGAACTAGACTTTGATGATCAGCTGGGCCCTTATTAAAAGCTTTTTTTCTCTTACAGTTTTATAGGACCAGCCAGAACTTGTGTTCTATTGGCATAGACTTTGAGAATCCGGGATCATGCCTTGGTATCATGTTTTAAAGTTATAACTTTTTCTAGTCCTCCTGATCACATCTCCTCTCTTTTAGTCAGTATGTTAAGTTTATAAGTAGCTTGTATAAAGTGGCAATAGCAGGAAGTAAGATTGCAAAGGGAAGTCAGGTACAAACTGTTCCAAAGATCAAATAATATACTTTACAGTTTGTATTATATATTGGCCAAAAACCACATCCTGGTAATATGTGCTAAATCACAGGAAGCCATCTAAGCTTTGTTGTCAGGGATTTTTGGTCCTGTGATTTGTAAATCTCAGATAAATTCTGGACATCTGCAGTAAGACCAGTCAATCATCAAATGGTGCTGATAATTTTGAAATGATGTGGACATGTTAACTTTATTTTTTTTGCTTTTTTTTTTTTGGAGGGCAATTGGGGTTAAATAACTTGCCCAAGGTCACACAGCTAGTTTTTTGGTGTTAAGTGCCTGAGGCCAGATCCGAACTTAGGTCCTCCTGACTCCAGGGCCAGTTCTCTACTCACTGCACCACCTAGCTGCCCCTGACATGGTAACTTTAAAGTTTTGCTGATAACTTTGAAATGATTTCGATATGTTAACGAACTAACCCCAAGGTGGCACAGAAAAGAATTAGTCTGTTCCCTCTATAAAAATGAGACCTCAAACTCCTGTCTCCCAAGCATTCTTCCTTCTCCATCAGGTCCATGATGACTAGTGCTCCCAACTCTAATCCACAGTTATGTGAGTGATAGTCTCTGTGTCTCCTCTTCTCCATCCTCTTTCCCATACTACCTGCCTTCCTTCATCATCCCATCCATTGTCCCCATGCTGTTTGCCTATGTATTCCTCTTGCTGCTTGTCTCCATGCTTTCTGTGCTGTTTGCCCCCATACCCTCTGTGGCTACTTAAGTGTGATTACAGTCAAATTTCTCACTGCCATCATGATTTTTCTCAACAAGTACCCAAGGAACTGGGTATACTTGTTCTCATTTCGTAATTTTATGATTTAATTACCAATTCAGATAGCATGTATCTTCACTCAGTTGATTTCCTTTCAACCGAATGACCCTATTTTCATAGCTACTGGGGCTTACATTTGTATGTTTTGCATTGGTTGTCTCTCTCAAGATTTGACAGAAGTCCTATTCTAAAAGCATGCCTTAGATTCTTGAGGAATACCAGCAAACACAAATTTTAACAGTTTCAACTCTGTTGGAAAGGTTTTGAGCATTGTCCTATAGACAGTATCTCCAAAATGGTGCCTCCCATTCATATGTTAAGATCCTGTCATACTTTATAGATGCAATAACAGAGTTAGCTTTGCTCAGTGACTATGTTAAGGTAATATACTTTGTAGATGTAACAGCAAAGGTAACTGCCCGATGGTTATAATTATTAATATCAAATGATATATGTAATCTTATTTAATCTTACCATTTTTTTTGCTACTATCATGTAGAATATATAAGGCAAAGTCCAAATGGAAAAGGTGTTCCCTAAAGGTTCTGAGGTCATCTTGATGCCCCTGCTTCTGCATGACATATTGATTGTGTCGTCTGGTAACATTGCAGAACCTCCTTAAAGAGATTCATCACCAATAAAATGAGATCAGACTAACAAGTCAACTGGAAAAAAACAGAAATGAATGAGGAATGACTATTTTCCAGACTATGATGTGCAGTTGAATGGGTAGCCCATAGCTCTAGTCTATAACTACATATATCACAGAAAGACTGCATATAGGTGCAAGTTAGATCCAGAATTTAATAGGAGGAACATAGCAGTTTGGATTGCCTTTAAGAAACTGTAGCTTGCTTTAAAAAACTCTCAGGTTTTCTCTGAACCAAAACTTGCCTTTTACTACCAATGTCCTTCAAGTGATGTTATATAGCTATAAATTATGGAATACCATATTGTATGGTACACTCAAAATTGTAGATTACCAGAAGGATAATGAAAAGACATATGATGGGCATAAATAGAATATAGCATATTATTAATGATGAAGTTACATTCACAAAGTAGCATAAAAGGTTTTTTTAAATTTGTTTTATGTTGGATTTGTAATTTTATCATGGGTAATTCTTGTGTGGAAACTCATAGTCTTAGAGAGTTTCCTGTTGTGAGACTGAGATATTACTTTCTAACATCTAACAGTGGTAGAACTTGAATCCAGTTCTTTCTGCCATCAAGGCTGTCCCTCTTTGCATTACTTTGTGCTGTTCTTCTATAGAAAAGATGTGTCATCAAGGACATAGATGATTATGAAAAGAGGTGGGCTGGTTTTATAACAAGAGTAAGAAATAAGAGATGGACCAGAAGACTGCTTTCTCCCTTGCTAGCCCTTCTCCTTATTCCTTAGTAGCCTCTCCTAGGTACAGAACACAGAGACTTCCTGTGCTTGGATGTTTCTTTGAGGGGAAGGAGAGGACACTTGGTTTCCCTGTTGCCTGAGGCATAAAAGATTTAGCCAAGTGGGAACTGACCTTAGAGATTATGTCAGAGCTTCTACTGCCTGCCAGGAATGCCTTCCTGAGTTCCTGACCTAGCTTGACTGTGAAGGCACAGAGTGGTTGTATCCTTTTAATTTTTGAAGGTATATTATTTTATTTCTTGTTATTAATAAAGCTGATTTTATTGTATGGTCCAGGAGTGCCTCATTGTCTTTTAACCACTGAGCTAGAATCATTGGTCTGGCCTAGATTAGGCCTGGCTCATAATGCTATCCATACCTTCTTCTACCATTTAGTTTTAGTTCATAGTCTTCCACAGATCCTCTCCAGAGGATCCTCTCAAAGTGCTGGTGATTTTCCTGTAGATCAGAGATTCCTAACCTTGTGTTCTTTGATAGATTTCAGGGTGTCTGTTACCTTGGATGGAAAAAAAAATTATATTTTTATTTACACTAACTTCTAACTGGAAATTCAACATTTCTTTCAATTAAGATTGTAGACAACAAAACATTATTCTGAAAAGGAGGTGTATAGGCTTTATCAGGGTGACAAAGAGGTCCATAGCACAAGAATCCTTGGCCTAGATCTTGTTATATGTTGAGGGTACCAAGCATATTATCCTTTACTCATGCCACATAACTGGCCCCTCTCCTTTTACTAATTATGAATTTCTTCATTGATATTCCTCTTACCATTTATTAGACATAGGTCATCATTGAAATATGTTGTAGCTTACTTGTGATCCCTGTGTGCCTCTTAATTGTCCATTAGGTCACCATATCTTGAATTTCTTGAAGGCTATGGTGTGTCAAGATTTGCAACCAAGGGATACTGCTGGGAGAATATTTTTGCTGAACAGATGGTCTTTGCACTAGGGGGTTGTTTGGAATTATTAAAATCACTGAGAAATTTCCCAAATGCAGCCTACCCCAGTCTCTTCCTCCTATTAAATTCTAGGCCCAGCCTATTGTCCATCTGCAATGTCTATTTTGGCAGCAAGGTGGTATAGTGAACAGAGTGCCAGGCCTGGAGTCAGGAAGATTCATTTTCCTGAGTTCATCTGGCTTCAGACACTTACTAGCTGTGTGACCCTGGGCAAATCACTTAAACCTGCTTCAATTTCCTTATCTGCAAAATGATCTGGAGAAGGAAATGGCACATCGCTCCAGTATCTTTGCCAAGCAAGAAAACCCCAGATGAATCACAGAGAGTCAGATAGGCCTGAAAAACAAATGTGTCAGACACTGTGCTAAGCACTTTACAAAAAGAATAATCTCTTTTTATTCTCACAACAACCTTATAAGGCAGATGCTGATTTTGTCCCCACTTTACAGTTGAGGAAACTCAACAGTAGATTAAGTTTATATTAGTTTAAGTCTAGATTAGGCCCAGGCCTAATCTAGGCCAGACCAGAGAATAAGAGACTTGCCCAGTGTCACATAGTTATTAAGCGTCTCAGGCTGGATTTGAACTCAGTTTTTCCTGACTCTGAGCCCAGCACTGTATCCACTGCACCACTTGGCTGCTTCAGGGACCTTAAAGTCTAATAGAACCTCTTCATTTTACATAGGGGGAAACTGAGGCTCAGATAGATCAAATGACTTGCCTAAAGTCACAAGGTGACTTTGAGGCAGGATTTGAACTCAGGTCCTCTGACTCCAAATCCAGCACTAATTTTACTATACCACATGAGCTCCCATTAATTATGTTATCACTTTAAAGGTTACAGAGCTCCTCTTTCACAACCACTCTTTGAAGAAAGGAGTACAAGTATTATTCCCATTTTATAGAGGATGAAAATGGGTCTCAGAGAAGAAGAATGATTTGTCCAAGGTCTTGTAGGCATATACAGTCCTGAACTCCAGTCCCATACCTGGACATCTCTGCCTAGATTCTATAAACATCTCAAATTTTATACTTTCAAACACTGAATTCATTCATCATTTCTCTCCCAATTCTGACTCTCTTCCAGAATTTCCATTTTCCATTTCTATTGAGAGTACCCATACCCTTCCAGTCACTCAGGCTCATGATCTCAGTCAAGACCCCTCATTCTCCCTTACCTTCCATATTCAATCAGTTGCCAAGTTTCATTAATTCTGCCTCCACAACATCTTTCGCATCTGCCCTCTTTGCTACACTTATACAACTACCCTCATCACTTTTCACCTGGACTACCTCAACAGCCTCCTAATACATCTCCCTCCTTCATTCTCTGCTCATCTACAATCCATCCCCCACACAACTGCCAAAATGACCTTCCTAAGGCATAGATCTGATTAGGTTCCTCTCTCTCTTTCTTGATTTCTCTCTGTCTCTGTCTTTCGATCTCTATTTCTCTTCTTCCCTCTCAAAAATCTTCAATGACTCTCCAATGCTCTTAGATAAACTATAAATTCCTCAGTTTGAATTTTAATGTCCTCTTTGGTCTGGCTTCTACTTACCTTTCCAGGCTGACCTTTAAGAAGTCCACATTCCATTGTAAACTACTAAAACTACTAGTTATTCCTGAACTCAACACTCCCATCTCACACTGTCACAGACCATCCTCTGTGACTGGGGTATACTCCTTCCTCATGCATACTTTTCAAAATCCTCTTTGAGTATCAGCTCAGATCCCACGTCCTCCTGTGAAGCCTTCCCTGATACTCCATTTTGTTAATGATATCTCTATCTTTAATTGACCTTAAATTATGCTCATCTGTTTGTATACTTGTAAACTCCTCTAGAGTAGGAACTTTGAGCTTTTGTCTTTGTCTCCCTGATGCCTAATGCAGGGCCTAGGGCTCTGTACTCACTTTTAAAGTGTTTGTTGAATGGAATAGAAAGCCTACTTGAAATGTCACTTTCTCCATGAAGCCTTCCCTAATTCCTCTGTTAGTTGGCTCTTACATAGTACTCTGTTTTGTACTTCTCTAGTGCCTTTTTCTGTTGAGGGTACCACCATCCTTTCAGTCATCCAAGTTCATAACCTGGTTGCTCTCTTTTACTTCTCATTTTCCCTAGGTATCTAAGATAATGAGTTGATTTTTCAAAATGTTGAATTTAAAATGTCTACAGAACCTCCAGTTCAAGGTACCCAGTAGGCAGCTGGAGATGTGAGACTAGAAGAGAGGTTTGGGCTAAATAAACAGATTTGAGAACTATCAGCATAGAGATAATAATTGAATCCATGGGAGCTGAGAAGATCACCAAGTTAAATTGTTCAGAGGGAGAAGAGAAGTGGGCCCAGGACAGAAATCTGAAGAATGCTTACAATTAGAGGGCATGATTTGGATAAGGATCCAATGATAGAGACTAAGAAGTAATGGTCAGATAGGTAGAAGGAGAACCAAGAGCAAGTGGTATCATAAAAACCTAGAGAAAAGAGAGGAAAACAGTGTCAATGTCTGCAGAGAGATCATGAAGGAGGAAGACTGAGAAAAGGTCATTGGATTTGGCAATTAAGAGATCATTGGTAACATTGGAGAGAGCAGTTTCAATTGAATGATGAGATCAAAAGTCAGACTAAGAAGAGAGTGAGAGGAAAAGAAGTGGAAGCATCAATCTTCACTGAAAATAGCCTCTTCTTAACACAGGAGTTCCTTGTTCCAATGAAACTACTGGTCCAGTTATTATTTTCTAAATTTAGCATTTAGTGCAGTTCCTGGCACACATTAGATACAGTGCTGATTGAATGATCATGTAATATTGTGTATTATAATTGTATCCCCCAGCAAGACTGTAAGCTCCATGTGGGTAAGGGTCATGTCTTTTATGAACTTTGTACTCCTTCAACTCCTAGCACAATGATTTGTTTATAACAAGAAACTAATAAATATTTTTCATTTGAATATGATTTATTAATTCATTGTTTCTTTTCTTAAAGATACAAAACTAATGAATAAAGCTATTCCCCTCCACCCCCTTACAGTTTTATTCAGTCTAACATATAAGCCTAACCCCAGTCAGAATTTTCTAGTCATGCATGTCTTCAGTGAAGTCCTTTACATGATTTTTGGTATATGTTATCCTAAGTAACAGTCAATAGCCTACTTGAGGGGTGGCTAGGTGGTGCAGTGAATAGAGCACTGGCCCTGGAGTCAGGAGGACCTGAGTTCAAATCCAGCCTCAGACACTTAACACAAAACTAGCTGTGTGATCTTGGGCAAGTCACTTAACCCTACCTTCTCCCCTCCAAAAAGCAAAAAAACCCCCCAAAACCAGAAAAAAACCCCCCAAAACCCAAAACCCAAACCAAGAACAATAGTCTACTTGAGCCCAGTTCATGTCACCCCTTTGAATTACCAGCAGCTTTGATTCTTCTGAAATCATGTCTCTCCATGGTTCATGGCCATGTGATAGCCCTAAGGGAATGTTGAGGTTGAAAAGATGAACTAGATTTTCATATGTCTATATATAGACAGTGTGGAAATTTGAAGAAAGGGATTAACAACTTTTTCTCTTTGTTAGTATTAAGATGATGCTCACCTTTTGTATTTCCAAAGTGTGGAATGCCTATTTGCCCTATGAGCTGGGAGAAGTTTGGGAATTCTCCTACCTAGTCCATCCATCACTACCTTTCATTGCCAACCAGATGCCAAGACCTTCATTTCCTTTATCAAAACAACCAAAGCGATGACTTCAACTTCTATGGCACTTTGAGGTTGACAAAAGACTTTCTCCTAAATAACCCTGTGGTAGATTTAGCAAACATTGCTATGCCATCTTACAGAAAGGAAAATTGAGGTTTAGAGAGACAAAATGATTCAATCTGGACAATATAGCTACTAGTAAGTCTTGGAGCTAGGAAATGAAACTAGATCCTCAAATGCACAGTTCAGGGCTATTTTCATCACAACTTTAGCACCGTCAACCTCACTATCATAGGGCCATAGAAGCATAGAGTTAGAGCAGGAAGGAACCTCAAAATCCATCTAGTCCACTTCCCTTATTTTACAGATGAGAAATTAAGTCCATTTTGAGAGGTGAAGTAATTTGCCCAAGGTCACAGGTAACAAGTATCAGGTCCTCTGACTCTGAAATGAGCTCTTTTTTTTTCCCACTGTACCAATCTGCCTGCTGTGAATTGTAAACTCTTAGCAATCAAAGGAGAGATTGCCCCAAATAACTAATAATAAGAAAAATGCTAGTCAAAACAACTCTGAGCTTTCACCTCAAACCCATCAAATTAGCGACAATGACAAAAGATGGAAATAGAGGGGTTAAGAGAAGACCCTCACATTAATAATTTGGTGGAGCTGTGAATTGGTTCAACTAATCTGGAAAGCAATTTGGAATTTTGCTAAAAAAATAGGTGACTAAAATGTCCATACCCTTTGACTCAGAGATCTTGCAGGTAAGAATATATATCAAAAAGGTCAAGGTTCCATATATACCAAAATATTCATTGCAGGACTATTTGTGGTAGTAAAGAACTGGAAGCAAAATAAGCATCCATCAATAAGTTTTTAAAAAATTGTGGTATATGAATATAATGGAATGTGACCACCATAAAACAACAGTAAAGTATCCAAAGAGTCATATGAATTAATGTAGAGTTAAGTAAATAGAACCAGAATAACAATATACATAACAATGACTACAAAACCTAATTGAATGTTGTATAATTAGAATGACCAAGTTTATTTCCAGACAAAAGTTAAGAAAATGCGCTCCCCTCCCCTCTACTTTAATTGCATGAGTGTGGATTACTCCATAAACTGTCAAATGAAGTAAACATGTTGACTAGTTGGTTTTACTGATCTGTTTTCTTTTTCTTTTTTAATCTTTGATACAAAGGAAGGTTTACTGGGTAGTAGAGGGGAAGGATATAATTAGAAATGAGTGTGATATAAAAACAAAAGGCATAAATAAAAAAAAATTAATGAATCATTCATCTAGAAATTGCAATGAATTTCTATTTTAATGAAACAATGTGTCATAGACCTATGATTTCATCTGTGTGTAATCCTCCCATGTAAACTAGGTCCCAAATATAATTTGCAATCTTAGGTACTTGAAGCTCAGAGAGATTAAGTTATTTCCCCAGGGTCACATATCTAGTATCAGAGGCAGATTTTGAATGTAGGTCTTCCGGACTTCCAATCTAGCATTCTAGGAGGGGCTAGGTGGTGCAGTGAATAGAGCACCAGCTCTGGAGTCAGGAGGACCTGAGTACAAATACTGCCTCAGATGCTTAACAGTTACTAGCCATGTGACCTTGGTCAAGTCACTTAACCCCAATTGCCCTTCCTCTCCCCTCAAAAAAAAAGCAACAAATAAATAAAATACAACAGATTTCATTAAAAAAATCTAGCATTCTATCTACCATATCACACTACCTTGATGAAATACTAATAATACTATTAAATTTTGTACATTGGGAATATTTTGTGATATAGAGCAGAGTCAATATTTTATATTTATCTGAAATTTAAATAGATTCTTTCTTATAAATGTGCTTCCCTCTCCCTCAAGACCCTTGAAAAGCCTATGATCACATTCAAATCATGGTACATTGTCTCCCAGATTTCTAAGTGGTTTAATAATATAATTGCTTCATTAACTCTGTTAAGTGGGGAGTGGGGAGTGGGGGAGAAGGGGGAGGAAGGGAAGAAGACAATTATCGAAAAGTTACAAAGACAAAGAGTTGGAGACATTTAAATTCCTAGCTTCTTAAAAAGGTTAAAATCATCCTCCACATCAAAATTTACTAAATGTCTTTCCATGCTTGCCTATTTCTGCATCTTAACAGCTATTCCAAACTCTGTCCTCTCTCCTCCAGGTCCAAGGTTCAATCCTCATCACCCCATGCCCCAAATCTCAATAGAAGACTTCACCTCATATGGGCAAAAATCAGCAGGGTTCAGCATAGCTCTCTCAATTCCACCTCATCACACCTCACAGGGTTAACCCTGGGACGTGTACTCTGGACACTACCCTTTCTTACATAGTCCCAGACTTTTTTCTATAGATTATTTCCATTCTCTCTTGCACCTTCAATGAAGCAAGGTACGTCGGTTTCTTCCCTGGGTTCATAAATATGCTTAGATCACTTTTATCTTTAAAAAAGACATAAATAAATGGAAACCATTTCCTTTGTCTTTGCTGTCTCCTCGACCTGCCATTATCATATCTCTTTTCTTCCTTTTACCTCCACACTTGGATCATAATTCCCCTCTTGTCTTGCTAACAACCCTTGCAATTTCTCTAACCTCATTAATAATCTTCTAAATCATCAAGCACAGGGCTTCTTTATCATTTCTCATATCCCTTGACCCAAATGCATTATTGGGTACTACTGGCCACCTCTTTCCTGACTTTCTTAAAGTCATTCTTCTCCTCTGGCCCTCCTACCTCCCTGACCACTCCTTCTCTGTCTTCTTTTCCTCCTACTACCCCTTAGATGAGGATATAACTAGTAGGTATTAATATATATTTGGGAACACTGCATTCAACATTTGACTTTTTTTTGATAGATTATTTAGTTTTCATGAACTTTTCTTCTTTTTTTCTCCTTTTATTCTTTATTATAGGGATGAGAAGCACAGTGGATTAAGAGCTGGCCCTGAAGCCAGGAAGACGTGGGTTTAAACCTTTAAATCCTGCCTCTGACACTTGGTAGCTGTATGATCCTGGGCAAGTCACTTAACCTCCAAATGCTGTGGGCAGCAACTTAAGACTCTAAATTTTTGAGAAGGGGCCAACCTGCTTTGCTAGAAGTTTTGGGAGTTCTTTATACCAGTGAAATTACAGGTCCAGGTCCTATCCCTGTCCCTATCTTGTTATAAAAGATGGCATTCTGGGAAGGATTTAGGGGAGAGATACAGTAGGAATTTAGATGATTGTAATAGTAATGGAATATAAAGATCCCCCTGTATTGGCTTGGTTTTTGGTGTTAAAACCCAGAGCTTGTTAATCCCACTTGCGGGATAGACTTGTTGATGTGAAAAGAGAGGGCTGGACTGGGAGGAGCTGGTGACGTAAATTTGGAGAGACACAAGAGAGAGGCAGAAGAATTTTTTGGAAGCAGCATTGTGGAGGCAGAGAGAGACTGAGAGGATTGCTGAGGGCCACTTTGAATTGCCCAGAACTTTGAGAGCTGCCACCCAGAGCTGCCAAGGACTGAGGAGACATGGCTGTTATGCTGGTACTTTGTCTGTTTTGATGTTGTTTTGCTAGATTTGTCCACTGGTGAAGGGCAGTCCTGTTGTTGAAGAAGTCTGAGAACCTTGCTGTTGGTTCAGAGCTACTGAGACTGTTCTGCAGACAGAGAGTGAATACTGTCCACTGGTGAAGGACAGTGCTGTTGTTGCAGAAGTGTTGGAACCTTGCTGTTGGTTCTGAAGCCCTGAAGAAGGATTTTCTTGTTGTATGTTTACAGAAATCCTGGAAGAGGGTTTTGCTAATGTTTTCAGGGGTCCTAGGACTGTTCTGCAAACAGAGAATGAATTAATGAAGAGACTGGCAATGTATCTTGTGGCCTTGCAAAGCTTTGTCTTCCCAGGAACAAAGATTGCTGAGAACTTGCCTCTGTCAAGATGAAGAAAAGACCTCCATTTGGGTATTAAGTGCTATGCTTAAGCTTGTTGTAACTCTGGGGTAGATTCAATTATGATCCAGGAGTGGGGAACTTTTGACCTTTTTGTGCTCTGTGATTGAACAAATGAATGTACTTTACTTAGATTGGAAACTAATCTCCATTTGAGAACAGGGGCTTTGTGATGGACTAAATGAATGTATAGCCTAGGGGTGGAGTAGTATTTAGAAGAGGGACTTTGTGATTGATTAAATGAATGTAATGTCCTGGGGTGGGGAAGTACTTGATTAAATCATGTAGTACTTGGAGATTATTGAATCACACTTAGTAAATGCTGTATTTTGAATGATGCCATATTTTGATCTTCTCTGTTCTTAATTTTTCACTGTATAAAATGGAGAGCACCTATGCTGGTATTTTGAACCTTGGGAAGTTGCCTTTGCTTGGCATTACATTACAATGATATAAAAACAAAATCAATAAAAAAGTTTTTTTTTTTGAAAAAATATGCATTGAATTTAAATTCATAGAAATAAATGTCTCCTGGCTTTAGTGAATTCTCTAATCAGTAAAAGTAGAGGCACTTATGTGGGAAAAGTCAGGGATCTGCTTTTGGGAGAAGACAATATGCACTCCTCTGCCACATGGGTGGGAGCAACCTCTTTCCACTGGCTGTGCAAACAGAACAAGTTGCATCTTTAAAACAATCAGACTAAGATAGTCTCATTCTCTCTTTTCAGCAGGCTCTAGGGGGTGAAGGTCCCATTCACATGAACTAAGTTGGGTAGGGAGAAGGGCTTCTTCCCCCACCTCCTCCTTTATGTCCTGTGGTCCCAAGAAACAGTCTTGGAACTTTGGTTTCTTTCATTTGTCCTTTTCAGCTCTAGGTACCAAGGGTTGGAGTCCCCAGACCCCTGAACCATGGGGATCTTGGAGATAGGATTCCAGCTGGGAAGAGAAAACCCTGAGAAGTCAGGGAGACAGGAGACATATGGGGTGGGGGTGGGGTTGAGTTGGAACCTGGTTGGACCATGTTATACAGGAACTGAGTTAAGCTGTGAACCTGCCACCCCTCCCCTCCTCAGAGACTGAGAGGGTAAAAAAGGAGATTATGCCCACCAGGTGTTAGGGGAAAGAAATATGTGCATCCATATTCTTGCTATACATTTGAAATAAATATTACTTTGAAAATGTTAATCTGATTATTGGTTAAATGGAACTGGGGCACTGGGTACTCCCTAAAATTGGGGAAGCAATTGGTGGGGGCTTGAACCAATGGCAAAGATTAGATGCTTCTCAATCCCCTAAGGGTACTGGCGAACTCTGAGGCAGAGGAGAAATGTAATCCCTGGCTTTCAGGAAATCAACGCTGGAATAGTTAATGTCACATCAATAACAACTAACTTTATGTAGTGCTTTAAGGTTTACAAAACCCACTAAATGCTTTTAAAAAGATTTAGTCCTATAATAACCTGTGAGATAACTACAATAGATATTATCCCCATTTTACATATGAGGAATCACAGAAAGAGAGAATTTAAGTGACATATGCAAGGTCACACAATCAGTGGCAGTTCAGCACTTAAACCTAGGTCTTCTCTCTTCAAGTCCAGCATTCTTTCTACTGCAACAGGCTATTTGTTCATATATTCTTAGACCTGTATATGTAATCCCCCAGGTTTTATAGTCAACCTCACTCCAAGACTGTCAGCATAAACAATTTCCCTTATTTATGGCTCTGTTGCCTAATCCTAGGCACATTTAAAATCAGGGGTCCATATGACTGTCTTTAATCCAAGTTTTCATCAACTGTGCTTTGCTATTCAAAGGGTATCCTCACGTTCAAGTCCTTTCTTTATGTTTTTCTGGGACATTTCAAATTTTCTAGTTGGTGCTAATCTCTTCACTGTCATAATGAGGCTTTCCAGATTCAGCTACAAAACCCTCCATTAGAATAAGATTAGACACTTGGATTTTGTAGAACATGTCAAAGAGATGTTTAAAACATCACAGACAGCCTGTAAACTAGAAAGACTGCTCATTCCTTAGCTGATTTTATTCAGAGTATTTGGGTGAGATGCTTTTCCACAATGACCACATTTGCTTCCTTTTTGGGAGAGTAGTACAAGAGGTCTGGGGAAAAAATAAGGGTTGGAATCGGACTGGGGGGAAGGGAAAGGGAGGATGGTGCATTGGAAGAAGTGGAGAAGAGAACCAGGTCAACCACTTTGAAGTCTTTATGGAGAAGAGTTTACCAAAGTCTGTCACAGACACCTTTATTATTTTACAAGCAATGCTTGCAAGTGAGTTATAATTTGCTTGGAGTGAGATCTCTAGCCAACAGTTCCCCCCCCCCCCCCCCAAATAGAGAACTCTCTGCCTCAAGAAATTGGCAAAACATAATAATTGTGAAAGAGGTGGAAAAACTCCATGGAAAGAAAAGGAAAATATCATTTTGAATTATTTACCAAAGAGAACAATGGTTATATGGGCACACCCTTGGGGAACCTCTGATTTACCAGAAAACTACTTTCCTTGATCTGGTCAATGGTTCTGACTTCTCTGGGGATTAAGAATACTTGCTTTCTTGATACCATCCATGATTCAAGGAAAGCCCTATCCTTAATTTTTGAAAAACCACAGAGACCTCAGTTCTGTAGACTTGCATAATAAAGTCCAGGGGAAAGGAAGCACAAAGCAAACTCCTATTTTATGAGCCAACAGTATTGGGTCAGAGGCAAGATGGACTCATGGAAAGAACATTGGTTTGAAAATCAGAATCCCTCCATTCAAATACCATTTTGGTTGTGTATTTTCTGTGGATTTTGGTTAAATGGCATAACTTCTCTATGCCTTAATTCCATCCTCTTTAAAATGGGGGAGTGATGGCAGCAAATTGCCAAAGATGGGAATAATCAATGTTGGAGGAGTTGTGGAAAGATAAGTATTTTTTTTTTTTTTAAAGCAATCGGGATTAAGTAACTTGCTCAAGGTTACACGGCCAGTTATTTCTGGGTGTGGTGCTAAGTGTCTGAGCCCGGGATTCGATCTCCAGGTCTTCTCAACACTGGAGCTGGTGCTCTTACTCGCTGTGCTACCTAAGATGAGTATTTTTTAAAAGGAATATGTCTATTTTATCTTATTTTTATATAATATTTTATTTTTCCCCCAATTACATATTAAAACATTTTTAAAAAGTTATGAGTTATACATTCTAACCCAGCCTTTCTCCTTCCCTGAAATGGTAAGCAATTTGATATAGTTTATATGTGCAATCATGTAAAATATTTTCATATTAGTCATTTTGTACAAGAAAATTCAAATAAAAAAATGTAAGAGAGGAAGAAAGTAAAAAATATCCTACTTCAGTCTGTATTCAGATAGTATCATTCATTTCTCTAGAGGTAGATGGTATGCTTCATCATTATTCCTTTGGGATTATTTTGGATTATTTTGTTGCTCAGAATAGCTAAGTTTTTCACAGTTCTTCATTGTACAATATTACTGTTACTGCGTATAATATTCTCCTGGTTCTGTTCATTTCAGTTTGCATCAGTTCATGTAAGTAGGAAAGACAAGCATTTTACTACACTGCTGTTGGAGCTGTGATTTGGTCCAAGCAGCTCATAAAGATTTTTGAAAAAATAATGCTTAAAAAGTGACTAAAATTTCCATACCCTTTCTCTAGACAAGCATCCTAAATTACTTCAAAGTATCCTCATATAGCATAACCTCTGAACGATAGTAATTTGCTATTGACGTGGTAGTTTTCTCAGGGAAAAAGGTATATTCCAGCCAAGTCCACTTTTGGAACAGTGGCAGGAACCCAGCTCCCACATACCTACTCCAACAAAAACCTAAAATTACACCAAACTGAATAATGATCAAGAAGTCTAATGAAAAACTGTAGTAAATGACTTCTTCCAGAGGTCTAGAGCTACACAAAAAAGTCAGCCAGAGGTCCATGGACAAGAGGAAAGGGGGCCATGAGAAAACCCAGGCCCAGAGCAGATAAAATAAATAGAAGACTTCTAGGCAACAGAAGATTAGTCAGAAACACCTAGACCTGGCAAGGCAGTGAAACCAGAAGGCTCCCCTGAGAAAACACAAGTGAAATCAGAAACCCACAGCAGCAAACTTGGAAGAGATGAGGAGCCTCAGCAACCAGTCTAAGCATAGCAGTATTTAGACTAGGTCATCCCAGGTCTAGGGACTCCAAGGTGTCTAGCACTCTGTCTTACAATGCCATATGGGACCTTGAAGATCCAGTGCTCTAGACCTCAAAGTTCCAAAGCATCCTAACTCATAGGAGGTGGAGGTTGGCACAGGAATTCAGGTAACCCAGTCTGAGATCAAACATTAACCATGCCACACAAAAGCACAAAAGCATATAGGGCCTGGCCCTGTCTAATGTTAATGGATTATAAGATCTTCCCTTCCCATTAATAGGCATCATGTGGAGCCCACTGAGGGAAGCTTGCTTAGGAGAGGCTTGCTTGTAGAAAGGCTTTCACACCTTTTGTTAATTTCTAATTAGGCACTGAGTCAGGAGGGTTGTTATGCCCTCCGGTTCTAAAAAGGGTATGTCATCTATGTCACACACATATGTATACTCTGAAATTGGTATTTTGCTTTGAGCTTCACTCATTGGAAGAGTGTTCTTGTGATTTGACCAGATGAGATTCTGGGTAGCTGTTAAGGAGCCCCCCTCCCCAGCTTTGAAAAACCTAGATGTTAGTGCTTCTCTCTCTGGTAACTATGTATATATTGCCTTGGTTAGACAGTTGAATCTGTCTGTTGATCTATGCTAATTTCTCAGACAGTTAGAAGCCCTGTCTGTTGGAATTTATTTCTCTGCTTGTATTTTCTTTGTTTGGATTTTCTCCGAAGTTCAGAGTGCTGATTTTCCCCCTGAACTAATGAATGTATTTAAAAAAGATTGCTGACCCTTTGAACAGCTATCTTTCCTAGTAAAGCAGATCTAAGAAACTGTATTAGCAGCTATCCTGGGTATGTCAGTATGGCTGCCCCTACATCCTGGCACAAAACTCTGGTTCAGAAATGGAGGTTGAAGTGATAAGTAAATACAAGAAGCTATATAACACGATAAAAATTATAACAGATCCAGAGATACTGAAAATCCCAAACTTTTCAAGAAGAAAAATGTAACTTTATAACAATTACAAGCAGAGAGTCAAAGGAAAGATAGTTTTTCTACAAGGTCTATACTAATTCCTAGAAGAAATTAAGCAAATGATACAAAACTAAATAGGTGTTCTGGAAGAAAGAATTGGAAGCCAAATAAATAACATTTGGTAAACATTACCCAAGTTAAAGATTCCAAGAAAATAAGAATAGATCAAACAGAAATCAATGACTCCATGATATAGAAAGAAATATTAAAACAAAGTCTAGAGACTGAAAAAAAAAGAAGAAAATGTAAGGTATCTGAGATAAAAACCAACTGAAAAACAGTTCAAGGAGAGTGCAGCAGCAAGCATCCTAGCATACCCAGGATGGCTGCCAACACAAGTTCTTAGATCTGCTTTTCTAAAGGAAAGCAACTCAAAATGGGTTAACAATCTTACTTTAAGCAACCAAACATATATTATTTACCTAGTTCAGGGGAAAAAGTCAGTACCCTGAACTTCAGAGAATACAAACAAGTTACAAGCAGAAGTTACAAGCAGACAGAGAAACAGATCACCAGACAGGCTTCTAGCTGTCTGACCATTACATCCATACCTAGTCAGTTATCAGAGAGGGAAGCACCAACATCTGGGTTTTCAAAGCTGGGGGGCTCAGTGGCTGCCCAGAACCTCATCTGCTCAGATCACATAACTCTTCTGAAAGTGAGCCCCCAAACAAAACCTCATATCAGGGTATATATAGCCTTCTCCTGCCTCAGAGAATGTCACAACCCTTTTGACCCACTGCCCAATCACAAAGTATCAAGGTGTGGGCATTCCAAAAAATCAAGCCTTCTGCCACAGGCTCCATGTGACCACATTCAGCCTATTAGGGGGCAGAGTATATTTTCAAATCTGGGAAGGTTCTCAGAGTCACTTAAGCCTATCAAAGGGCCAAAGAGCAGAGAAGAAGATCTTCAGATTCCCATTCCCATAATAGAAAGATAGTTTAAGAAACATCAGATTCTCTAAAAACCATGATTAAAAAAAAGCCTGGACATAGTATTACAAGAAACCATAACTAATTTCTATTAGATCTACTAAAATAAGAAGAAAAAGTGAAATAGTAAGAACTCGTCAATCACCACTTGAAAGAAATCCCAAAAGGAAAAGTCCCAGGAATGGTATAGCCAAAATCTAGTTTCCATGCCAAAGAAAAAATATTTCAAATAGCCAGAAATAAATAGTGCAGGTACCAAGAAAGCACTGTCAAAATTACATAAAAGCCGGGGCGGCCAGGTAGCACAGTGAGTAAGAGCACTGGCTCCAGTGTTGAGAAGACCTGGAGATCGAATCCTGGGCTCAGACACTTAGCACCCACCCAGAAACACCTGGTTGTGTAACCTTGAGCAAGTTACTTAACCCCAATTGCTTAGGGGCGGCCAGGTGGCTCAGCGAGTAAGAGCACCGGCTCCAGTGTCGGGAGGACCTGGATCAAATCTGGGCTCAGATACTCAGCACCACACCCAGAAATAATAACTGGCCGTGTAACCTTGAGCAAGTTACTTAACCCCGATTGCTTTAAAAAAAAAATTACATAAAAGCTGACATTTCTGCTGCAAGCGAGAGATCTTGGAATACCATTACCAAATATTGGGATACAAAAGGCAAAAGGTTTACAACCAAAAAGAACTTATTTTGAAAAGCTGAGCAAAATCCTCCAAGAGAAAGAGGGTCATTATTTTTTCCTAAAGTGCAGAGAAAAGTTTGAAAGGAAGCACAAATAGGACAGTTTTAAAGCAACAACTATAATTTATTATATATTTGTTATATTATATACTTTAAAACTTAAGCAGTATAGAACAGATTCACAGCTTTATATATCCTCTTTTTCTAAACATCCATTGCATATTTAGTTCATCTTTTAAATCTTTATTAAATTCACAATATTTTTTTTTTAAAAAGAGAAAAGTGTTATGAATTATGACTACTTTTCTTAGAATAGCTTCAAGAATTATCATGGCAGGGGATCTGGTTTCCTGGCTGATACCTGTGGGATTTCTGAGGCAGTTTTGGCACAACACAGTTGCCAAGAGACCTGTGAGTTTAGTCACCTTGGCAACTACAGCATTAAGATCTCTTGGATTTTCCCTTTTTATTTTCTCCTAAAAGAGCTACGATATTGGACTATTTTGTTATTGATTCTCTCTCTGTCTCTCTGTGTGTGTGTGTGTCTCTCTCTCTGACAAATTGAGGCATAATATTGTCCAAAGTAGTGTATTGTTTGCATTGGACAAACTTATGGGAGGGGTATAGAGGGCCCCTAAGGAATCCTGGGCTAGAAGAATAGTTAGGTACCTGTTTTTGCAGACATTTGAAAATATAGAGATCCTTTGGTAAATCTTTCATAGGAGGTCCAACTAATGCATTGGGGGCCATGCTTTAAATCTTCTAATATTGAATAGATACCAGTAGAATATAAGCATTTTCCATATATTATTTCTTGCCCTTACTACATGACTGGCTCAGCTTTTCTAGTCATAGATCTTTCTAATGACATACTTTACACTGTTTCTCCTCTGCAAGTCTTCACTGGTAATATGAGGTTTTTTTTTTTTAACCTTATATTGCCCTTTAAAAAATTAGTCCCATTTTGAAAATAAGGAAACTGAGGCCCAGGGAAGCTAAATGATTTGCCCATAATTACTTATCTACCAAATGTAAGAGACATTTCAAATTCAGATCTCTTCTAACTCCAGTATTCTTTCTGCTATGCCATGTTGTCTAAGGTAGGTAACTGAAACCCTGCCCTATCAGGTCCTCAAAATCACAACTTTAGGTGAAACAGCTTTATTAAGATCAGTTCCATGAGAACAATATGATAAATAGGAGATATGGGGACCATAGATTGAAGAGACCTGAGCATCCAACCCCATCATTTAACAGATGAGGGAACTGCATCCAGAGAGATTATGACTTGCCCAGGGTCATGCAGCCAGTAAATGCCTGAGCAAGATTCAAACTTAGGTCTTCCTTCAAGTTCAGCACTCTAACCATTGTACTATACTATAGATAGGGATGCCATGAGCGTTCTTGGTTTCATTTTTCTTAGCAGTATCATTACTATCAACAGGCAGTTTCTACCTATTGAATGGAGAGAGGAGGTGCCCCTCTTCCTCACCCAGCTTTTGCTGGTACAGGAAAGATATCCACCGGTCCTACAGAGCAGGGCTTCTTAAAGTTTTTCCACTTGAGACCCTTTATTGCTTCTTACACTGTATTTAATATTTATTAAAAAATAAATCAATTCATTATGTGGGTTAGTTTGTCCTGAAGTAGTAGGTGGGGTTATAGCAAATGCCACTGGAACATTTTCTCTTGGTCTTCTTGCTTTCTGGCAGTCATGAGGCAGCTGCAGTCTTTTTGGTATCTCTGTCCTGGGTTTCTCCTCTACCAAAGGATAAAGAAGAAAGGGAAACTGGAAATCTTCTCAACTCCTCTATGGCCAAAAGTAGATAGAAAGCAGAGACATAAACAGAAATTTGTCTCTTTCCCTCCTTCCACCCCCTTTTTTCTAGGAGTTGGAAAAGGCTAGGTACCTTTGTACCCAGGCAAGTTCCACTGGACTTAGATAATGAATAAGTATGTATTAATTCTTTATGATTATTGTTATGGTTTCTATTTTAATTATGTAGGAATCAGTTTTGTAGATTTGTATGTTTCTCCTAATACTCTACATGTTTGTATCATGGATGCTTTAACATACAATTTTTTTTTAAAGCAATCGGGGTTAAGTAACTTGCTCAAGGTTACACGGCCAGTTATTTCTGGGTGTGGTGCTAAGTATCTGAGCCTGGATTCGATCCCCCAGGTCATCCCAACACTGGGGCCGGTGCTCTTATTTGCTGAGCCACCTGGCCGCCCCTTTTAACATACAATTTATAGAAAATAATAGCAATGCCAATATGACCTATTCCATTAGCTGCATTAACTTAATTGTCTCTCATATTGAAAGCAGTTAATTTAAAGATTTTGAGGTCCCATGGTGTCTAAGCCTACATCCTGGCAGGAGTTTGGACATGTTCATACAGACTATGTTTTTGTGCAATTCCATAAAGCTTTTTCTTATTGCTATTAATAATAGGATTGCATTATACCACTTGTATTTTTATTACTGATTTGAAAATTCCTGTATAGCATATGTGCTGATGGTTCCCATCTGTGGGTAAACTTTTCAGATTCCCAGGTGTACTGGCTTTCCAGTAGATTACAAAGAGAAGGAAAGGCGGTGGCTAGGTGGTAAAGTGAATAGAGCACCAGCCCAGGAGTAAGGAGGACCTGAGTTCAAATGCGACCTCAGACACTTAACACTTACTAGCCATGTGACCTCAGGTAAGTCACTTAACCCCAATTGCCCTGCCCTCCCCCCTCCAAAGAGCAAAAAACCAACCAAACAATAACAAAAAGAAGGAAAGAATGGGGAATGAATAACTTTGCTTCCATTAAGGGAAGTAACCACATTGAAATATTCAAATCTAAAGAAAGGGATTAGTTATACTGTATCACATGAGTTATTGTAATATGTCCTCAGTTGGGGCAAATTTTGGAGTCAATAATTAGTTAACTAGCATTTATTAAATGTTTACTTTGTGACTGGCACTGAGCTAAACACTGGAAAGGCAAAGAAGGGAAAAAGTCAGTTCCTGCTCTTAAGGAGTTTACAATGTAATGGGGGAAACAACATGCAAATAAGCTACATACAAACAAGATATATACAGAATAATTTGGAGGCATATGCCTGTCACCATATATAGAAAGTGATACGATAGTGGCAAATATGGAAATATGTTTTTTGTTTTTTGCCCTTTGGAGGGCAATTAGGGTTAAGTAACTTGCCCAAGATTACACGGCTAGTTTTTTTTTGTGTGGGTGTTGTGTCTAAGGCCGGAACCGAACTCGGGTCCTCCTGACTCCTGGGCCAGTGCTTTTACTCACTGCTCCACCTAGCTACCCCTGGAAATATGTTTTTCATGATTTTGCATGTATAACCAATATATTGCTTGCTTTCTCAATGTGTCAGGGAGGGACTGGAGGGAAAGAGAGGATTTGGAATTCAAAAATCTAAAAAAAAAAAAGGATGCTAAAATAAATTAAAAAAAATTGAAAGTTGTATGATGGAAAGAGGACTAGACTAGGAGTCAGGAGACTTCAGTTTTACTCTAGGCTCCACCATGAATTCAATGTATGTGAACCTGAGCTTCAGCTACTTCCTCTCTAAAATGGAAATTAATCCCTCCAGCATCTATCCCCCTCAGGGTTATCATAATTATTCAATCATCTAAATGACATAAAGCGTGTTATAATCATAAAGTCTTACATAAATGTGAGCTACTATTATTAATAGCAATAAGAAAAAGCTTTATGGAATTGCACAAAAACATAGTCTGTATGAACATGTCCAAACTCCTGACAGGATGTAGGCTTAGACACCATGGGACCTCAGAGTCTTGAAATTAACTGCTTTCCATATGAGAGACAATCAGGTTAATGCAGCTGATAGAATAGGTCGTGTTGGTATTGCTATCGTTTTCTATAAATTATATGTTAAAGCATCCATGACTTCAATACTACATTTAATTTTTAAAAAATACTTGGCTTTTGTTATTGCCCATGAATAAAAATGCCCATTACACTAACCAGATGCCTAGAAGTAAAAAAATAAAGAATTTTAAAACCACTGAAACATCTCTAGGTATGTAATTATGCTTGCAGCCTACAATCTTGGTGTTTTAAAAATAACCACCAAAAGCTGGCATAATTAAGCTGGTATTATTACTCCATTATTAAATCTTGATTGTGTTTGAGCCCAATGATTAACACATTTAACTCCTGATGGAACTCTACATCGAAATTCATCTGAGATGGGGGTAGTTCTTGGAAAAGCATAAAATGAAAGTGTGATTTTCATTAAACAAATTCAAAAATGGATGATATGCAAATTCAGCCATTGGCAGTGGAGAAATTGCAGCATGCATGACCAGGACAATTTACATAATAAAAGGATCAGTACATTTTGATACAATGTATTTGATTGCTTTGATTTTAAGGGACAACATTTCCAACCTCTTGCTTTGGTAAAGTCTTTAGACTCAGAAGGGGTATGGGATATTGGGAAGTCATCTCACTCAGTGTTTCAGAAGACTTCGATGTGTGAGGACAGTCTTAGATGTGAGTCTTGACTATCATCCTGGATTTCTCTAAAGCCAAGAACAGATAAGTCACAAGTTAGCTCCTAATACTCTCAGATCCCAGATTTTTGCCTGAAGTCTGGCCCCATAAGAAGTAGTATGTTCAGGTCTCTTTTTTTTTTCAAGAAGGACATTAAGAGATTGGAGAACATATAGTGTTGGGCAATTGGAATGACAAAGTCCTCAGGATTATGTCATTAGTTGAAGAAATTGTGGATGTTTAGCCTAGAAAAGAGAAGACACAGTCAAACCTGATGAGTGTTTTCAAGTAATTCAGAGTCGGCCTGTAGGAAATGGGGATCATTCTTGGTCAGCATTTGACACAAAATAAACACTTAATTATTTATTTAATTGAATTAGTCACAGAGGGCAGAATTAGGAACAATGAGTCAAAATTGCAGAGAAGGTCATCTAGACTTTGTAGAGGAAAACTCCCTATCAATTAGACATATAGAGAAACACAATGAGTTGCCTTAGGAGACAATGAGTTCTCCTCATTGGAGGTCTTTAAATAAAGTCTGGAGCATTATTTGTCTTATATGTTAGAGAGGGAATTCTTGTCCAGGCACAAGTTAGATTACATGGTCTCTGAAATTTCTTTCCAACTTTTCTGTGATTCTGTGAAATGTGGCCACATCTCAACTTGAAAAAATTCCATGCATACAAATAGCAGGTCCACAGTTGGTAGTATGGTATTCTTGACTGACTGACATTTTGTCATGTTTATATCAGAAAAGTACATACACATCTTGATTTTCTTGAGCAAAGAGTTTATTTGAAGCATTGTATGGGAATAGATGTTGTGTTATTCAGTCATTTCGGTCATGTTTGGCTCTTCACAACTCCATTTGGGGTTATCTTGGCAAGTTAGTAAAACTGAATTCAAATTCAGCCTGAGACCCTGGCTAAATCACTTAATCGCTGTTTGCCTCAGTTTCCTCAACTGCAAAATGGGGATAAAACAGCACTTGCCCTGCAAGGTTGTTGTGAGGTCAAAGAGATTTTATTTGTAAAGTGCTTAGCACAGTGCCCGACATGTTTGTTGTTACTCATTCATTTTTCAGTCATGTCTAATTCTCTGTGACCCCTTTTGGGGTTTTCTTGGCAAAGACACTGGAGTGGTTTCCCATTTGCTTCTCCAGCTCATTTTACAGATGAGGAGACTGAGGCAAACAGGGTTAAGTGACTTCTCCAGGGTCACACAGCTAGTAAGTGTCTGGGACCAGATTTGAACTCGGGAAGATGAGTCTTACTGACTCTAGACCCAGCACTCTCTCTAGGGTACCCCATAGCTGTCGGCCTGATATATAGTAGGTACTATATACATGCTTTTTCTTCATTTTCTAGCTTTAAATCATTGATTCTGTTATCATCACCCCTTTAGGTGGTGTGCCTGACTATCCAAATCCAAATAGAATTTTGGTCTTTTTTTAAACTGCTACTTTTGAGCTATGTTAATTTGAAAAGCAGTGTGGCACAATGAAAAGAGCTCTCTATTTGATGTAGGAACGAGGTGGATTAGAATCTGGGCTCTAGCACTTCCTAACAGTTCCATCCCTTCTCTGATCCTCTGTTTTCTCTTATGAAAAATGGGCTACCTCTTTCATGGGGATATTATGAGGCTCCCACATGGAAACAGGTGAAAGTGTGAACTACTGTTATCACTTGGCTGAGGATGTAGAAGATGAAGGGGTTCCCAGCAATGAGAGTTCTCAACAGAACTTAGGTGCCCAGACAGAGCTTCTCGCTGTTTTCCTCCTGGAACTGGAGAACCACATTTATAATGTATGAGCATCAGAGGGGAAGAACTACTTTAAGATATTCCAGATGCAGCCAAGGGAGCACTCTCAGCCTAACTCCTCTTTGCTTTCTTAAATTCTTTATGAAGACACTGGAACAACTCATTCCCTGAACCTGTAGCAAATCCCAGTCCCTCTATAAGTTCCATACTGGGGCAGATAGATATTAAAACTATTTTTTGAAAAGTCTGAGTGAAGTAGCATACAATGGGGAAAAGTAAAATGGACTAAGTGATAGGAAGGGTTTTTTTTCCACTGATTTAATGTGTATTTTTATTATTTAATTTTATTATAATTATTATTTTTTAATGTGCATTCTTAAGTTATTGACTCCCACTCTCTGGCTCTAGCTTCCCCATCTACAAATTGAGGTGGTTACACTTGTTCAGTCATTTTTCAGTAATATCCAACTCTTTGTGATACCATTTGGGGTTTTCTTGGCAAGGATACTGTAGTGGTTTGCCATTTCCTTCTCTAGTTCATTTTATAGATGAGGATACTGAGGCAAACGGGGTGAAGTGACTAGCCCAGGACACAGCTAGTAAGTGTTTAAGGCTAGATTTGAACTCAGGTCTTCCTTATTCTAGGCCCAGTGCTTTATCCATTGTGCTACCTAGATGCCTAATATACTCTAAAGTCCTTTTTAGTTCTGACATTCTATGACTACAGAATCTCAAAAGTCCCTTTTAGCTCTAATAAGGTTAGAATTTTAAGCATTCATTCATTCTTCCTCCATACATTACTCAATAAACATTTATTTACTCAGCACTCACTATGAAGAGGGTATCATGTTGGGTCTTGAGGCTAGGGTAGCTGGGCAGGATTCAAAGATGAATGGGACATGTTGTTGCTCTCATGGAGCTCACTATCTTAATAATTTGGGGGTAAATGGATTAATATTTGAGTTTTATTGCTAGCTGTGGAACCCTGAGCAACTCAATTAACATTTTAGTCTTATTTTAAAAAAATATTTTATTGATGCCCTTTAGTCTTTACATCATAGCCATTTCTCATGTTCGTCCAGATTGAACCATTCTTTGTGATCAAGAAAAACAATTAAGCAGAAGCATCCTGTCTGACAGTGTATATGATACATTCAAGTAATAATAGTAATTCATTTCCATTTATGTTTCTACATTTGAACCTGGAATTTAGAGGTAGTTCACTTTACAGAGGTTCAAATGAGGATAAAATAAAGTGATGTATGTAAGATACCTCACAAACCTTAAAATACTACATAAATGCTATTATTACAATTAATAATTATAGCAGATAGAGTGCTAGAGTGAGGATTTGGAGTTAGGATCAGTGGGGTTCCAATTATGCCATAGAATCTTAAAGTATTAGTTGTGTAACCCTAGGTAAGTCACTTAACCTTTCTTGGTCTCAGTTACTCATCCATAAAATGAGAGGATTAGACTAGAGAGCCTCTAATATCCCTTTTAAATCCAAATCTATGATTCTAATTACCCACATCTCTATCATGAAGGAGGAATTATGGGCCACACTTTAAACTGTAAAATGCTGTTAGCAATACTTGGGCACCTTACTTCATAGTGTCATTGTGAGGAAAGTGCTGTGTTAATTTTAAGTCACTATATAGATGAGAGCTATTATTGTAATTTTCTAGCAGATCGATATCTTTTAGGCTGAGCCTACTTTGTTTTCAATATTTGAGTGTAGGGATTGTGCTGATTAGCTCAGCCAGTTTAAGTCAACTTTTCTTGACTTCAACAAAAAAGCAGAGGTGGAAAGAAAGGAGACCCGATTCTTCTTCAACTTGGACCATCCTGGGCTTTGAGTGACATGAGTGGTTTATAACAGAAGATTAGGTTGTGAAGTCAGAGTTTGGGGGTTATAACATAAATATAGTGATATTTTAATACTTCACTGAATATACAATCCCACTGGATTAGGTATTCTGTCCATCTCTGACCCATTCACACTTTGTCTTCCTGTGTGAATCTTTTTTTTTTCCAGACCAAGGCTTTTATTTATTCATTTCTTGTATTTAAAATCTTAGGCCTGAGATTCCTTGCCATAGTCCTTAACAGCAAAGCAACTGCAGCCCCGTACTTTATGGGGCTTTCCCTCTCTGTCAGTTTTATAGAGGCCTAACCATTTGCCCAGTTTCTTGTCATCAACTTTGATCAAGATGATTTGGTGCTCAGTACCCAGGGTCTCAACCAACTTTACATACACAGGTTCATCACAGTTGGAAGCAAGAACACAAGGATGGGCTTGGTGTTTGTCCAAGACTTTGGCAGCTTCACAAATTCCACGAGCTAGGCCATAATGGATGAATGTGGTCTTCAGCACTTCTTCTAGAGTGCTGTTAATGTCCATTACACCTCCAGCAGCAATGTCTTCCTTGGCCATGGCAGTGATTTATGGGTGAAGCTAAATCTTGAAAACACCTGGGAGTCTCTGCCTCCTGCTCCACTCAGTGGCTACAGGGAAAGAGCTGTGAATCTTTCTTCAAATTCTCCGTAGGGCATCTACCCCAAACTTGGAAGGCCTTCCTCTTCCTCTTGAAATCTGTTGTGGGTCTTAATGTGGCATTCAGCTGCCTATTTGTTATCTTTCATTCTTTTTAAGAAATATATTTTATTAATTTTTTTTGGCTTATATCACCCCCCCTTTCCTTTTTCCTCAGAGACATTCTTTTTTTTTTTTTAAAGCAATTGGGGTAAGAGACATTCTTTATAATGAAGACTAAGAAAGAGGAATAAGGAAAAAAGTTTTGCAAAATGAACACATTAGAAAATCTGACACTATATACAATTATTTTGTTCTTGTTGTTTTTTCCATTTACTTCGTTGTAGTCATCTATGTTGATTCCTGTAGCAGCAAGCACCCCAAGCGTCCTCAGGGTTTGCAGCTACCACAGGTTCTTGGATCTGCTTTGCTAAAGGAAAGCAACTCAAAATGGGTTAACAAGCTTACTTTAATCAGTCAGACATATATCGTTTACCTTGTTCAGGAGAAAAGGTCAGCACCCTGAACCTCAAAGTATACAGGCATAATTATCAAGACAGAAACATCAAGTAGACAGATTTCCAAACTGTCTAACCATTACATCCATACCCAGTCAACATCTGGGTTTCCACATTCTGGGTTTTTCAAAGCCGGGGGACTCTCAACAACGGCTTCCCAGAATTCAGATCAAATCACAGAACACTTCTCAAAGTGAGTCCCAAAACAAAGCTACACATCAGGGCTTATATAGCCTTCTCCTGGCTCAGAGAATGTAACAACCTTATTGACTCACTGGCCAATCAAGAAGTATCTACTGAAAAACAAGCCTCCCTCCCCAGGCTTCTGGTGCACTTTAGCCTAGGGGCAGGGAAGATCTTTAAAATTTACATTCGCATTACAATTCCCTAGTTATGTTTTGTTCACTTTGCATCAGTTCATAGAAACCTTCCCATGCTTCTCTCTATTTACCATAGTCCTAATAAGTAAGGGACCAGTCAATAGAATTTGGTCTGTATAACCCACTAGGAGGAAGAGTGAATCCACATATTCTCTAAAGATTAGGCCCTTACCCATTACACATCATTGATTACAGAACAGTAACATTCCATGACATTCCTATACCACAATTGTTTTTCTAGCTATTTCCTAACTGATATTCCTCATGTTGTTATATGACTAACCTACTTCCTTTCTCAGTTATATATATCTTTGATTAGAGGAAATGTGGTACATTGGAAAAAGCAGTGGGTTTAAAGGATCTATATTTGAAAACTGACTATCAGTTGTCATCCAAATGATTCAGAGTAGGTCATGTCCCTTCTTTTAGCCTTAGTTTTCTCATTTGTAAAATGTTAATCTGTAAAATCTAAAAATCCTATGCCTTTTATAAAGATTCTCGTGTTTTAAGCTTATGTTTCAGCCTATGGATGTTCATCATGTATTTCCTTATGTGTCACTTGTACTTTTACAAGTATTCCCTAAATCAAGAAATAATAATAATAATGCTATTGAACTATGTCAAGACAGCATCTTATTATTTTGAAATGTCTTTTCTAAGAACAATCTTGTGGGTTACAAAAGGAAAGTGGTATTATCTCCATTTTATAGATGGAAAAATCAAGGCTCAGAGTGACTGTCACTTGCTGGTAGTTTTTTCTATTAGGCAATACAGGAAATAGGATCTGGATATTGCTATGTATGTACAGTGGCTTAATGTTCATTTGAGAGTCAGTGGCCTAGAAAATTGTCAGCAATGATATAAAAGATTCATTATCCATCTAATGTACTAGTCTCATCAAGTTGACCAGTTAGGTGAATTCATGCAGATTTTTATCACTAAGTTCCTTTCAGAAATACAAAACAAGTGACCTGGTTTTAGATTGCATCCATGATTGTTCATAATCATAATAAATTTTTTATTTCTATTTATTTAGAACTGTCTGTTGTTCTGTTCCCATTGGGTTCAGTGCAATAACTTGAAGGCTCAGTTTGGTACTAGCAATACTGTAACTATTGGGGATAATGTTTTCCACAGGAATGAAACTCCCTAGTGCTTTATGAAATGTTTATTTCATTTCATAAAGCATTTGGCTAAGTCATGTGAGACACTGTGGTATAGGAGAGAGAGAGAGAGAGACAGACAGACAGAGACAGAGATAGAGAGAGAGACAGAAAGAAAGAGGTAAAGAGGGAAAGAGAGTCAGAAGATAGTTGTATGACTTTGGGTCAATCACTTTACCCCTCTGAATCTCAGTTTTTTAAAAATATGTAAAATGAAAGCCAGATCATGTAAATGCAGACCTTCTGTGTGCCAGGCTTCTCCCCCCCCCCCCTTTGCCCCAGATCTCTGATTTTTCTGTTAGGAAAACTACCTGAAAATTCCTCTAGCAATGAAGATCAACTTTTGAGAGCATTAAGAGTTTAGGTGACTGGACCTTGGAAGCTGAGCCTAGTATGTATCAGAGGAAGGATCTTTTTGATTTCAAGGTCAAAACTTTAACATGATGCCTTATGACATATTATTGCAAAACTTCTCTGACCAAATCATATCCTAAAATTACTTCAATATACAATATACAGAATCACAGATGAATAGGACTTGAGAGATCATTCAGTCCAATTCATTCATTTTATAGAGGGGAAACTGGAAACCTTTATAAGAGGAAAAGTCACTCTTCTAGTGTAGCATAGTTAGTTCAGGAGAGCCAGGAGAACCAGCCCCTTTCAGTCTGGTTCTCTCCTTCTGGTGCCACATTCTAGTCCTGTATAGAGTTTTCTTTAAGTTTAGGGATCAGTCTTAGTGCCTCAATCTGTCTATCTATCAGACCAGCAGTAATACTTCATAGGGAAAATGCAAAGTTCAATAGGAATGGGGAATGTGCTTCAAGAGCCTGGAAATTAATATGTTTTAAATTGCAAACAATTCCTATTATTAGTCCTAATCATATTCAGTTAGGTGGTGCAATGGATACAGTGCCTGGTGGGGAGTCGGGAAGACCTAAGTTCAAATCTGGCCTCAGACACTTACTAGCTGTGTGACCCTGGGCAAGTCATGTAACCCTGTTTGTGTCAGTTTCCTCATCTATAAAATGAATTGTAAAAGAAAATGGCAGACCTCTCCAGTATCTTTGCCAAGAAAATCCCAAATGGGGTCATGAACTAAAAGGAGTGAACAACAATAATAATCATATTCATAATCATAGTTTTTGTGGAGAGGAGAAAATTGAAGAGGAAAACTAGAGGGGCTTCAATCCCCATCTTTTGGGAATTCATCTTTCTTTGAAAGTTTCTGGGGCAAAATTTTGCCCCCTTAGTTACCTAACCTATCCCCTATATTCTATTCAATTTGATTCAGTGGACATTTATTGATGGCTCATTATGCACAGAACTGTGTTAGGTACCAAAGTGAAGAGGATACGTAAGGCTTTGCCACCCTTTAAGTACCATGTAAATGTTAGCTACTATTATTAAGTAGCAATAAAACATCTTCCTAAGTCTGGGAGCATACTGTTCCACAAATACAGATATTTTCCCTGGTCAACATTTCCAAACTATGCTGCTTCTATTCGAGCTTTTGTCCCTGTTTCCTCCCTACCAGAACCTTATATTCTGGAACTATCTTGGCTTTAATAAGGTGAATTTTTGCCTTATCTTCCCCTTCCCCTTCCTCCCTCCACCTCATTCTCCTTGTCCCTTAGTTCCCTTCTTCCTTGTCCTCCTCTTCCTCCTTCTCCTCCTTTTTCTCTTTCTGCCTTTCTCTTTCTTTTGTCACATGCATACTCTCTCTCTTATCTTTGTATCTATCTATCCCATCAGTAGGACGAGTGGGCATATGTGTGACTCGGGCACATGAATGGAGGAGGTACCTTAAGCTTCTGTTTTTGAAATGCTACTGATATATTGTACAGGGTGTCCCTAAAGTCCGGACACATAGGTAATCTCATTCTGCATATTTTCAAGAAATGAAATGAATGACATTTTCAACGACATTTTATTTAATTCGCATAAATTTTAGCCATGGCAATTTCTTATGGAATAAAAGCTTCCATTAGCTATTGGGGACTATTTTCCATATTAATGAGATTACTTTAATTAATTAATGAGATTTCCTATGTGTCTCCTATGTCTTCCTATGAAATCTCATTTATGCTAATTAAAGTTTTGTTGAAAATTTCATTTCTTGAAAATATGCATAGTTAATGAGATTTCCCATGTGTTCAGACTTTAGGGACACACTGTAGTCATGTCATCAGGCTGCTCCCTGTTGGTCTCATGCCCTCTGCTGGTCATGCATGGCTATTGCTAAGCATTGCTCCACTGGTCCCATGGTTTCTGCAGTCCACCTTCAGGTAGGGCTACACTGTCCATCAGTCAATTAACATTTATTAAGCACCTACTTTGTGCTACTGGACATAAGGCTGTGAAGATCCTCTTTACTTGCAGTTTCTGGCTTCAACTGGAATCATTGCCTCTTGCTTGGATTATTACAATAATCTTAAAATTTGTCTCCTCCCTCAAGTCTTTCTCCTTTGAGATAGATATAAAAATGGAGAAAAAAAAGTGTGTATGTGGGGGAAGAGGGAGCCTGTGACAAGTCCTCTGCTTAACATACTTGAATCTTACATTGATTGACAGTTGAGGTCTTATCTACCCAATGGAGCTACTCCAAAAATACGGAGGTCAAAGCAATGTATTAGTCTCACAATCAAAGAAGACAAGGTCAGTGAGTAGGATATGGTCCCAACTCAAGGGACCTGGAAGCTTCAAATCTCTATGGCAAGCCACCTGCTCTATAGCTTCTACCTTACAGCAGAGCTCAAGCTCCCAACCCCTAGGTTCTGATTGGTGAGAATTCACCTTACCTTGCCTGGTCTAAGGCTCACCATGCAAGTTCTTAGCTATCTTCATTCATGCCTTCTTCCTGCCTTCCCTCCCCCTACACCAGATTTCCAACTCTGGTTCTGTAAATGGTAATCACCAGTTATAGAACTAAAAGCATTGGTTCTAGATTCAGAGGACTTGGGTTTAAATCTTGCCTCTGATGCTTTCTATCTGTGTGACCTCAGACAAGTTATTTAATGTTTCTGGACCTCAGTTTCTTTAACTGTAGAATGAAGTGTTTGGACTAAATGACCTAGGAGGTCCCTTCTAGGTCTAGGTGTATAATCTTATGATCAACATTATTGTTCCTGGAAAGGGCATATCAGTCACGTGACCGAATCACTATTCCCTCTGACTTCTTTGGCCAAAATTCTCCTCCCTTACCACTACTCCCTTATATATGCTGTATTCTCCTATTAGAATTTATTCTCCTGATCAGGGACTTTCTTGCTTACTTGTATTTGTATACTTAGTGCTTAACACAGTGCTTGACTACAAGTACTTAACAAATATTTTTATTTGTTCATTCATTTATACATTCATTTATTCACCTACTCATATCTCAGGTCAGGGTAGCAGAAGTAATCAAGGCTTGATCCCAAATGATTTCCCAACAAAACTAAAATAGAACAACAAGATCTAGCCACATTTTCTTGAATACAGATGAGATACAGAGATACATATGGACTATAACAAGAACATGTGACCTAACCTTGATACTGCAGAGTCCTACTTTGTCACTACAGAGGGAAATAGTACCTGGGCCTAACCACCCCATCCAAGAGTTTATGAGAAGACAGAGCATGGACCTGACACAAAGTTTCAATATAGAATCTGTGGCTGAAGACTTGAGAAAATAGAAGAAAACTCAATGAAATACTAAGAATTTCAAAATAAAACCCAAGAAGAAGAACAAAACAGCTCTACTGTAACTACAAATAAAACCCTAGAAAAAGAATGGACTGGCTACAGGAGTTTGAGAGTATATGGGAGAGATGAAGGAAGAGCTAAAACAAACAAATGAATGAAATTTAGTGTCTTCAAAAGGAGAATGAATAGCTTACGTGGAAATTCTTACCCAAGTAGTAGATCTCCCAAGACAGAATAGCAAATAAAACTCATTGATTTATTCAATGAAAGAATGAGAGATATTTGAGTAAAGTCAAAGATTGAAAAATGAGAACAAGTGAGGTTTTGCTAACAAAAACAACTGAGCTAGTAAGCAAGATGAATAGAAATAATTTAGGAATCATTTTATTTTTTAAAATTAAAAGTTTTTTTAGCTTTTCTTTCTTTATAAATCTTTTATTAATTTTAAACTTAAATACAAAACTAGAAAAGAAAAAAAGAACATTTCCATGTACACAGAAGAATATAAAAGAGAATTCAACATAAAACAATAAATTTCCATTTCAAGAGAATATATATCAGGGGTGGGGAACCTGAGACCATGTGGCCTTGAGGCCACAGGTACCCCACCCTTGACCTATATAATAAAACTACACATTGTTTTCTTTTTTTTTTTTTGGAGGGGGGAAGGTAGGGCAGTTGGAGCTAAGTGACTTGTCCAAGGTCACACAGCTAGTAAGTGTTAAGTGTCTGAGGTCAAATTTGAACTCAGGTCCTCCTGACTTCAGGGCAAGTGCTCTATTCACTTTGCCACCTAGCCACCCCTATACATTATTTTCTAAACATTCAGCTTTAAAAAAAAAAACAACTTCCTTCTAACTTTTCTTTTGTCCTCTACTATGCACTTTTTACTTTATTTTTCTTCTCTCCCTTTAATCCCCCACCCTAAGGAGGGCTACAGTTAAACATCATATATATGCTAACATGTAGATACCTATAAATATACATACATATATAAATACTCATATACATATATGTAAGACCGTACTATGCATATTTTCAGTTGTCATCTGTTTCTCTGGAGGTGTATAGCATCTTCCTTCTTAAATCCAAGTCTTTCCATATTTTTCTAAATCAACTTCATCATTTCTTACACCACAGCAGTATTCCAACACAATCTAAGGTATTTTCTATGAAGGCTTCCCCCACCCCCCCTGCCAATTTTCTACATTCTTTTTATTCTTGGCTACATTGGTTTTCTTTGTATAAGGAAATTTTAATTTAAAATAATCAGTTTTATACTTTAATAATTCTCTTGCCTTGTAGTATGGTTTAAGGTGTGATACTGTTAAATCTCCTTGCTTTACATCTTTTTTTCCCCTAGTTTCTTTGAAATTCCTGACCTTTTGTTCTTCCAAATGAACTTTGATATTCTTTTTTTCTAACTCAGTAAAATAATTGTTAATAATTTAATTGGGGGTGGCATTGAATAAATAGATTAGTTAGGTAAAATTGTTTATTTTTACAGTGCGGTTATTATATAAATAGCTCTCCTGTTTCTGCCTATTTCATTCCTTATCAGTTTATAAAAGTCCTCGAAATTGTTCATTTTTATAATCAGTCAATCAATAAACATTTGTTAGCTGCCTACTATATGCCATGTACTATGTCAAGCACTGGGGATGCCTAGAAAGGCAAAAGATGGTCCCTGCTCCCAAAGAGTGCAGAGTCAAATGAGGGAGAGAATATAGATGAAGAAGGGCAGCTGGGTGGCGCAGTGGATAAAGAACCAGGTCTGGAGTCAGGAAGACCTGAGTTCAAAAGCGACCTCAGATACGTAATAGCTGTGTGACCCTGGGCAAGTCACTTCACCCTGTTTGCCTCAGTTCCTCATCTGTAAAATGAGCTGGAGAAGGAAATGACAAACCACTCCAGTGTCTTTGACAAAAAAAAAAACAACCTGAATGGGGTCACAAAGAGCTGGACATGACTGAAATAACTGAACAACAAAAATATATGAACTAGCTTATATGGGATAAATTGGAATAATCAACTCAAAGAAAACTCTAGAATTAAAGGTGATTGGGAAAAGCTTCTGTAGGAGGTGAGATTTTAGTTGGGACTTCAAAGAAATCAGAGGCAGGGATAAGGAGAGAGACATAGACAGAGACAGAGAGAGAGACAGAGAGAGAGCACATTCCAATTCCATGTATGGAAGCAACAGGAGGTGAAAATGCCCAAAGTTGGGAGATGGAGTATGTTTCCTGAGGAACAGCAAAGAGGTGAGTATCACTGAATTATTAAAGAATATATGGGGGGGCAGTAAGGTATAAAAAGAACAGAAATGTCATGGGGGGCAAGTTATATAGCACAATGGAAGTCTATGATAACCGATTGATTGACATGTTTCCCATCCCAAAAGTCCCTAGGACTTTTTATCTTCTTCTCTGCTGAGGAAGGTCTGTATCATCCAGACCTTTGATCTTCAAATCAGCCCAGTCCTAATCAATTTGCCCAAGAATGTGGAAGACAAAAAGAAGCCAGAGAGCAAGTGTGATTGTTGTCAGGCTGATCCTGAGTGGCAGCATTGTGTAGTGGCATGTCAGGCCCACTGACTTTTATTTAGAAGACCTGTGTGCAAGTCCTAGCTACTTAGTAGACCTGTGACCCCGGGCAGGTTATTTTACCTTTCTAAGTCTCAATATTGCCATCAGTCAAATGGAAGTTCTGATTCTTCCTTTACCTATTTCACAGGATTGTGTGAAGAAAGAGTTTTCTAAACCATAAATCTCTCTAGAGAAAGAAAGGCCAGGGTGAGAGAGGGCAAGTTATGAAAGGCTTTGAATGCCAGAGGATTTTATATTTGATCCTTGGTGGTGACAGGGAGAAAATGGAGTTTATTGCATAGAAGGGTGACATGGTCAAACCTATGCTTTGGGAAAAGATAGACTGAAGTGGGGAGATTCTTGTGGCAGGCAAACAAACCAGCAACTCAACAAACCAGAAGTGATTGCCTGCACCAGAGTGGTAGCAATGTCAGAGGAGAGAAGGGGGATTATGTGAGAAGCATTACAAAGATAAAAATGTGAGACCTTTGCAACAGATTGGATATGGGAGGGTGAAAAAGAGTCAAGAGTCAAGGATGACAGCTGGGTTGTGAGCCTTGGTGTTTGGGAGAAAGGTGGTACCCTCAACAGTAGTAAGGACATTTGGAAAGAGAAGAGGATTTGGGGTGGGGGGAAGATGATGAGTACAAATTTTGGACACCTTCAATTTAAATGTCTATAAGATAGGCATTTGGAGATGTAAAACTGGAAATCAATTTCAATCAAGCAGAGAGGTTGGGGTAGATAAGTAGATTTGAGAATCATTAGCATAAATATGATAACTGAATCTGTGGAAGCTGATAAGATCACTAAGTTAAATAATATAAAGAGAGAAGAAAAAGCAGGTCTAGGATGCCCATGGTTAGCAGTGACTTGGATGGAGTTCCAACAAAGGACAATAAGGAGTGATCAGACAGGTAGGAGAAGAACCAGGACAGAGTACTGTTATGGAAACCTAGAGAGAAGACAGTATCAAGGAGAAGAAAGTGATTGATATCAAAGGCTGCAGAGACATCAGGAAGGAGGAGGATTAAGTAAAGGCCCATTATATTAGATTTGACCATTAAGAGATCATTAGTAACTTTGGAGCAAGCAGTTTAAGTTGAATGATGAGGTGAGAAGCCAGATGACAGAGAATTAAGAAGAGAGTGAAAGGAAAGGAAATGGAGACTGTCAAACAGGCAATCACAACGTCATGAGACTTAGTGAAAACCAGATTTATTACAAGAGAGATTAACATGCTTGTGGGACCCAAAGAGTTCACAATCCTTACAGAAGTTTGCATAGTTATGACAGTTCAACAAAAGGAGGAGGAGAAAACAAATATCTCCCCATAAAGGGGCACAGCATGGGAGGGGAAAGATACAGTGAAGGTGGGAAAAGGACAAACCCCCTCCCCCCCAATATCTTGACTATGAAGATAGAAGGGTCAACTTATATGCAAAGGACCCCAGCTGCACAAGTATTTTCCCAGCCTGGCACAGATGGGCTGGCACATGTCTTGTCTGCCAAGGACACAAAGGGAATTCAGTTTGGGGTGCAAACAACAAATTATGTCAGCTGAGTGGGGAAGCCTTCATCCCTGACACGTCCAGGGTTTCCTGCATGCTCTGCTTCCAGTGTTTCTGGAAAATATGGCAACTCAACAAGACAAATTCAGGAGATCCTTAACAGTCCTCAACAAGGCACATATTTTGATTGGTCTTGTCAAAGACATTAGTCACAAAAGGCAGGAGAGATATGGGATGATGGGCAGCAGGGACGTATGGATCAAGTGAGGATTATTTGAGGATGAGGAGAGACAGAGGCATGTTTGTAGGGAATAGGGAGACAATCAGTAGATAAAGCAAGACTCAAGATAAGTGAGAGAGTGGAGATGACAAAGGGGCCGATCTGTCTGACATTGATATTATGGTATAAAGTGTACTTCTGGTTCTTACCTGACCTCAGGTCTCTCTATGTCTTTTATAGGTCACATATTTCCTCATTTTTTTTTAATAGCACAGTGGAAGTCTATGGACATTGACATGTCTCCCATCATATATAGGACTTCTTATATCTTCTTCCCTGCCAAAGGTCTGTATCATCCAGAATTCTGACCTTCAAATCAACCCAGTCCTAATCAATCTGACCAAGAATGTAGAAGGCAAAAAGAAGCCAGAGAGCATCAGATTGTTAGGCTGAGTAGTAGCATTGTGTCGTGGGATGTCTTTTATTCAGAAGAGCTGTGTGCCAGGCCTAGCGACTTAGCAGAACTGTGATGCTGAGTAGGTCATTTTACCTTTCTAAGCCTCAATATTGCCATCTGTCAAATGGGAGTCCTAATTCTTTCTTTATCTGCTTCACAGGATTGTGCGAAGAAAGTGTTTTCCAAACCATCAATCTCTCTCTCTGTGTTAGTTATTATTATTATAGTTGATGGAACCTTTCCTCTGAACCTATAACCTCAGGAAATGGGTAACAGCTCATTAAGATGTGGGGAAAATGGAACTGATCTGGCAGTCAGAAGACAGGAGTCAAGTCCTATCTCTAAGACTTATTACCTGTATGACCTGTGTGATTTAGTGTTAGGACTTGACTTCAAGGGATCTGAGCTCAAATCCTCTCTCTGCTACTTGATACTTGTGTGACCTTGGAGATACCACTTCTCCTTTCTGTGTTTCAACCTCCTCATCTGTAAAATGAGGATCCTGAACCTCTAAGGTGCCTTTCACTCCCTTTTGAGACTCAGTTTCCTTCTCTTTAAAATGAGGGGTTTGAATTCAATAGCCTTTAAATTGCTTTCAGCCCTTTATCTATGATTCTAGCTCACTTTATCTCTCTGAGCCTCAGTCGCTTGACCTGTAAAATGAGGATAATTATTTTTGTGCTATAGGAAAGGGAGTGTCTATTATTTTAATTTATTCATTCATATAAGAGCTTACTATTATCATCGAATCCAAGTTCAGGTCTGTGGGGGCTAGAGCCAGTGTTTTCTTGATAACCACAGGGAGGAAAGTGTCTGTGGTTCTTTTTTTGTGGTTGAAGAAAGAGAAGACCAGCTGGTTTTGGGGTTACTAAAAGAAGAGGGATTTCCTTTAGAATATTAAAATGGGTTTCTTTGGACCCCTGCCAAATGGCCTACATAATCATTGGGTTTGACTTATTTTACTGAATAGCTTTGGTTAGTGGCCAGGAAGACAGAAGCAAAGGCCTTTAATGTAACTGCTGAAACATATTGCTCTAAAGGAGTAGAGGCAAATGTCAGACTGATACAAGATTTCCAACTGTGGTATTTGGGAAGTTAAATTTGACTTAAAGTTCTGGCCTCCACCCAGAATTACAGAAAATCGCTCCTCCTCCAGATTTACAATGAGTAATCAAGAACTGCCATCAAGACATAATAATAGCTCACATATGTATAGTGCTTTATTATTTTATATTATAGCTATTTATTTACATCTCCTCTCTTCAATCCATCTGTCACATAGCTGCCAATATATTATACAACATAACTGGACTTCTTGCTGTTCTCTTGACATGCCATCCCCTGCTGCTTTACATTGGAATAGGCCGTCTCCCATGCCTGAGATTTGGTCCTTCCTCATCTTTGCCTGTAGGAATCTTTTTTCTTCAAGGATCAGCTCATGTACCATTTTACAAATATTTGTACCTGGTCACCTGAAAGTATCCTGCCTCCTTAAGTTTACCAGTATCACCTTGACAGGATTCCTCCTTTACCCCCATAATGTCCTACCTTATATAAAATTATACACGCACAGACACACACACACACACACACACACACACACACATATTTCTTGTTTGTCCTTTGTTCTCAAAGAGGATCATGACACCAGCCTCACTGTCTCCTTCAGAGCCATCTGGGTCCAGTGGTAAGATATAGATCAGGACAACTGGAGATGACCCTGGATGCAGTGAGAGACCATGGTCTTTTTAAGTAAAGGTCTTTCCCAGAACTCAATTTGACGGAGGCAATTCTCATTCAGTTATTAAGGCTAGGTAAGAAATGAAGCAAAGAATGGCCTCTTTTACCTAGTTTAAAAAAGAGAAGGGGAAGATCTTCAGGGTTTCTGGCCAGAACAGAAACAATTGCTATTCATACTCACTCTGAGCAATTGGGGCCAAAACAATGAACCTGTGGGCTTGGGCTGGGACCTATTGTTGGTCAATCTATGAGAGCCAAAGTGGTTTGGGTTTAAGTCATGGTCCTTAAGGATGAAATCTAGCCCATATATCCCAAGATAACTTGTGAGGTTTCAGTGATCAAAATTTATATTCCTTTGGGCAGACCACCCACAGGTGGGGGTATGTGACCCTACCTAGAGAGAAAAAAGGAGAGGACAGGAAGAAGGAAGGAAGGAGCTGCATTGTCCAACTGGAATTGGCCAGTTGGGTCCCCACTGGGGCAGCTCATGCTACTCACAGGTTTGTCCTTTGTTCGTGAAGGGGACCACGACATAAGGAAGGTGATGCTATGACTTGCAAGAGAATTGGATTTAAATGAGGGAGGGCTATACAAAGTCATCAGCCTCACTTTCTCCTCTGGAACCACCTGGATCTAGTGGCCAGATACATACACACATATAGTGCCTTGCAGAGCTTAAAGTGAAATATAAATATCGTTTTGTATTGTTGAAGTTATTATTACTGTTACCTGTAAACAGTAACAGTCCCTTGTTCTCCCTCCCCCTCCACTGTTAGGGTAACCAAGCTTTTGGTATTGAGTTAGACTGGTCTGTCAAGAAAAAACATACATTTTGTCACCGTTTGAAGACTTTCTAACTTGGCAATTCTTCCAAAATCTAGAGTCATGCCACAATGAGGTCTCCTTAAGATATGTTTCAGATGGAGCAAATTTTATGATGAAAAGGGCAAGAAAAGAGAAATTTCTGCAAAGAAAAAGATTTGTCATTGATTTAAGGATGTGAGATAGTTTTGCTGTTATAGATGTATGTTTCAATGTATAAAAGAATCAGGAGTCAGCAGCCTTTCCCTTCACTTAAGACACATATTAGTCACATGCACAAGATACCAAAGCATTCGTCTTGCTTGGGCTAGCCTGAGACCCATAGCCTTAACTGTCCATTCTTTGAGTTTCTTTGTTTTATGCCCATTCACAGAGAAGCAATCCTGAGATGGACATTTGGAGGCCATTTTGGGAGATCAAGCAGTCTAAAGGTCCTGGGTCTTTTGGTTAGAGATGATTTGTGGCAGAGGGAGTTTTTTCATTAAAGAGATGATGCTATCAACAGGAAGAAGAGCTCAACCCTTGTCTGGACTTGTCAGAAGACAAAGACCTGGAGGGAATTTTTGGATAGTTCAGAGCCAAGATTAAAGGTTAAGTGCTAATTTACCAGTTCCATAAAAATGCTTTACGTTTTTATGTTTTGAAGCCCCAACTTTCTGGGACAGTATAATAGAAGTTATAATTTATTGCAGCCTTTAAAAAATTTTTTTTATCAGTGCATGATTATGGGTCTCTTATGTGGTACTTCCTTTATTTAAAGGAAATAAATAGTTGTATCATAACTGATTTATATTGTACATTGAGTGCCTTTTAATCCCCCATTTTGGGGAGATGCTAGATATGAGTCAAAGCTAAATTTTAAGTAATTTTCCCTGGGGCACTGGGGTAGTGGTGGGGTAATGGGCTGAAGATTGTGAGAAAAAGCCTGACATCTCTTTTAGGTAGTCATACCCCTGTAGCACCGACCCAAACCATTGTGTACATGGGTCCAGATCAGACTGGTCTGTTGGTGGAGAGGGAGAGGGCACAGTACCCCAGCACCTTGGGACAAGACTGAGGTTACATTTGTTCACTTTACACATATGACTACATTTGTACATATTATGTTACTCATTAGAATGTAGGTCCTTGAAAACAGAGACTTTCCCTTCTGTCTTGTCTCCAGCACTTAGTTCCTGGGTAAATAGTTTTTTTTAATAATTGTTAAATGATTCATTGAACCGCCAGGACTGGCATCTTACCTCTCCTCATTCTCAGAAATGGGTTTCTCACTTATGATCTTATTGTCATAGTACTACCTGCAACCCATAGTGTTATTTTTTTCCAAAGTCATGTTTTTGTGGAACTAATGAACAAAGTTAGGATATGTCTGCATAATAGGTAGAGGGTTTGGTAGTGGCAGTATAGTTCCATAAGGCACAATATGTATGTATATACATACATACACACATGTACAAACACATAATATATATGAGTAATATGGTAATATGGGCATGTATATGCACACATAATATATACATGCCCATATGTATGCATACACATCTATATTAACATATATATATATATATATATGTATGCATGTGTTTCTATCTATCTTTTGACACTGAGATCTTGTATCTTGACCAGATTGGAAAGTGTAATAGCCCCTCATAGGCCAGATCTCACTAGTTACTGGCCTGGCTGCTCTGGTTCTGATGGTTTGCTCTGTTTCTATTTTAGTTTGTCCCTCCTTAGGTGGCACTTCCCTCCTCTAAGCCCACTTCCAAGGGTTCACCATTTTGGTGTAGGACTTAATGCAGATACCCCATCAGCTTTACCTTACTATGGATCAGAACTCCTGAGTTCAAGCAATCCACCAGTCAGCCTCTGGATAGCAGGGATGACAGGTATGCACCACCAAGTCTGGCCATACATATATTTTCCTGGGTATCCTGGGTAAGATCTACAAGGAGGGCATGCTGGCAAATGTTTAACTGTCTCTCCAAATAAGCAATCTAGGTGGTACAGTGGATAGAGCACCTGGCCTAGACTCATTTTCCTAAGTTCAAATCTGGCCTCAGACTGTAATGACCCTGGGCAAATCACTTAACTCTGTTTGCCTCAGTTTCTTCATCTGTAAAATGAGCTGGAAAAGCAAATGGCAAAGAACTCCAGTATATCTGCCAAGAAAACTCTAAATGGGGTCACAAAGAGTCAGACATGACTTGAACAACTGAATAACAACTCCAAATAAGCAGGGCACACATTTAGCTTAATTTTCATGATTAACGTTTTCTCCATCTCTTTCTTATATCTAGACAATCAATAAAAAGACAATTCAAGCCCTAGTTTGTAGAATTATCTGATTTATAAAATGTAAATGTTCATACTGAAAATTTCACGCTGGGCTCTTGGTTAGAGCTGGCTGCAGCACACCCCTGGCTATAGGCCAAGAGAATGAGAAAATCTCTCAAAATGTGCCTGGTTTCCTTGGGTCATGAGCTAGGCTTTTACACCAAGGTTACAGGCAGATATGTTTCATAGCAGTCTTACTGTAAGGATGGGAAGTTCAGGGCCCCAGGTTTCAGTCTAATTCTATGTCTAATACTTGTTTGTGAATTTCTTTGTAGCATTCTTATGGAAGTTACCATCTTTGTTATTATGGCTATTAAAAAAATGTTGGGAGCTTCAGTGGACTTGCTTAGTATCCTAAGAAAGCTTCATAATTCTACTCCAGGCTTAATTAGATCTCAAAGAATCACAGAAGGGAAAAATGGAATACAATCACAATCTGATTAATAGATTACAGAGAAAGAAAACAGTCCAAGAGAAATAATCAAGTTGATTTGTCCAAGAAACGTTTTGGGTGCTATAGGCAGTGAGGGATTCTTTAAAGAGTCTTGGCCTGGGAGTCAGAAGGCCTGCCTGCCTTTAAATCTCAACTTGGTCACTTACTAATTGTGTGACCTTGGACAGTTCACTTCCTCACTTTCCTCATCTGAAAAATGGGAATTATAATAAATAAATTTGGAATCAGAGGAAGGACCTTGCTTAAATTTTCAGCTCTGCTACTTAAAACTCGTGTGACCTTGAACAAATCCTTTATTCTCTCTGTGTTTCAGTTTTCTCATGAGTAAAATTGGAGAGTTGAACTAGATGATCTCAAAAGTATCTTTTGGCTTTAAATCCTATGCTTATATTATCCTAAGTTGATCAATTAAATATATTATATTACCTACCTCACAAGTTATTGTATAACACAAGATAAATATACATAATATATATATAAAATGCCTCATAAATGTAACACTGATTTTCTAGCCCCACTATCAGAGGGTCAGATATATAATATTTTCACCTCTTCCCTGGAGGTCTCTGGTATCCTTGAGGATCTTGGAGGTTCTCTTGTCTCTGTCATTGGCTTGAGTCTCTATCAATTGTGTTCCTGCCAATTTTAGCAAATTTAGCCAATTTAGTTCCTGCCAAATCCAAAGAAGCCCAGTTTCATTTAGACACTTGACAGATTAGCTTTTATGGAAGAATATTTATTTCAAAAGTATAGTCAGAACAAACGTATAAACATTTTACTCTAATACCCCCTTAAATAACCTCAGTCTCTGGGGAGGGGAAGAGAATGAATTTCATAACTTAGTTCAGTTCCAATATAGCCCTAGTCCCACCAAATTTCAATTCCAAGTCCCTTACCCATCCTCACCCCTCATCCCAGGTTGCATCTCAGGACTTTGGCTTCTTGGGGCTTTCTTGCTGGGCTGATGGCAATATTCAGCCTGGAATCCTGGGCTCCTAGGTACCATGGCTTATTCTCTTAAGTTTGGGATACTATTCTTTACATCTAAAAATGAAGATGATGAACAAAACAGACTAGAACACTAAGCACATTTCTTAGGCCATATGGCCTAAGAGAAGGGAAAATGGCCACCATATGCTTCCCCACAGCAACTATCCTAGCATGATGTAGATTTAAAGTTGCTTGCAGTTCTGACTACCCAACTAAAGGAAACAGACTGTTCTAACCATGTGGTCAGTCTACACAGAATGTCCACACTTGTTCCAGGTTTCTTGCCTCAAAAAAGCAGGTCCCTTTTATCTCCCATGTAAATGCCTCTGTCTTAGATAGTCTGGTCATGCATTAAATTCCATTATATAAGCTATAAAAGTGCTGTATAAATAGTTATTATTACTAAGTTTTCTCTCCTCTCCAGCTAGCCACATTTAAACCTGTAAAGATGAGTCTTAGTGCAAGGAACAAGAGACCAGTAGATTTAAATATGATAGACATTTACTATTGCAAAGCAACTCTGAACAAATTGTACCTTAAAATCACTGCCTTTGACTGCTAAAGAACGAAATGCTAACAACTGCACTTAAATGCGCCTGACATACATAGCTCACCACCCATCTTGTTCTTCAAACCTCAGATAAATTCCTTCCTCCTCCATCAAGCTTATACAAGCCATTGCAGCCACTTATTTAATTTTCATAATTTCATAGATCAGTGATCTCATAGAGGTAGGTGCTCCTTCCATGGGAGCATATCACAACTCATAAATGTCTTCTCATCCTGTGATATTCTTGTACCTCTTTTCCCACAAATCCTTCATAAAGGCTCTACCTGATACACTGAAGTCCTTTCCGTGGGCCACTTAACATTTCATGGTAATGGTACAACACAGGGGTTATCCATCTGCCCAACTTGTCTCTGGACTTATCACTGGACTATCTTCTTTTGCATAATAAGTGATGGTTTATTCCATTTCTGGGGTGTAAGTCATTGCCATTAATATGCTGCAGAACTACTTTTGCCTACCATGTATCTTTTTCATTTTATCTAGCCTATAATATTAGTAATAACAATGATATATATATATTTCTATAGTTACTTTTTGGTTTACAAAAGATTCTTATATTTATTATGCTTTGGTCCATGGTTCTCACTCAGGAAACCTGGAAAAATCTATGCATGATACTCACAAGTATTCTGAGAGTGAGTCTATCTTTGCAATTCTGTAGTTTGCAATATTATAGAGAAAAGTTTTGTTAAAAGAAGGAAACAAAACAGAAATCCTTGAATGAGCAACCATTAGACCCAAGAGCTGTATAATTTCCCAGTCATTTATAGTCCCAAGAATGAGTGATCTTCTAGCAGATACCTTTTCCAAAAGTCCTGTTTTGGCACATTGTTCCCTACCACTTTAAGGGACCATTGGAGGGGGGAGTAGGGCATTTTTTAATCTCTCTCACCCCCTTCCTTTCCATTCTTCATGGTTTCTTAGCACAGAAACCAAGTTTCTCAGACCAGGCCTAAAATCCTCTATGCCAGTTCTTAAACACTTTTGCATTATGGTCCCTTCAGCATTTAAATGCATAAAATAAAATATACAGGATTACAAAGGAAACTGATTATATTGAAATAGTCATCAACCTCTTTAATTCTGTCTCTCCATATCCAAATCCATCATATCCATGTCTATCTATCCATCTGTCTGTCTATCTTTCTATCTAAACAAGTTCATAGACCATAGAGAATCCCTGTTCTAAGGGTCTTCCATTAAGGGGGGGGGTAAGATAGAAAAACAAAACAAAAGACATACTCAACCCCAAAATCAACCCTCACAAGTTCTTCTCATTTCTTCTTTTCTCTTCTGCTTGCTACCACTCTTTCCTAGGAGCCCCTTATTCTCTGCTTTGTTAAAATTCCTCCTGGTTCTCAGCCTTCACTTTTTGCCTTGCCCATCTTCTGGAGTGGTTGTGTTTCGTTTCTCCCTATTACTCAGATGGGATAAGGAAGGGGGAGAGCAAACATATTAGCACTTACTATATTTGTTTATTGCCATGGCTTATAGAATCCTTTTCCAAGTCCATTTTTCAGCTGTGACAGCTCTGACAGTTACTGTACCCATTTCAAAGCTTCATTTCCCCCATCATTTTGTACTGAAGGAAATTTGCGAAAAACTGTGTTTTCTGAGGTTGAGATGCATGGGATCAGAACTACACAGGCAGTGTTAGGAAATGCTGTTCCTTTTATTAGCAGGGTAGTAATTATTATCTGAACACAGCGTTTATTATGAAGTGAAAAAAGAAACTTCAGCCCTGGGGCTAAACATTTGAGCTCAGTTGAGTGATGAAACACTGTAATCAAATATACCACGTGACCATCTCTTTGAGCCAACCCCCACTTTTCCTTAAGCACAGGGTCTACTTTGGGTTAGGGCACCACAGAGACTTCTGAAATTGGTGAATTATTTGATAAATGTTTCAGAGAAAGATACTTAAAGGTGAAATAACTAACATTTACTTCCTTGGGCTTCTCTTAAGATGAATTCATTTTAAAAACAATTATGTAGAGTTGGTTGACATTCTCTGTAAGTCTACATATGCCTGTTACTTTGAAAGTAATCCAGTTTGGAGGCAGAGGGGTGGTATGAGACAAGGTCAGGGCTAGGAGTCCACAACATCGAATTCAATTCAGTTCAATGAACATTTAACAAATGGCTAATGTGTGAATGGAACTGATGGAAATGCAATCTTTATATAAGAAACAATCACTGCCCTCATGGGGTTCCTAGTTGAGTAAGGGTATAGTTTATGTTCAAAGACTGGGAAGGTCACTAGCCACATGTACACATGTAACACTTGGTACACATGTAACTTATTCAGTCCTCTCTCAAAGACTACAGACACTGTTACTATATCTTTACGATACAACTAGAATATTGCATGAGGTAGTTTGTACAGATAGGTGGGAGTCAATTGAAAAAAATGTCTTAATGTGAAATATTTCTCATGGAGTCAAGGAGAGATTGTGTGTTTTATCTTTGATCTCTGAGTATCTTTAAGGAATCTGTAGAGAAGATAGGAAATAGGAGAGGATAAATTTCCTTCCCTGTCAGAATATCTTAATTATTATTATAAAGAAACTTTGTAGGGAATCCATTGAAGAGCCTGTGAGGGCTTGGTAAGAACAATGTATTCTGAAAAGACTGTTTTCTGTGATAGTTGAAGACAGGTTCAGGGTTGGGAAGAAGGAAAAAAGGGAAAAATAAGCTAATCTAGCCTATTTCCTAGGAGACTGAATTTAAGTTTCAAATGAAGAAAAAATATAAAGATTCTTTTTTTTTTTTTGGAAGGGGGAAGGCAAGGCTATTGGGATTAAGGGACTTGCCCAAGGTCACATAGCTAGTAAGTGTCAAATGTCTGAGGTCACATTTGAACTTAGGTCCTCCTGACTCCAGGGCCAGTGCTCTATTCACTGCACCACCTAGTTGTCCCCCCAAAACACAGGTTCTTAAGAGATCCAAACAGCATTATCTTGAGAGAAATAAACGAATGAAATTGTTTTTTGAAATGATCTATTGTTATGTTGAGGACTTGAGGTAACTTGCTGTGATCTTCTCCATAGTTAAAATCTTATCTACCTCTTTTGCTTAATTTTTGATTTTGGTTCTTAATATATTGTACATGGAGAGGCAGCATGGCCTTATGGATTCTGAGGCAGCCTCAGTCAAGAAGACCAGGGTTCAAGTTCTACCAGACTCATATTGATAATGTGACCCTGGGCAAATCACTTAACTTCTCAGAGTCCCAAGCAGCTCTCTAGGAGTATCAGTTACCAAATGGGTGCTGATGAGCACAAGTAGAGGGAGTTTCTTTCTTAGGGGTTCCCTATACTGATGAAATTAAAGGACTGGTAAAAGAAATGTGTGTGTGCACACACACACATATATATGCACACATACATATAAACATATAGTATCTATATGCACATACACATATATGTAAGTAATTATTATTGGGAAATGAGATTTTTCTCCTTTTTAAAACAAGTATTTTGTACTGGGGTAGGGACTTGAGCTAATTAATTAGTTGAGAAAGATCACAATTTTATAAAGGAGTTAAAACTTATATAATCATACCCCCAGGTTACCTTACAGCTCTGGATGGTAAAGTTAAATAAAAATATAGCAAGTCAAGTGGCAGATTTATGGGTGACATGCAAGTGAATGTGGCTAAACCCATCTACTTTGCTAGCCACACTGCAGGCAAGAATGCAGCTATGCAAAGTGAAAGCAATGACCTTTCGCTGCAGACTTAGCTTTTGTACTTCAAGTTTGTTTGAATAGTAGATAAATGTAGAACATTTTGGGTTTCCAAAACTATAAAAGGGATTAGAGCAATGGAACTTTGTGAGTTAACAAAATAAAAAAAAATCTTAAGTATCAAATAAAATTAGAATTTCCATTTATGTGTTAGAAAAGAAAAAGAATATTGTACATGAAACTGTGCATCTTGTATCCTGTGGTCTTTGTTTCTGTCCCCATCCAGGTAGTTGGTCTTTGCTTGTGGGTCTTCCTACTGCTTTATCCCTTACCCAGTGAGGTAAAACCTGTGCCCTTTGTTTTTGTCCCTGGGACTTCCTTGGAACATTAGATATCCTTCCTGCCCCCACACCCCCTTTGTCCTCTGCGCTTGCCCTGTAAAAGTCTTGGATCCAGCCCCACCACCCATATGTAGCTTTTTTGCTCCTCTGTCCTCCTAAGCCCTGATCCAGGCCTCAAGCCTCTGGTCTCTCTTTGTCCTACCACCTACTCTAGTTTTCCAGAGGATTTTCCAGACCAGAATTGGCAACTATTCCCTCAGGTGGTACCTTTTCCTACTACTTCCTGCTGTGAGGTGGGCTTCCTCCTGGACCTCACAGAACTCCTTATCATCAACTGCCTCAAGATTCAGACCTGAAGATGTCTTGAGGGAGGGCTTTTAAGAGTCTAACCAGTTTCTTCTCTAAATGGACTTCTCTTGTGTCAATGATAAATAAGTCAATCCAACAACGATTTATTAAGTGTCTACTATTTGCCAGACATTACACTAAGTGCTGGGTAAGCTAATCAATGGTTAGCATATGCCCATTCAGTCATACTCTCCCCACGCCAGTGATTCTGAACCCCTGGCTCATTGTATAAACTCTGTTGCTTTGCCACTATTCACTCCCTAACTCACAACCTTTCATCCCCAGAACTCCCAAATCCATGTCCCACTTCAGATCTACCTGACTTTTTCACTGTGCACTCTGTAATGCTTGTCCTACAGTTAACAAACTTGCTTTTCATTTTAATTTTTTTCTTTTGTCATTCCTTTCATCTTCTGGCACTCACTGAGACCAGGTTTCCTTCTGATGACATGGAAATCCTGGACACTCCTTTTAGTACTGGTTGCATTTAAAATACAAATCCCCCAGTTTTATTGATTTTTTAAAATATTATAAATATTTATATATTATTTCCATTTTCAGAGAGGTCTCTTGTAACAAATGTAATACAAGTAAAATTAATAATACTGTGACTTCATCTAAATGTGATGACATTTCCCATCTGTAACATACCTTACCCCCACCTCACTACTTAGAAAGAATTAAAAAATATTTTTCCCCTCCTTCCCATCCTTCATTGGAAAAAAGAAAAAATCAACACATTTCTTGTGACAAATATGCATAGTCAAGCAAAACAAATTCCCTCAATGGTCAGATACCAAAATATATCCCATTCTGCCCCCTAAATCCATCACCCCTCTGTAACGGACAGCATAGTGAATCATTCTCTAGAATAATACATGGTTATTGTATTGATCATAGTTCTTACAGTTTTCAAAGTTGTTTCTTTAAAAAGTATTGTTATTTTATAAATTGTCCTGGTTTTGCTTATTTTATTCTTTACCAGTTTGCTTTCCCAGTCCTTTTCAATGCTATTGCCTTCTCTCTGAGAGTACCTCCAATTTATCCTGCATGTATCCTTTATATACATGGTGGTTTGCATGCTGTTTCTCCTATTAGAATGTGAACTCCTCAAGGACAAGGATTGCAGCAGTGTCAAACACACAGGAATTTTGTTAATTGACTCAACTCTTTTGGGTACAGCTTGCTGGTTTTTTTTTTTTTGGTAAAAATAAATACAACATTCAACTTTCAATGCTATCCTGTTTATCTGTGACTTCTGACTTTCCTTCTGATCTCTTCCATGCATGTAAAAATGCTTCAGTGGGTCTCTATTCTTTTTTCCCCTTTTCTTTTGTCTACTATCCCTTTCTCTCTTTCATCCTTCCACCACCTTCCAGTGGAAAAAAAAGAAAAGGAAGTTCTTTTATAACAAAAATGCATATTGACACAGAACAAATTCCCACATTCATCATGTCTGAAAATGTAAGACATCCTACATCTTTAATCTAACAATTCTCTGTCAGGAGATGGATAACATGCTTTATCAGTAATTCCTTGGGAATTGTTACTGGTCATTGATCAGAGTTCTTAAGTCATTTAAAGTTGTTTTTATTTATATCTTTGAGGTGGTTTTTTTTAAAGAGCCATCTTGAAACTTTGGAAGCACCAAATCCTCCTGAGGAATTAAACAGAGAATTAAATGGAATTTCTAACCCTAAGTCAGAGTGAGCCTTCTGTAATGGGAATGTAAATTTTTAAGATCTTCCCTGCCCCTAGGCTAAAGTGCACCTGGAGCCTGGGGTGGGAGGCTTGTTTTTCAGTAGATACTTCTTGATTGGCCAGTGAGTCAATAAGGTTGTTACATTCTCTGAGCCAGGAGAAGGCTATATAAGCCCTGAAGTGTAGCTTTGTTTTAGGGCTCACTTTGAGAAGTGTTCTGTGATTTGATCTGGATTCTGGGAAGCCGTTGTTGTGAGCCCTCCCTCAGCTTTGAAAAACCCATATGTTGATTTGCAGATCCAAGAACCTGTATTGGCAGCCACCCTGGGGATGCTGGGGTGCTTGCCGCTACAGCTTCCTACAGAAATGCTGTCCTCGGTGATCAGGAAGTACAGGTAAAAAACCAAAAAATAGACAAACATGAAGGCACTAATTAGTTGGGGAGTAAGTGATATTTTGGAGGAGAAATTCCTATTCTAGGCCCATTCAGAGAAATAGAAAACTGTCCTGTGGGAGAAAAGACATTGAGAGCTTTTTATTAGCTCAGGGCCACCAACTGAAGTTAAAGCTAGAAGCAGAGAGTTTCCACAATCTTGAGTTCAGCATTGCTACTCTGGGCAGGAACAAGACATGACCTCGGCACTCATGGAACAATGCTGAATAATAGCCACTTGATACCAGAAGGGAACCACATCTAGTAGTTACCATATCTATATGTCTGGTAGACACCTGGTAGATACTAAACACTTGGCAGAAATTTCATACCATGCAAAATCAGTGAGAAGCAGGCCTAGTGGGACCAGCACAATTACATGACCAGAATAATTACGTGACTAGGCAACCTGTCTTTCCTACACGTGTCCACTATTCTTACTAATGATGGATATAGGATTTATGGGAAAGTGTGTTCCAGGTTTAAGGGGAAATTTATTTTCCTGCTTTTTTTGCTATGCTATCTGAACAAAAACTCTCTAATTATATCCACTGACTTACTAGCAAAAGTAAAACCACTGATGGGGACCTGTGAGATGTAGAGGGAAGAAGGAAAGGAAAGAGGAAAGGGAAGGGAAGGAAAAGAATAGGAAGTGTAATTTTGTTCATATTAAAACACATTGTGTGAGCTGAAAAATCATATCAACAAAAAGATTTTACAACCCTTTTAAAAATAGATGTACTTGAAAGACCCTTTTATTGCAGTTAGAAACCCTGACTTTGCCAAAAGCTAGTTGTGTGAACTTGGGTAAGTCACCTTTATCTGGGGTTCAATTCTCTCACTTTTAGAATGAGGGAGTTGGAATAGATGATTTTTATGGCCCTTTGAAGCTCCAAATACCATGAGTCTTATAAAAGATGAAATCTGGAGTTAGCTATGAGTCCTTGTGTGCTCTGTGAGAGAAACTAAAAGACTAATACTGTAAAAGTGTCGTATTCTTTAGGCTCCCTTGACATTTCAAAAAAGCAAGTGTTTTCATGGCTATATTTAGATGATATACAGACTGAGCCTAAACTAGATTGTGAATGCATTTCTCATTTGTTCCACTTGTTAGGTGACCTGCATGAGTAGTTTGCTGTTGCCTTGGGTGTTCTAAAGACTCATGCTATTCGTCATTTTTTGTTTGTTTAAGAAATGAGGGTTAATTCCAGGGCCGCACAAGGACAGACTCAAAAATTGTCAAAACTTGCTGCTTTCTTCTTCTTTTTTCTAATATGATTCTTTTTTTTTTTTTAAAGCAATCAGGGTTAAGTAACTTGCTCAAGGTTACATGGCCAGTTATTTCTGGGTGTGGTGCTGAGTGTCTAAGCCTGGGGTTCGATCTCCAGGTCATCCCAACACTGGAGCCAGTGCTCTTACTCGCTGAGCCACCTGGCGGCCCCAAAGCAATTGGGGTTAAGTAACTTGCTCAAGGTTACATGGCCAGGTGTTTCTGGGTGGGTGCTAAGTGTCTGAGCCTGGGATTTGATCTCCAGGTCATCCTGACACTGGATGCTGATTACTCTGGTGCTCTTACTCACTGTGCTACCTGGCTGCCCCTAATAGGATTATTTTACTGATTTCTTTTGCTGAAGTGAAAAGGTGGAGATAAGCCACTGCCACTATGCTTTCATTCTGATTTATTAACTAGATTGATGATGTATCAATCAATACAAAGACCTTAGACTAAATGTGAAAAGTCTTTGAAAGTCACTAAAACAAAATAGGCTTGGAAATTTGATCATAGCTACAGGGATCATCTATAAATTATCAAGTGAGTTGAGAAGGGATAGGGGTCCCAGAGATTGGTGCAACTGTGGTTTTCCAAGATACCTGTGATGCAGAACCACCTGGGATTGGGGGCAGAGGTGGAAAAGAAGCCTGGGCTTTGGTAAAATCTTTGTCCTGCTTCCTACTCCTACAATCAGAGGAGGGTTTTCAAGCTTTAAAGGGGGTATTAGGCTCTCCTATCAGTGTCCTAAATGATATCCTTAGATCCATTGGTGGCAGTATTTGCATCAAGGAGCCATGGATAAACCAGACACACATTCATTATGCTTAAGGAGATATTCTTGAGGAGCCATGAATGGGAGAAAACAACTTCCAGCAGCCAGAATATGTGACTTATCTGTTTGACATGTTCTCTAGGTTTGAACCCACTTTCCCCTGAATTCTGTATATATTGGTGGATAAATTTAGGGGTGTGTTTTGTACCTGGGCTGACTGTGCCCACTATTATAAATATTTTTTTTTCTAAAAAGCTGCTTAAGATCAGCTGATTAAATAATCTCAGATGGTAATCTTGGAAGGACAGGAACACACATTGAAACAAGGACTTGAGTCAGTGGCATTAGAAAATAACCCCCAGCCTCTCAAAGATACCCTAGAGCCCCAAGGGGAAGAGGTATCCAGACAAACTCTGGTAACCTGATTTGTCAGTGGGAGTAGCGAGATGGGTCTCATGAAGGTGCATTAGCGCTTACATGGGCTACATTTAGATCATCTTTATTTCTCAGTGAATCTCTTATCAGGTCATCCCCTATGACCCCTCCTTCCCCTCCCCCCCAAAAGAAGCAGCAGCAATTTTTATTGCCTTTTTATTTCTTCTAACAAGTATTTGGTTCTCTTTGAGTAGGTCAAATTTGAACATATTCCTGAGGAAGAGATAATGTGTTTGTAACCCTCCCATGTTGTTTTACACCCTACTTTGTGTTATAGCTCTGTGTGGACATACTGTACCTTTCTCACTAGGCTACAAGCTTCTTGAATAAGTCAGTATTTTCTGTCTTCTTTCTACCCTGGTAAAGTGTACTATAGAGAAAAGGAACTTTGTAAATATGTGTTGAGTTGAATATCGTCATGAAAAAAAGATTAAACAAATTTTTTTTTTTCACAGTTGAACAAAAAGGTTCATAACACAAGAGTATTTTCCCTAAAGTTAGAACAGCTAGTGACAGAATCAGGATTGGAAACCAGGACATCAGATCTGGAAAAGTGCCTTCTCTACTCCATTGCACTACTGCTGTCTTTAGTAAATCACCAGGGGCATTGTGGTACTCTCAAAATAACATTGCATTCAAACTTAAAATTAAACACATGCCATGTAACACTTTTAGGAAGGGGGGGGTAAAGAAGAATTTCAAGCCATCAAAAGTTGAGAAATCTCTACCTATATGATTTGAAGGCATAGTGAGAGGTCAGATAGTGTAGTAGAAAGCAGACTAGTCTTGGCATCAAAAGTATTAAGTTCAACTAAAAACCCGTTTTACCTCATACAATTCTCTTCCTCTTTCATGGTCCCTGTTTCCCTGACTATGAAATAAAAAATTCATACTAGATACTCTCTCAGGTCTTTTCCAAATTTTGCCTCTAACATTTATTAGGCTGTGGACCCTGGAAAACTGACTTGATCTCTTTCTACACATCTATTTCCTGGGGATAACAGCACTCACTCAACCTATCTACCTTGAAGATTGTTTGTGAGGAAGATGCTTTGTAGAGTTGTAGATGCTTTAGAGAATTACAGAAATAGGAGTTACTATTATCACTGTCCATACAAATGTGGAAAAAAGTTGTGATTTCAGCAGGTTGGTCAGTGGATATAGCACTGGTCTTGGGTTCAGGAAGACCTGAGTTCAAATTCTGCCTCTGATACTTACTAGCTCTGTGACTAATTACTTAACTGTTCTGCGTCTCAGTTTCCTTATCTGCAATATGCAGGAATTGGACTTAATGTCCTCCAAGGTTCCTTCTGTCCTGTAATTTAATTATTCCTCCACCAAAGTAGATTGTGATCCATCTATTAATTAGCAGATAATTCCTAGAGAATTACTTGAGATACGTAGAAGTTAAATGATTTACTCAAGGTCCTACAGCTGGCAAATATGAGAGGCAGGATTTGAAACTGGGTCTTTCTGACTCCAGGTTCTGCCCTCTATTCTCTATCTCACATTGCCTCTACTTTGCTAACAATAATTATAATAATACAATATCTGAAACTGTCTTCCAGATTCCCAACTGGGTTCCCTTATGGAAGAATCTGGCTCATTAATTTCCAATTAGCTAAAGCAAACAATGAGGTCTTTTTATCATGGGCTTAAAGAAAAGGCATCTCCTTCTGTGTCTGAAGTCAGAACAGCTCTGAATTCTCAATGGAATGCTTCAGCTCGGAAGAGACACTGTGCACTAATTATTAGTACATTAAATAACCAATGTGCTCTTCCATGGTCAGTTATGCTTCTGGAGGGACTTGGAAAACTTGACTGACTGTGCCATGAAAACCATCATAAGTGCTACCATATTGTGGGGCCCTCCAGGTGCTGGGCCTTTCCGTTTGTGTTTGAAGGATACCAGCATTCACTGTGTCATCCTATGGGGTTTTCCAACCTAGAAAGGCAGCTTGGTATAGCAGAAACCTTTGGAAGATCTGGGCTCTAATACTTACTGGCTATTAGACTGTAAGCAGGTTACTTCACTTGTCTTAGCCTCCGTTTCCTCCCCTGTAAAAGGAGATTGCTCTGCTTGTCTCACAGGTTTTTGTTTGCTGTCTTTGTTTTGGATTGAATCTATGACTTTCTGGGTATAATATTTTACCAATATAAGTCAGCTCCTGCTCTGCAATTTATAGTCTTAGAGTTGCCTGGACCACTCATAGTTTAAATGACTTGTTGGGGTGGGGGTGGGAGATTGTCAAAAGCAGGTCTTCCTGTCTCCAAGTCTGACTCTTTTCCAAGTCTGGCTCTTTTCACCATTCTCTTCTGTCTTTCATAGCATTACTAAAAGAAATATCTGGTGGCGGCCAGGTGGCGCAGTGAGTAAGAGTGCCGGCCTCAGCGTTGGGAGACCCGGGATCGGTTCTGGCCTCAGATACTTGGCACCCACACAAAAAATAACTGGCCATGTAACCTTGAGCAAGTTATTTAACCCCAATTGCTTAAAAAAAAAAAGAAATATCTGGCAACATAATCTTTTTTTTAGGACAAGGAGAATTGAGAGAGGGGTTAACCTTGATTTCTAAACCTACTCTTCCTCCCCACTCTTTTTACTACATGTACCTTTGGAAAAAAGAAAAAAAAAGTGCCAGGGTCAAGCAAGTAGGAAGAAAAGATGTGGGAATTAAACATGGAAGCAAATGGTTACCAAGAAATTAGCCATGAAGGCCCATCAGAAAATCTGGACATATCTTGTCCTGTGATACATCTGTCAATGAGACAGATGGAATCTGGAGATTCTCTCTGTTTTCTATTGAAGCTGCTCCTCCTTCCTCCACTCCCAATTTGGGTTGGCTAGGTGGACAACCTTGTGGGTTCCTTAATCTGTTGCTTTTGATTTCTATTCATTTGTTCATTATAAATCAAAAATGCTAAAGTATGTGAACACATTATTTAAGGTTTAAAAAATAAAGAATGAATAAAAAATTCATTCATTCAATTTATTTCAATAGAAAATAAAAGTCTTTCTTTTCAAGAGAAACAAGTTTATTAGCAAGAGCTCATCTGGTGGTTTGGAATTACTAAGACATAATGAGTGGGCAATCTTTGGATATATAAGCCTGACATATGAATTTGGATTCAGCTACTCCTTGAGATAAATCAGGATTGGGGTGAGAGTAGCAAGTAGAGTGTGGGTAGATTATTTTCATTTTTTAAATATGAACTGCCCCTTCTTAGTGAGCTGGGTTTGAAAAGAAAACCACTCCCCTGAGGGAGAAGAGAGTTCACACCACCACGAAGAATTGAATTTCCTCCTATCGACCATACCTTGGGAGCCCTGTCTACCTTAGAGTGCCACCTGATGCCTACATAAGGAAAGTGGAAGTGCCATAGAAATGGGGGTTTGTTATACCAGCCTGACTGGAGGGAAGGGTCCTGAACAAACTTAAAATGCCCCATAAAAGTAGTCTTGCCTCGGGGCGGCCAGGTGGCTCAGCGAGTAAGAGCACCGGCTCCAGTGTCGGGATGACCTGGGGATCAAATCTGGGCTCAGATACTTAGCACCACACCCAGAAATAACTGGCCATGTAACCTTGAGCAAGTTACTTAACCCTGATTGCTTTAAAAAAAAAGTAGTCTTGCCTTAACCAAAAATTATGTTTTCTTGCTGAATTGTTCAACCTTGACCTTTGGTTTCCTTATTAGCCTTTAGCATACCAAACTCTTTCCTTATACATACTGCTTCTCATACTTGAAATCCTAATTAATTTCTCTCCCCATCTCTATTTTCATCCTTCAAGGTCTAGCCCATATTCATGGTAATGAACATAATGTGCAATGAAAATTTAGTCATGTTTCATTCCAGTATGAATTCCCCAATGGGATTCACAGGATGATGCATACGGTTGACTGCTTTTCCACATTTATTATAGTCATAAAGCTTTTCTGCAATATGAATTCTCTGAAAAGATTAGAGCAGTTAGGGCTCACCTCCTCCTGTAAGTCTTTCTTGATCATTTTCTAAGTCCCAATGATCACTCCTTTAAGGCAGGACATCGTGGTCAGAGCCCTGGATTAGGAATTGAAAGAATGGAGTTCTGTTTCTCCTACTCACTTTCTATGTAACATCAAGCAAACTAGCCCTCAGTTTCTTCATTTGTAAATTAAGAAGAGATGGATGAGATGATCTCGAAGGTACTTCTAGCTTCAATCCAGCCTACCTCTCATAGACTTGGTTATTAGTGCCTTTTAGCTCAGCACACCATTATTCTCTGGTTATTTCTTAGTTTCTCCACATGTAAAATCAAGGTGTATAAAGAATGGGGTTATCTTGTGAGAATTTTGAAGGTGATGTGTGTTAGACTGAAATATCTTGTTTGAAGTAACAGGAATTGTTCTACGAACCTGTTTGGAAATCTTTATCTGTTCCTTGGTGAGAGGAGGTGAAATTAGACATCTAGTTAACTGATTACTATGAGTGGTACTGGTAGATTGTTTTGCTTCTTGACTAGTTGAGAATGGTCCTGGGATTGGAAAAAGGAACCAATGAATTTAGCCTAGATAGCTGAGGGTAGGTGAATCCCAAATTTAACTTGGTTATATTCTGAAGAAATACTGTTCTCTAGGGAGTCCCAGTGGCATCACTTTCTCTTTTTTTTGGCAAGGTAATTGGGATTAAGTGATTTTCCCAGGGTTACACATTTAGTAAGTGGCAAGTGTCTAAAGGCCAAATCTGAACTCAGGTCCTCCTGACTCTAGGGCAGGTGCTCTGTCCATTAAAGACATCTAGCTGTCCCCAGTGGTATCACTTTTAGTGGAGGAAAAAATCAAAATTGTCAAACTAGATTGAGGAAAATTGTACCACAGGATTGTTAGGACAACCTAGTATGGGATGAATTAGCTTTCTCCTGCATTCCTTGGGAGGTAGAATGATATAACGGAAAGGGCTGGATTTGAAGTGCAAGAACCTGGGTTCAAATTGCTTGTGAATTGTGTCTGTGGACAAGTTTTTCCTCTCTATGGCCTCAGCTGTCTCATCTGCAAAATGATGGTCTTGGATTAGTCTGGGCTGGGGAAGCTGAGGCCTTGAGGTCACATGTGACCTTCTAGGTCCTTGGGTGGGGCCTTTTGACTGAATCCAAGTTTTACAGAACAAGTCCTTTTATTAAGGACATTTGTTCTGTGAAGTTTGGATTCAGTCAAAGGGCCACACTTGAGGACCTAGAAGGCCATATGTGGCCTTTAGGCTGCAGATTCACCACCCCTGGATTAGGTCATCTCCATATCCTCTTCATCAACAAATCTATGATCCTAACTATGAGACCCTGTTCTATTTCTAAATATGTATGTACTTGTTCCCCTTTCTTATTAAGCTTGAAAATGGATATGTATGGGATAGATTATATGTACACAATGGGTAGAGAAGGGAAAGAAAGAGGTGGGTACTAAAACTCAGTGATAGAGTCAATGGCCAAGGACTGGGAATAAGTATACCACTATGGTATGAAAGAAAGAACATTGCTCTAGGTATTGGGAGATAAGCTCAAGTCTCAGTTCTGTCACTAATTTCCTGGGTGACTTTGGTCCAGGAGCATCAGCTCTATGACTCTCAGTCTCGTCACCTATAAAATAAAGAAGTTTGATGAGATGATCTTTGAGGTTCCCTTCAGCTCTGGTGTTCTTCGTTCCAAGGTCCCCTAGAGTTCTAACGTTCTATGTTCTATAGTCTCCTCTAACTCTACTATTCTACATATCTATTTTCTGATTAGCTTCATCCTTTGTTCACAAAAAATACCCCTTCTTAGGGAACTGGGCATCTAAATAATACAAAGTTCTTTGCCAATGGTAACAACACTCAGGGGAAAATTCCCTTTGCTTGTGGTGGGATGCCATTGTAAGTCACCATAAGTTAAGGCTGTTACTTTGGCAGCTGAAATTAATTTGTAGGATGCTAGGAAGCACAGGTGTACTTTAGATCAATCAAACATAGATGAAAACTTGGATAGCCAAGCAGAAATATCTTACCCGGCAGTGCTCTGATGAAGCATAGCATATAGAATTACTCACTCCTGGGAAAGGCAGAAATGCCTGGTAGGATAAATGGTCCCACTGCCTCTGGTCTAGAATAATAAAGGATGGAATCTATGAGCTTAAAGCATTCTTAGAGATCAACTGGGGCAGTCAGGTGGTGCATTGGGTAGAGGCTTGGTATTCTATCTACTTCACTATCTAGCTGTCTAACCAGACTGCCTGGATTTTCTTAAATAAGTTCAATTTCTAGAAAAGAAAGAGAACTTGGTTTCTTTATTTGTAAAATGGAATTTTAATACCTGTACTACATAATTCATAGAGTTGCTTAAAGTAAAGTGCTATGTAAGCCTTAAAGCATTATGTGTAACTAAGCTTTTCCCCCCTCTACTTTTAGGGGATTACGTTTAATGCAAAAGAAATTTGTTTTATCAGATTATATATCTTGATTTTGGAACTTGAAAATGCAGTTTTGTAAACAGAAGCAGAGGAGTGAAGCCCAAGGCTATAGAGCAAAGATTCTTTTTTCCTTTCTTTCCTTTTTAAAAATCCAATTGCTAGCCTTAAACTTCCTTCTTATCTTCCCACCTCCCTTAAAAAAAAGAAAGAAGAAAATCATGGTGACACATTAATAATCAAGAAAGGCAAATTTCCACATTGGCTTTATTCTGTACCTTCTGCCCATCATCTCTTTGTCAGGATGTAGATAGCATGCTTCATCAGATGTCACTGATCCATCATTGATCAAAATTTTTTCTTTACAACGATGTTATTGTATAAATTGTCCTGGTTCTTCTCTTTTACTGCGCATCTTTCCAGATTTTTTTTAAACTGTCCTTTTTGTTATTTCTTATTGCACACTATTATTCCATTATATTCAATATACAGTGTAATTTGTTCAGTCTTTCCACAATCGTTAGCAGTTTCCTTAATTTCCATTTCTTTGCCAATACAAAGAGAGCTGTCATAAATAATTTGGTATATATGAGTCCTTTCCCTCCTTTGTTAATTTCTCCTGATTTTCTTCTTACCTATCTGACAGCTCCTTAGTATCTTTTGATGGATCTTCATCTAGGTCATGCTTGCTAACTGTGGGTGTCCCACGAGGATCTGTCCTGGGTCCTCTTCTTTAGTTATTTTACTTGGTGATCTCATTGGTTCACATAGATTCAATTATTATCTCCATCCAGATGGCTATCAGATTTACTTATGCAGCCCTAACTTGTCTGCTGACTTCCAGTTCTGCATCTCCAACTGCCTATTGGACTTCTCAAACTGAATTAAACTCAGTATGTTAAAAATGGAGATCATCTTCCCCCACCCCCAAATTCTCTCCTCTTCCTATTTTCCCATTATTTTTTAGGGCACCAGCATCCTCCTAGTCAGCCAGGCTAAGGTCCCACCTACTTGTCTCTCTCTCACCCTCCTTCCCCCATATTCAATCTGTTGCCAGAGCCAATGGATTTTACTTTTTTTTTTTTAAGCAATTGGGGTTAAGTAACTTGCTCAAGGCTACATGGCCAGTTATTTTTTTGTGTGGGTGCCAAGTATCTGAGCCCAGATTCGATCCCCAGGTCATCCCAACACTAGGGTCAGTGCTTTTACTCGCTGAGCCACCTGGCCGCCCCTGGATTTTACTTTTGTAACACCTTTTGTATATGCCCTGTTTTCTCCTCAGATTACAGACCTCATCACCTTGGGACCAGCACTCATCACCTCTGAACTATTGTAATAGCCTATTGAAGAGTCTGCCAATCTCTTCCCACTTCAATTTATCCTCTACTCAGCTAAATGATCATCCTAAAGTTCAGGTCTGATCAAGTCACTCCCTCTCCCCTTCTCTATAAACCCCAATGGCTCCCTTTTACCTCCAGGATCCTGTTTGGCACTGAAAACCTTTCATCACTCATCTTCTCCTCTTACTCATTTCCAATCTTCTTTACGCCTTAACCCTCCACCCTCCACAGACTCTGTGATCCAGTGACATTGGCCTCCATGACAAACAAAACACCTCATTTCCCAACTACAGGTATTTCCATTAGCTGTGCCCTATTCCTGGAACACTGTCTATTTTTATCTCTGCCTCCTGGCTTCCCTGGCTTCTTTCAAGTTTCAGTTAAAATCCCACTTTCTACAGGAAGTCCTTTACAATCCCCTTTAATTCTAGAATCTTTCTATGTTATCTCCAATTTATCCTGTATATATTGTTTGTACTTAGTTGTTTCATGTTATTTTCCCCGCTAGACTAGAGATCCTTGAGGGCAGGGACCACCTTTTTCTTTTCTGTGTATCTGTCTCTATTGCTTAGTACAGTGACTAGCACAGAATAGGTACTTACTAAATATTTGAATGACTGATTTGCAGGTAGTCTAGTGATTCCTATATTATCATTCCTTGATTGATTTTCCAGGTCATTTGTTTCTGGTACTATGTATGTTACAAATTAAAAAAAATCAAAAATTGTTTTGATATTTCTTGTTGTTTGATGAAATCATTGCTTTCTGTTTGGCTTATTCTAATTTTCAAGGAGTTCAGTTCTTAAATAAGGTTGACTGCCATCCATCTAAATCCTTGTTTCTCCTTGCTGGGGGCCATCTCCAGCAGTCCTGATCCACATCTGTCCACTGGACTTAGATGGGTCTAAAGGAAAAAGTGAGGCTGGTGACTTTGCACAGCCCTCCCTCACTTAAATCCAGTTCACTTGCAAGTCATGGTATCACCTTCTTGATGTCATGGTCCTCTTTGAGAGCAAAGGGCAAACAATATCAAAAACAATATTTCTCCTTGCCTTTATTTCTTGCTTAGCTGTTATTTCCTTTAACATTACATTTTTTCTTGTTTCAATTTTCCCAAGTATTCTGACAGTCCTTGTGGCTAGAGCACTTATTTGTCTGAAACTGTACTTATACTTATTGTAGAGTTTATTTTCTTCTTTTACATTTACCTCTTGGGCTTCTTTCAATCTATATATCCCTTCATGGTATTCAGCATTTTGTCTTGTTCCCTCCTACCTCCAGCCTCAGTTTCTTGAATGGGATTTTTTTGTTTGCATCATTCTCTGCTTTCTTTTGTACCTGTGGATGATGGGAGCAGGCCCTGCTTCTTCCTGGATGTGGTGGTGAAGACTAGGCACCACCTTCTGCAGGAATATCTGGGTTTCAGCTCAGTCTCTGGGTGACTCCCCTTACTTAGGTTTGGGCTTCCAACATGGAGTTGGCTCTGTCTCTTTCTGAGAGCCTGACAGGCCCCAAGGCAGATATTGTTGATTTTCCTGCTAGCAAGGTTTCTTGACAGGTCCCAGGAGCTTTGTTTCCCTGGCACTTTCCCTACTGTGATTCCTGCTTTGGCTTGGGCAGATGCTGCCTAGGCCTGGGTGATGTGATGCCCGGGCACCACACTGCTGAGCCTCTTTTACCCTCACTGCTTTGCCTTGTGTGGGACTGCTTAGGTGCTGCACTGCCTGGCTGTCACTCTGGCCCTGTTCTCCGTTGTGGCTCAGGTGAGGCTGCCTAAGTGGAGGTTGGCCACTGGTGTGCCTTGTAACCCCCTCAGTCTTTACCTACTAGTTGGCCTGGCTTATCTCAGAACATTCATGGATTTTTAGCCCTTTTGGTGCAGCCCCTGTTTGTTGTTCCTTCTGGTGCTTTGTCATAGCTATTCTCTGGGATTGTGGGCCATCTGGGCTCTTCCAGAGGTCATCATCTCACAATTACCTTATTAGATCTCATAGTCCTTTTTCTTCCTCGTATTCATTTACAACATTTTATTTTGTATTATAGTTCTGTCTGCAGGTATCTTGAGGGCAGGGTGGGATCTGAACATGTGATTTCACAAGTATAAGGGGAATCCCAGTGTGGAAACTGCCATGATCAATCTGTTAGCAGGTTGGCACACCTTCTATAATTTACAGTGTTAGATGGTTGTTTGGGGGGCACTAAGAGTTTCAGTGACTTGTCAAGGGTCACATATGTAGTACAAGCCAGAAACAGGATTTGAACTCAGTTCTTTTGAAGCCAAGACTGGCCTTACTTCTACTGTATGATACTCCTTTCTTCATGTCTTATGATTGCTACTCTCTAATGGGGTTATTTTTCTTTGTATCTCTCTTTCCCTTGTCTACTCTTTAATCTTACTGCTATCCTCTCCCCACCCAACTCAGAGCCTTGCTTACTATTTATTTGTTGAATATAGTCTTACAAATCCTCCCTCTTCCTGCTCATCAGGTTTCCCCCCACCTAGGTTGAACATTTGGTATGGACTTTTCTCTAACAAAATCACCCCCATGTCCCACCTACCCATCCCCTAGTGCTTCACAAATTTGATCTTTGAAAGAGAACAGAAGAAAATGAATGGAAGCAGATTTCAACTATTTCAAGAAATAGTTGAAAGAGCGATGCTATCCAACAGACCAGTGCTCACACTCTGTCCCTGCCATCCGCTTACTATCAAGTCATGTGTTTTCTGGGCCTCAGTTTTTCCATCTCTAAAATGAAGGCACTGAAAAATAGGACTTCAAAGGTTCCTGGTAATTCTAAATTCCTCTGACTCAACTTATTTATTTTTATCGTGGAAATACCATACTTACATATTTCTCAGGAACAAATTATAGGCAAGATTATCTCTTACTGGGTTTTTTTTTAGTGGTAAAATGTCCTCTAAAAAAGGAAGAATTAAGATGCAAGGAGGTAGGGCTATGAGAGCAACCTAATAATAGCTGACATTTTGATAATGCTTTAAGCTTTGTAAAGAGGTTTACAAAATATAGTATCTCAACTGATCCTCACAAGAATCCTGGGAGGCAGGTAACTGAGGTTTTGCAATTTGTATTTTACAGATGAGAAAACTGATACTCAGAAAAGCAATGATGCAAAGTATATAGAACACTGGACTGGGAATTTGGAGATGTAGGTTTGACTCCAGATACCTTCTAGCCATGTGAGCATATCTGATGTAATCCCTCAGACCTACTATCCTCATCTATAAAATAGCTACTGTTATGACAAAAGTACTTTTGAAATCTGAAGGCATTATAGAAATGTGAGTTATTACTATTATTCATAAATGACTTTTTACTGGTGACACAGATAATGTCCAAAATAGAACTTGAATCTGTGTCCCCTCCAGCACTTATGTTGTTGCTGATCATTAGATATCTACTGGCAGATACCAATATTCAGTGATGTATACCATAATATTAACATCTACAATGATGTCAACAGATCACAAGGACTGTCTCCACTACAAAACAGAATACTCATCAGCTCCTCTAGGTTTTGAAAATTGAACCAATGAGGAAGACCTGTTTTGGGCTATGTAAAAGAGCTAAAAGGGGGCAGAATAATTTTGGCATGGACAAATTCATGCTTCATGGTTCAAAGATTTAGAGCCAGAAGGGTCCTCAGAGATCAACTAATATAGCAATTTTCAAACTTCTTGGTCTCAGGACTCCTTCACACTGTTAAAAATTATTTGGGACCTTGGTCAAAGGATATGAACAGGCAGTTTTCAGAGAAAGAAATTAAAGCTATGTATAAGCACATGAAGAAATGCTCTAATTCACTATTGATTAGAGAAATGCAAATCAAAACAACTCTGAGGTACCACATCTCACCAGTCAGATTGGCTAAGATGACAAAACAGGAAAATGACAAATGCTGGAGAGGATGTGGGCAAACTGGAACACTAATGCATTGTTGGTGGAGTTGTGAACTGATCCAGCCTTTCTGGAGAGCAATCTGGAATTATGCCCAAAGGGCTATAAATACTTTCATACCCTTTGATCCAGCAATACCACTCCTAGGGTTATATCCCAAAGAGATCATAGAAATGGGAGAAAGACCCATATGTGCAAAAATGTTTATAGCAGCTTTTTTTGTGGTGGCAAAGAATTGGAAATTAAGGGGATGCCCATCAATTAGGGAATGGCTGAACAAGTTGTGGTATATGTATGTTATGGAATACTATTGTGCTATAAGAAACGAGGAGCAGGAAGTCTTCATATTTACCTGGAGAAGCTTAAAAGAACTGATGCTGAGTGAGAAGAGTAGAACCAAGAGAAATTTTGTACACAATTACAGACACAATGTATGTGTGATGACCAACTTTGATAGACTGGACTCTTCTCAGTAATGCAGTGATATAAGTCAATCCCAAAAGACTCATGATGGAGAGAAAAATGTGCATCCAGAGAAAGAACTAAGTTTATATCCAGGTGGAAGCAAAAGACCTGATCTTTTTCCTTCTCTTACTTGGTTTTATGTCCTCTTTACCATTTTTCATTCCAGCTGGTACAATCCGTCCTTATAACCTGACCAATGTATAATGTGAAAGTATTTACAGATCCTATACTTGACTATAAGCCACCATGGGGGAGGAGGGGAGGGAGGGGGACAAAATGTGAAATTCAAGGAATTGTGGAATTGAATCCTGTAAACTAAAAGGAAACAAACAAATTAATAATAAAAAAAAGAAATAGAAAAAAAAGAATGTATTGTCAGTTATTAACAATTATAATTAATATAAGTCTTAAAATTATTTGGGACCTCAAAGAGCTTTTGTTTGTGAGAATTATTATATCTATTAATATTTACCAAATCAGAAATTAAACATTGGTATTATTATGAAAATAGTTTTGACTTTGCAGATAGCCTAAATGGGTCTTGGGACTCTCATTGACCACATTGGGACCCCTGTACCACATTTTTAGAACTGCTGATATAGTCTAACACCCTCTTTTTTGTTTGTTTGGTTTTTGGAGGGGGGAAAGCAGGGCAATTAGGGTTAAGTGACTTGCACAAGGTCACATGGCTAGTAAGTATTAAGTATCTAAGGCTGATTTTGAACTCAGGTCCTCCTGACTCCAGGGCTGGTGCTCTATTTACTTCACTACCTAGCCGCCCCTAACACCCTCTATTTACAGATGAATTAACTGAATCCCAGAAAAATTAAGTGACTTTCCCATGGTCACTCAAGTGAAAGGAAAAATAATAAAAGGATGTGATGTGACCCAGGAAAGGGACCAAGGATTCATCAGTATAGGCTTTATGTTCTGTGTAGCTCATAGTGCCCATCAAAAAGTGGAAATGGAATCAATGCTGTGTCATTGCTGAATGTCCTTTCCATGCTTTGGTTAAATGAATTTCCTTTTCCTAATTATCAGATGGTCCACTATTCTTTGATTTTGTTCTAATCTCTTCCAGTGTGCCCCCTCCCCCCGCCATCATTGAGAGGTGCAAATCCTGAGGAAAACAGACCCACCATCAGCACCAACTCAAAAACCAACTACTGATCATCTGCCATTCATTGCCCAAGAACCCTGGGAATAGCAATATCCCCATACCAGCTGCCCTGCTTCCACCCCAGTGTCATAGAATCAACACTACGTACCTGCCTTTGCAGGTGTTACAGTCTCTGCCTCCTCATCAGCTATGGCCATTGGATAGCTGGAAAAGACAATTTTCACCACTAAAGTCCTTGATATAGTCAAATATTTCAGCATTGGATTTATTGGATTAGCATATGGGTTTATTAGTAGAAATATCATTAAAGAATATGAATTGCCACCAGCTTTAGTTTTGTATGTGAAGGACTATGGTGAAAGACCTTGAATTCATGCCATGAGGAGAGCTCTACTTCTGTCTCAGGAGTGCCCCATATGGCCCTGCCTGGGCATGGAGAAAGACTAAGGGACTCGAGGAAGATGACTGGGAGAAGCTTGCTCACTTCCTACAAAGGAAGACAAAGGGCAACATTAGGCCATGTAACTTGTAGCTGATACCTCCAAAATGTGCTGTCTTCCCTATTACAATATGAGTTCTTTGAGAACAGCCACTGTTTGGCTTTTCTATTTGTATTCCAGTGCTTTCCTTATAGTAAGAACTTAAATAAATGCTTTTTACAAAATTTATTTATTTGTTCATTCATTCATCCATTAAATCATCATACTAGATTGAATTAGATACGGTCCAGGACATCAATGCAGAAAACCAGGACAGCCTGGCATGCAGCCATCAAGGCAACAAACATTTACTAAGTGCTTACCATGTGCCAATCACTTTGCTAAGTGCTGGAAATACAAATACAAGCAAAAATAAAGAGAGTGAGAGCCCCTATCCTGAAAGAGTTTACGTTCTAATGAGAGAGGACAATAAAAGGAAATTGAAAGGGGGGAGTAGAGAGAGAAGATTGAAGAGGGATAGTGAATGTTGGGACATGGTGGAGAGAAAAGTCCAGAGAGCCAGAAGCAGATGCCAGAGGAGAGTGGAGTGAAGGTGGATGGCTTAAGCACTTTTCTTAAAATTGAAGTCTTAGGAGGAACTGATCAATTAGAGGAACTGGCTACAGGGGTGGAGAGATCTTCCACAGTGAGAAGGCTCCTGGATAATGGTGGAAAAAGAAGTCCAGAGAGTTAAGAACAGAGCCTAGGGAGGAAGGTATAAATATGGATGATCAGCATACTTTCCTGAAATGTGAGATGCTTAATAAATGTTTGGTTTGCTTTTTTCAGAACCTTCCCTCCCCTCTCCCCCCCTCCCCTTTTAGCATGCTTTTTTTTTTTTAAAGATTGCAGGCTGGGGAGTTCTGACCTGCAGTGAACTAAGTACATTGGGTGTTTGTTGTAAGTCCAGTCCAAATATGGTAAACCCACTTAATTAGGGGGTTACCAGGCTGCCTAAGGAGAGATGAATTGGTCCAAGTTAGGAAGAGATCAAGTCAAAACTCCCATGCTAATCAGTAGTGGAATCAGGCCATTTGATGGCTACAGTACTTTTTTTAGCCTGGGAAAGAAGAAAGCCTAGTCTCACAAAAACAAAAAGAAAAGAAAGAAAAGGAAAAGAAATGAAATAAAAAGAGGAAGAAGCGGAACAAGGCAAAACATATCAATACATTGAAAAAAATTCTGATAATCCATGCAATGTTCTATATTTCTATGCCCCTTCCCCTTTTGTAAACATGTTGCAACATTTATTTTTGGCTGTTTTGTGGTGGTCCTTCCACCTTCATCATGATAGTCATTGTGTATAATTGTTTTCTTGGTTCTGCTATTTCATTTTCCATTAATTCATGTAAATGCTTGGTGATTGACTGATTGATTGATTGAAGAAGGAGATTAGGAGAGGAATGTAAAAGTGATGGTTTGTTGGAAATACTATCCTACTGCCAGGCAAGGGTGTAGGTGCAGTTGTTTGGCTTTGCACAGGGCTGGAGGACATTGTGAGAAGGAAGTGAACCTTCCTGTATGCTTATAACCATAGAAAAACCCCTAAGGCACTTCACACTTGTTATAATTCTGGGATTTAGAAATGTAAGGAACCAAAGAGTTAATCTAGCCCAATTTCTTAATTTTTCAGGCAACTGTGGTCCACAGAAGGGCAATGATTTGCTTTAAGTCATACAGCTATTAAGTGGCAGAGGCATTGCAGATCTAGTCCTCTTTCCATTCTAGCACACTGCCTCTTTGGAGAACCACTGGGTGGTTGTTTCTCTTACCATTTTAAAAAGTGGCTAAGTGTATGGGAGAGGTGGGGGAGGAAGGGAAAGACAATGACAGTAGCAGAAATCTATCTTCATTATATTCCTAGATGCTCCAATCAAGCAAGCACCCCTCCCCCCCTCTGCCTTTACCTCTCCCGATTCTGCCATCACCAGCTGTAATCAGTGTAACAGTCCCAGGGGCTCTATTGTTGCTCCTCCTTAGATAGGAAAGGGTTCAGTTCCAGCTGTCTGCAAATTGCCTGACAGAAACATCTTTGGGAAATTATAGTGCCTTGTGTGGGTGGTGATGTAAGGAGACATTTTTTCAGCCTTAGCACAAGAGGCAGATACCTGAGTATTCAACTGCCTCCTTTAAAAGTCAATCCACTCAAGTAAATGGGAGGTTCAGATATTCCAGTGGGGGGTGGAGAGGGGAAGTTGTGCTTTTGGCACAAGTAAGATGCTGGGTAAAAGAATTCAGATCATGGAATCTGAGAGTTGGAAGGGATCTCAGAGGACTATCTAGTCCAAATTATACCCAAATAAGATTTCCTTTCATGAATATTTAACAAATGGTCACTGAGCCTTTACTTAAAGACCTCAAATGAAAGGAGCCCCACCTCCTCCTAAGGCAGCCCATTGCACTTTGGGACAGTTCTGATTGTTAAGAATTTATTCTTGACACCAAGCCTAAACTTGTCTTTTTGCAACTTTAATCATTTCTTCCTCTATCAAAGTCCCTTTAAGTCAAGGGTCCCTAAAATTTTTGTGTAATAGACCTAATTTTCAGCCTTGGGAAGCCTACGGATTCTTCAGAATAATATTTTAAAATAAATTTCATAATTAAAGGAAATGCAAAATTTCAGTTAGAGGTTAGTGAAAATAATGGTATTTTTTTCCCCATCTAAGCTCAAGAACTTCCTGGGTTAAGAACCCCTGCTCTAAGTCTTCTCTTCACTAAATATCTCCAGTTCATTTGGCTAATTCTCATGAATGGAAAGCATTTGTTAAGGACTACTTTTTTCGAAGACCTGTGCTAACCATTGTGGATACAAAAGTGAGGCCATCCTTGCTCTCAAGGAATTTATATGATTAAAAGAAAAGAAAAAAAGAAAAGTAAATGTGTAACTAAAAAAATTTTTCTAATTCCACAGCAACATTGCTCTGCTCTGCTCCCTTAGCTCATATAGTTGACACATCTCTTTCTATTTTAGGGAAATCACTCCTTGTATAAACGGTGCCTCCTTGGCATCTCCTTTCCACTGCAGGTGAATGATATATTGGTATGTAGAACAAGCTTAGTCCAAAGTTCATCTGCTTTCTAGCTCAGTTTGTCTCTGTCTTCTTGCTTGCCTAGTGTCAATCTTGGTCTGAGCCATTTGTATTTCAGGTGAGCTGTGCTTAGTAACTAAGCACCTTCTGCTCTCCTTAGCCTCAAGTGCATACGTTAATCAATTGGATTTGTCACTGCGTATTTTGCTTTCCTTACTGATGAAGGTCTGAAGGGAATTCACTCCTCCTTGAAAGTCCCACAGTCAAGCGCTTCCTTCTAATTCCTACTATTGCCTTATGTCTTTCTTTGTGGGAAGTGAGCATCTTTCACCTTGATGCCAAGGCAGGGCTGTTTGGGGCACTTTTGGTAACTAGGTGAGGCTCTCCTCGTGGCATGAACTCAAGGCCCTTCCCCATCTTCCTCACAACACTGAAGATTGGCCCAGTCAGAATCAAGCACCTAAGCATGACTAGTCATGGGCAGTATTAAAGCTTGGTTTATCACAGCAGCAGAATCAGGGACTGTTTAACTAAGGTGGAATAAGGTAATACCTATCTGAGTTGTGCAAACACAGGAAGAAACAATTTCAGGGATATTAGCTAAACACGAAGACAATTTGGTACTGAAACATAGACATTCTGTCAAAATCAAGTTCCATAGGCTTCCTTGACTTTGTTCTCCTGACCTGCTACACACCAGAGACTATCATTTTCTTCATTTTGCTTTTTTTAGGAGGGGAGAAGGCAGGGCAATTGGGGGTTAAGTGACTTGCTCAAGGTCAAATGGCTTGTGTTAAGTGTCTGAGTCCAAATTTGAACTCAGGTCCTCCTGACTCCAGGGCTACATTTTCTTCATTTTGTTTATCATACTTCTATTAATGTTGCCTAAGGGTAATAGCAGTAGTTGCTATTTCTTGCATGATTGAGTCATATTGATCTTATATCCCACTGAGACACCCTCCCCCTCCCAGTCCCACTCATGTGAGACATGTTTACCCCATCCTATAATTGTGCTATTGATTTTTTTTTAGACCCAAGTATAAAGCTTCATGCTTGGCCTAGTAGAAATAACACCAAATTTAGTTATAGGATTTAGGTTCAAAACCTGACTCTGCTACTACTGTAACCTGGAGCAAGTTACTAAACTTCTCTGAGCCTCCATGACCTCAAGTCTAAAATAACAGGGTTGGACTAGATTATTCCTAAGGCCCTTTCTATGCCTAAATCTTATGACCCTAAATTATGTCTTATTAGATTCAGATGATCACTTTTTCAAAATTTTAATTACTTAATTTATTTTTAGTTTACAACATTCAGTTCCACAAGCTTTTAAGTATTAAATTTTCTCCCCTTCCTCCCCTCCGCCCTTTCATAGATGGTGTGCAATCTGATATAGGCTCTACATGTACATTCACATTAAACATATTTTCACAGTAGTCATGTTGTAAAGGAGAATCATAATCAATGGAATGAACCTTGAAAAAGAAGAAACAAAACAAAACAAAGCAAAGAGGAGAGAGCAAATAGTATGGTTCTATTTGCATTAAGACTTCAAAGTTCTTTCTCTGGATAGTATTTTCCATCATGAGCCTTTGGAGTTGTCTTAGAACCTTGCATTGCTGAGAAGAGCCAAATCTATCAAAGTTAGTCATGGCACAATGTGGCTGTAACTGGGTACAGCATTCTCTTGGTTCAGATGGTCATTTTAACCAGAGATCTTTTTAGGTAATTAGTCTCTCTGCTTTAATAGTGTCCTCCACAGAGCTGCTAAAGTGATTTTTTAAAGTACAGATCTTCCAATGTTATATTACCATGTTACTCACCTACTTAACAAACGTCAGTAGCTCCCTCTTGCCTCTAGGATAAAATATAAATGCTTCTGTTTAGCTTATAAAACCCTTCATGACCTGTCCCCAACCTATCTTTCCAGCCTCAGTGGACATTATTAGCCATCCTAGATGATCTGTGATCTGACCAAATGACCTTTTCTCTTTCTCACAGAGGACAATGCATTGGATGTCTTACATGCATGGAATGCATTCCCTTATCACTTCGATCTTTTAGAAGCTTTCTGATAGATTAAACAACACCTTCTACCAGAAGCCTTAGCTGTGAGTACCTTCCCTTTCTCCCTCCTTGGTATTCTTTTTACATTTATTCTGTATACACATATATTTATTTGTTTTCTCCTCCATTAGAGGAGTCTTCACAGTAGAATGTCTTCACAGCTAGTTGAACAATAACCTATTTACCACATGGTTAGACAACTGGAACCAGTTACAGAATGTCTGTGTGTACTCCATAGTATCTCTAGGGAAGTTACATTATGTAACACTATGACTGTCTCAGAAACAGGTGCCCTAGGATTTTCATGTGGTGATTAGTATCAAAAGCACTAAACATGTGCTAGACCCTAGACCCCTTTTATACAGACAGCAAGATATTATTTTGATGAGTTCATAGACTTCACCAGACTGTCAAAAGGGTTCATAAAAATACACCTTTAAGAAACATGGTCTAGAGTCATCTTTTGGACTAGTAATATTCTAGTAACCTTGCCAAAAAAAATTTACCATGTCTTCTTTATGAACTCATACTGGCTTTAAGAGATCACTGCTTCCTATGGCTCAGAAACCATGCTGTTAATAGTGAGCTATAGAATTTTTCTGTGAATCCAAGTCTTGCATTCTAAAGTTTGTAGCTTAAAGATTCTACCTTTTTCTTTTTGGAGATTGTACCCATCTCTGGTCTTGTGGCACTACTCTTTTTCTCTATAGTTTTCCAAAGATTATCAGAAGCCACTCACCAATCACACCCATAAATTCCTTCATTGCTCTGGGATAGGGTTCACTTAAGCCTATGGACTAGAGTTCATCAGGGTGTAATCCCTTCACTAATCTTGGGTTCCAGTTCTCTACTGACTCCCTTTCTTTTCAGTAGGAAACAAAATGTATTGGAAATACCTTAGAGAGAATGTGGAGCACGCATTCTGTAATTGGTTCCAGTTGCCTAACCATATGTTGAATAGAAAGATGATTCTCTTTGATAGAGAAAACAGAGGCAAAGAAGGCTCTGAATATTTCTGTGTTTTTTCCCATCATCTGCTACTAGAAAATCATTCAGTCATCATTTATTAAATGCCTACCCTGTAGCAGACTCTCTATTAAGCACTATTAGGCATTGTTCCTACCTACTAGGAGCTCACAATCTAACTGGAGAGACAAGAAGAAACAGATACATACAAACAAATTATATATAGGATAAGTAGGAAATAATTAAGAGAGCAAAGGCATAGCATTAAGAGGAGTTGGGAAAGGCTTCCAGTAAAAGGTGGGTTTTTAGTTTGAAGGAAGCTGGAGAAGTCAGAAAGCAGAGATGAAGATGAAGAGCTCTCCAGGCATGGGGAACAGCCAGAGAAAATGCCTGGAACTGAGATATGGAATATCTCATTCGTGTAACAGCCAAGATGCCAGTGTCACTGAATCAAAGAGTACATATTGGGGAGTGGGGTGCAACAAGTCTTGAAAGGTAGGAAGGGCCTAGATTATGAAGGGTTTTGAAGATGAAACAGAACTTTTTTTCTTTTATTTACTTTTAGTTTAAAATATTTAGTTCCCAAAGTTTTTCAGTTCCAAATTTTCTCCCCCTCCTTCTCCTCCTCCCTCCTCCCGCAAGGCAGCATGCAATCCGATACAGGTTCTACATATACCTTCACATTAAACATTAGTCAAGTTGTAAAGAATTATAACCAATGGAATGAACCACAGGAAAGAAGAAACAGAACAAAAAAAGAGAGAGAGAGAGAGAGAGTAGTTTGCTTTAATCTACATTCAGACTCTGTAATTCTTTCTCTGGATATGGATAACCTTTTTTATCATGAGTATTTTGTAGAATTTCTATTTGATCCTGGAGGCCATAGGGAACCACTGGAATTCACTGAGTAGGGAAATAACATGGTTGAAACTGTGCATTCAGAAAATCACTTTGGAGGCTTAATGGAGGATAGATTAGAGTGGGGGGAGACTTGAGGTAGGCAGAAGCACCAGTGTACTAAGGCAACGAGGTGATGAGGGCCTACACCAGAGTGGTGGCAGTGTCGGAGGAGAGAAGGGGGTGGGGTATTTGAGAGATGATGCAAAGGTTGACAAAGACTGGATATGGCAGGTGAGAGATAGTGAGGAGCTGACCTAGGTTGCAAGCCTGAGGAATTTGGGGGATGCTATTGCCCTCTATAGTAATAGGGAAGTTAAGGGTGTGGGGAGTTTAGGGGGAAAAGATAATGAATAGTGATAATTATATAGTAATGATAATGATAATCCCCTTTTGGACATGTTGAGTTTAAGATTTCCACCTGACATCAGTTTGAGATGCCTTTTGGCAGTTGGAGGGAGGTCAGCAGAGAGGTTGGGTCGGGAAAAGAATATTTGAGAATCACCAGCACAGAGAAAGTAATTAAATCCATGGGAACTGATGAGATCACCAAGTGAAGTAGTATAGAAGGCGAAGAGAAGAAGGCCTAGGACATAACCCTAAAGGACACCTATGGGTAGAGGGTGTAATCTGGAGGATCAGAGAACAGAGGAGTGGTCTGAAAGGCAGGAGAGTGGTATCCCAAAAACCTAAAGAAGAGGATCCCAAGGAGAAGGTAGTGATTAAGTGTCCCAATGGCTACAGAGGTCAAGGAGAATGGGGATTGAGAAAATCCTTTCCTTGTCTCATCCACCCTGAGTAGGGGAAGTCCTTCCCTTTCTTTGTTCCCTTCTTGATGCCAATATGGAGAAAAAATTGTCCTTTTAATTTGTTCTTGGCATTTGTCACATGTCTCAGTTCACTCTAAGTTTTAGTATTCCTGATGCTACACTTAAAGGGTCATGCCACATCTCAGTATTTCCACTTCAGTTGCTAACCCTTGTATCAGCAATGCCATATTCACAATGCCTATAGAGATTACACATATGCTGATATAATTATCCATCACAAAATACGTCAGGTTTGCCATTTGGGGAAATAAACTAGAAAATTTATTAAGATACCAAAAGACTGAGTCCCAAAACCAGAAAGTGAAAGCCATCAGAGTAGTTATGACATTGGCACAGGTAGATAAAGTAGAAAGCACCCACACTTTCAAGCCCTCAAAACAGAACAGGCTACCTCAGGCAAAGGTCCTCCTCTCCCCACTCACAGCAACCACCCAGTGTCCTGGAAGAGCGCTCCCAGCAGCTCTGGCCACCGGCAGTCCCCAGCAGGAGTCCCAACTCAAAAAAAAAAAAAAAAGGCAACCGCCACCAACTGCCAACCGCAGGACCGTTAGCTCGGCTTTTCACTTTCTCTTTCTCTGCTATGTCAGCACGTCCATGGGGCATGGGAGATCTTTAAATCCCATAACCCTTACATTCGGCCCCAAGATCTTTCATGTTCCTTACTTGTTATTTCCTCCTTGATTACATCGTCTGTACATGCCTGTTATTTACACTGAAGTTTGTTGGTTCAGAAATATCACTCTATTTTGACATTTTCTTTTTCTCCTTGTTGAAGTCATCGGTGCTCAGTTCTTCTGAATTATGTCCCCAGGAAGTTTGATGTTTTACTCTAGCCTAGCTTTTGGCAGACTTGATTTTGGAGTTCAGAAAAGGATTAAGTGAGAGTCCATAGCCTGAGCTTCTATAGGGGAGTCACCACAGGAGGGATGTGAGACCCCCGAGACCAGAATCATGTTCTAGTTCAGAGTCTAGGGCAGAGTAACTGAGTTCTGATCTGTGGTTCTAACTGGAGTGGGATGGTATTTCTTTGGTTGTCCTCCAGCTTGCCATCTCCAGCCTTTTGTCTAGTCCCAAGCCACCATCTATGGTTCCATTATTATGTTCTTCCTCTTCTAAGGCCTGTTTTCGTATATCTGCCATCTTCCCCCAACCTCTACCTTGTCTTAAAAGTTAGGGGATCAGGGTCTGTCAGCCATTTTGTCCAAGCACAGTCTGGACCTTCTGGCAACATTGGGTCTGGGACGGACTCCTCCACAATTGAATTTGCCCTAAAGATAAAAATCCTAGTTATGCCTATGCTGATGAGCAGCACAAGTAATTTTGACAGGAAGAAAAAGGAGACATCAAAGGAGACTGATATAGCAAATTGCCATATTTAGATTTTAAAAATGTATACGGAAGATGGAAACAGGGGAAGATAACTGAGGAAGAAAAAGCAACATAAGGCTTTGAAAATAATGCCATGGAAGTTAAAGTCAAAAAGTCAGCAAGTATTTATTTTTTTAATTAATTAATTTTTAGTTTTCAACATTCATTTCCATAAGTTTTAAATTTTCTTCCCCTTTCTGTCCTCCCCTCTCCCCAAGATGGCATGCAGTCTGATAGAGGCTCTATGGATACATTCATGTTAAACATTTTCACATTACTCATGATGTAAAGAGGAATTAGAACTAATGGGAGGAACCAGGAGAAAGAAGAAACAAAACAACAAAAGAAAAGGAGAGCAAACAGTACACTTCCATCTGTATTCAAGCTCCGGTTCTTTCTCTGGATGCGGACAGTATTGTTCCATTGCCAGTCTTTTGGAGTTGTCTTAAATCCTTGTATTGCTGAGAAGAACTAAGTTTATCAAAGTCAGTTATTGTACAATGTGACTGTTACTGTGTACAGTGTTCTTCTGGTTCTGCTCATTTCACTCCGCACCAGTTCATATAAGTCTTTCCAGGTTTTTCTGGTCTACTTGTTCATCATTTCTTATAACACAATAGTATTGTGTTACATTCATACACCACAACTTGTTTAGTCATTCCCCAATTGATGGCTGTCCCCTCAATTTCCTATTCTTAGCCACCACAAAAAAGAGCTGCTATAAATATTTTTGTGCATGTGGGTCCTTTCCCCATTTTTATGATCTTTTTGAGATACAGACCTTGAAGTGGTATTGCTGAGTCAAAAGGTTTGTACAGTTTTATAGTCCTTTGTGAATTCAGCAAGTATTTATTAAGCCCCATTGGTTTTTTTTTTTTTGGCCAGGTATGGTCCTAAGTTTTGGAGATACAAAAAAAAGGCAAAAAACCAGTCCCTGACTTTGAGGAACATCCATTCTAATGGGAATTAACATGAAAAGAATTATGTACATACCAGATTTATACAGAACACATGAAGTAATTTGAAAGGGTAGGCATTAGCAACTTGGAGAAAAGTCTCCTGCAGGAGGTGGGCTTAGAGCTGAGCCTTTAAGGGAGCCAGGGAACTAAAGAGGCTGAAGTGAGGGGCAGAGTGTTCTAGGTATGGGGGACAGCCAGGGCAAAGGTACGGGCAGAGTGGGGAGATGGAGCGTCCTGGTCAAAGAACTGCAAGTAGGTCAGGGTGGCTGGAGTACATGGAGGAAAGTAAAGAATAAGAAGATAAGAGGGGAAAGAGTCAGGTTATGAAGAACTTTAAGTAGTACATGTTCTATCCTATAGCTAACAAGAGCCAGTGGAGCATATTACTTTAGCAGCTTATAAAGATCCTTGATGCTGGTATGAGTATGTGAATGTGTATGTGTATGTGTATGAGTATGTGTATGCGAATGTGTATGTGAATGTGCATTGCATCTATAGATAAATATATGCACAAACATGTATATTATACATGAGTATATATGCACATAATACATATGTGCACACATGTAGTATATGCATGCACATACCACATGTATATACACATACATTTATATATGTATTTTCATGTCTTTGTGTATATGCATATGTATTTATGAGGCAGCTAGGTAACTCAGGGATAGAGTGCTGGGCTTGGAGTCAGGAGGAACTGGGTTCAAATCAGGTCTCAGACACTTACTAGTTGTGTGACCCTGGGCAAGTCACTTAATCTCTTGTTTGCCTAATCCACTGGAGAAGGAAATGGCAAACTACTCCAGTATCATTTGACAAAGAAACCCTCATCCATAGTATTAATATGCTATGGTCCATGGAGTCACAAAGAGTTGGACACAACTGAACAATATATATGTATATTTGTATGAGTATGTGTATGCACATATGTTTAAGCATACATGTATATATAATGCACACACACATACACATATGCAGCATACATGTATATATAATGTGTATATATGTGAAATTGAGTCTAGGGGTAAAAAGACTGAAAAAAATTGGACCTGAAGGAATAAAACTAGAGAGAAAACATTGAAATGGATGTAATGAAGATAAGTATCAAGTTGGAAGGGACCTCAGAGGCCATCTGGTCCAATTCCCCATTTTACCACTGAGGAAACAGGCCCAGGGATCTGTTTAAATGCTTTGCCCATCATCACAGAGACAGCAAATATCAGAGGCAGGATATGAAGACAGCTTCTGTGACTCCAGAGTCGGGTGATGTGTTAGATTGAGCATTAGATGTGGAGCCAGGAAGATCTAAGTTCAAATCCACTCTCAGACCCTTATTAGCTGTATGATCTTGGGCAAGTGACTTAACCCTGCTCAGCCTCAGTTTCCTCATTTGAAAAGTTAGGTGTAATAATCACAGGGTTTTGGTGAGGATCAAAAGAGATAATATTTATAAAGAGCTTTGAAAATCTTAAAGTGCTATATAAATGTCAACTATTATTATTATCAGATTGTTTCAAAGTAGCCTGGAGAAGAGGAAAGTGAACTGGACTTGGAATTTTTCAATAAAAGACTCAGTTGTAGCTCTAGTACAGACTTCTAGCAAATTAGTTCTTTTAACTTTGGTTTCTTCATTTACAAAATGAGTATAATAATACTTGTCTACCTTACAAGGCTCTTACAGGGAAGGAAAAGTGCTTTGTAAAACTTATAATGCTTATAGAAATGAAAAAAAATACAGTAATTAGTGCTTCTTGGGCTGCTTTACAGGGCTTTGGTTAGGATCAAATGACATAATGGGTGTGTGAATGCTTTGTTAACTACAGAGAATATTGTAAATTGAAAGGATTACTATTAGAATCTAGTTTAGCTGAAGCCTGCTCTTGTGGGAAGCCTCTTAGCAGCAAGAAGTAGGCCCTGCTATACTTTACATGCTGCTAATCCCACAGCCTATTAAGGAATCACTTGGGTTTCTGCCATAGGGCAGCATTGCTAGGGTGGAAGGGGTGGCTATTTCCATAACTGCATAGTTGGAGACCCAGCTCACTTGCTTGTTGGAGGAGTTTACCACTGCCTACTACTCTTCTGGAGAGTGTCTGGCATTAGAAATAACTTAAGCACAGACTGGAAGAAGGATGTTTTTGTCTGAAACACTTAACTTCCCCTCCTCCCCCCAAACTCCCCTTGCCTGAGAAATGGATCTCTGTAGTCTTGTGAGCTGGGATCTTCTTCTTTAGGAAAGAAGGTGTGTGTTTCATGATCACCCCTCTTTGGCAATTGGCTGGAATTGTCTGCCCCTTCAGCAGTAACTTCTTAGCCCACCACAAGCTGAGCTGCAAATTGCCTTTTTACCCCATGCTGAATACACAGATGTTGCCAAGGGGAATAATTAACACCTGTCCAAAGCCAAGCCCTGGTGGGGAGTTCTACTGAATCCTTTCATCAGATCTTGGAACCCAAAGCCTATTGTGCTCCAAACTGCTTTCTGGGTCTAGATAGAATAGCTTTGATTCAGAAGAATTAAAAAGGCATTGAACAAAATGAAAAGAAAAAAAAGATGGTGTTTCTGGTGCTACCTTGCACTGACTTTTCTGAGTTTAAATAGGATAAAGAGCTGAAAGGGACTTTAGGGGTCTAGTCTAATCCGTGCATTTTACAAAGGAAGAAGCTGGGGTGGGAGTGAGGAAATGATTTGCTCAAAGTTACAGCTAGTAAATGGTAGAGTCAGCATCTGAATATGAATTTTCTCACTACAACACTGTTGCTGCTTCATTTTACAGATGAGGAAATTGAAGCCCAGAGACAGAAAATAATTTGCTCTAAGTCCCATAGTTAGTATGTAGTAGAGTCAGTATTTGAATAGGTGAGGCAGCTAGGTGGTACAGTGGGTAGAGTACTGGGCATAGAGTCAGGGAGACCTGAATTCAAATCCTGCCTTAGAGACTTACTAGTTACATGACTCTGGGCAAGTCACTTAAAAATCTCCATCTGTCTCAGTCTCCTTAAATGTAAAATGGGAATAATAATGGTTTCTCTCTCCAGGGGTTGTGAGGATAAAATGAGCTATTTGTGAAGCATCTGGCTCATTGTTGTTGTTGTTCAGTCATGTCTGACTCTACAGGGGATCTTCCTGACAAAGATACTGGAGTGGTTTGCCATTTCCTTTTCCAACATGTCCCCCATTTATAGATGGTGCTTAATAAATGCTTGTTTCCTTTCATTCCAAGTTGAATGCTCTTTCTACTAGATTATACTTCATCTCAAATCTCTTGATTTTATAGATAAGGAAATTTAGGCCCAGAGGAAAAAAAATTACTTTCTTAAGTTTGCACAGGTAGCAGAAACAACTATAGTCTTTCCTTTCCCAAACCCAGCAGAGCTTTTTGCTAGGTCATACTGCCTCTCAGTCAACTCACTACTACTACTCTATTAGTTCTTTGGGAACTATGCTCCAAAGGAGAAATTAAGAAGCCAAAAAAGAATTATTTGTACAAAGTTATTTATAATTTTATCATTCATAATAGTGAAAAACTCAGTGCCCAACAGCTAAACAGGCTGTGAGACATTGGAGTTCTAAAATGTTTGATCTGTTATGAAAACATATTTCTCTTTTCTAAAATAATGGGCTAATAGGCCCACCCATTAACAGCTGAGTTTGTGAACAGACACAAGGAAGTTTTCCTATCATTCTTCACGCCAAAGGAAACAACTGACTATAGAAACTACTATGGGTAGAAGTCATTTATTATTTGTTCTGATTTTTCTTTTATCTTCACAGTAGTTCTCTACAGTCTTCATGATGGAAAAAGATTCTCTTTGAGGGATTGGTATTTGTCAATAGAGGTTTTCAGAGGCCTCAGAGAAAATTAAATCTGCAGATGGGACAACTTTTGAATAATTAGAAAAAACTGACATTTATTTAGCATTTTAAGGTTTACAAATCACTTTGCATATATTATTTTTATTAGTCCTCACAACAACCCTGAAAGGAAAATATTACAGGTGTCATTATTCCCATTTTACCCCTTCAGGAAACGGAGGACAAAAGAGGTTAACTGACTTGCTTAAGGTCACACGGCTAGTAACTATATTGTCTGAGGCAGGTTTCAAATCAGGTTCTTTCTGATTATAAGTCTAGCATACTATACACTAAGCAAGTATACCTCTACATAAGGAGCACTGAGAGATGTTAACAGAGCCCTCTGTCCCTGGTCAGTGTTTTGTTTTAACTTTGGAATATTCATAGATGCCAAAATTTTAGGATGCTTGGTCATACATGGGCACACTGGTTGACATTGGAATCCAAGTGACATAGGTCATGTACTATCCCTGATTGGGGTGAGAAGCCTGGCAGATTTCCCAGAGGGCCAGAAGCCTTGAATTCTGTCAGGCCTCTTAAGGGAAGGGAATTCCCTTCTGCTGATAATGACAAATCTGGAAGCTGTTCTAAGGGTATGTCATACTCTTGGCCACTATTCATCAACCGCTGCAGATTTATGTCCTGGAACTTGGGGGGAGAGCTTTCTTTTTCACCCTTAATGAGGAGGTTTCTTGAGTTATGCTGCTGGGACTGAACTACAAAGGGCAGAAACTCCACCAGCTTTTGAAACCAAGGCCCCTTCCACTCATAAGCAACAATTTCAGTCACGGAGAAAGCCTTCTGTCTCTTTCCCCAGTATGAAGATAAATTATTAGAGCTAAAATTTGTATAGGACAGCTAGGTGGTACAGGTGGATAGAGTCGATAGACTCATCTTCCTGAATTATAATCTGGTTTTAGACACTTACTAACTATGTGACCCTGGGCAGATCTCTTAACCCTGTTTGCCTCAGTTTTCTCATCTGTGAAATGACATGGAGAAGGAAATGGAAAACCACTCCAGTATCTATGCAGAGAAAACCCCAGGTGGGGTCATGAGGAGTTAGATAAGACTGAGAAACAACAGAACAACAATATTTACATAATGTTCCCCCCCCCCCAGCCTGTTGTTAAAAGTCTGAAATTGTGGAAAGAGCATTGGATTTAGTTTTAGAAGATTTGGGTTTGAACCTTGCCTCTGAGATTAGCTATGGGAAATTGTACAATTCTCTTAACCTCTCTGAGCCTTAATTTCCTTTTCGGTAATTTGGGGACAATGCTGCTTGAATCAAAAGAATATAGTCCCTAGAGTTGAAGGATCTAGTCTTGCTACTTAACTGTTAACTAATCTTCCTACTGTAACTAACCGCTTCAGCACCTCCTTCATCACCCATACTCTTTTTAACACACACTCAAAGAGGTTCAGCATACCAAGAAGTTCAGTACAAGGATGCATGGAGCTCCCGAGACTAAAGCAAGTCAGTTTTATTGAGGGCAGGCATGTGCACGACAAAGGGCAGTCCAGGAGAATGATGGAAATAGATCAGATCTGCTGGGTCTGCAGGTGACTTTTGTGGATTCAAAGGTCAATCTGTGGGTCCTCAGTTCTCTTACCTGTAAAATGAGTGAGTTATACCACTGAGTCTTTCAGGTCATTTTTAGCCCAAATCCTGTGACATGACCGCCTCACAAACTTTCAAAAAACCTAAAAGCCACTGCTACTAATAACAATGTCAAAAGGGTGGGGGTGGCATGAAGGAAGTCTAGGGGATATAAAAACAAAAGATGTCAATAAAAATCTAAAAATAATAGCTAGGGCAGCTAGGTGGTACAGTGAATAGACACTGGCCCTGGAGTCAGGAGGACCTGAGTTCAAATCCAGCCTCAGGCACTTAACACAAAAAACTAGCTGTGTGACCTTGGACAAGTCACTTAACCCCAAATGCCCTATTTTCTCCCCTCCAAAAAAAAATAATAGCTACTACTTTATAGCACTTTATGGTTTGCAAAGAACTTTACAAATATTATCTCATTTGATCCACAATAACCCTGGGAGGGAGGTGCCATTATTATTCTCACTGTACAGATGAGGGAACTGAGGCAAACAGAATTTGCCCAGAGTTACATAGTTAATAAGTATCTGAGGGTGGATTTGAACTCAGGCAGGCTTTCCTGACTCCAGGTTCAGCATTTTATCTGCTGGGCCACCTCATAGTAAGACTGCTAATAATAGCTGACTTTAATATAGGACTTTAAATTTGCAAAGTTCTTTACTATCCTTATTTATTTGTTCCTCACAACAACCCTGGAACACAGGTGCTATTATTAGCACCATTTTGCAAATGAAATGAAGTGAAATTACAAGTGAAATAAAGAAATTAAGTGATTTGTCCATGATTAAACAGAAAGTATCAAAGATAAGATATGAACTCAAGTTACTTCTAGTTCAGTGTTATACCACCAGACTCAGTATTAAGCCTATTCCCTAAGCCTCAAACTTTGATCCTTGTTCAAATGCACCCCACCTCCTCACTAGGATTTACACTCTAAACTGTTCTCAGTCATTTTATAAAGAGTAGGAAAGAATTTGAGGTCAGGGTCAGTGAGAGGAAGGGAGCCTAGCAAAAGAGAAGGGGGCCCAAACTAGATGAATGGGCAAGCTGAAGATCTGAAGATCAAAGGATTTGGAGCCAGAAAGGGCCTTAGGCATGATCTCCTTCAACTCTTATTTTACCGAAGAGGAAATGGAGGCTTAGAGAATGGAATCCACTTGTCTATGCCTTGATCAGCTTAAAGTGGAATAAGATCTGTGATTTTTGTCACCATGGGGAAGTTTTGCTTTTGGAAGCTTTCTCCATCACTGTATATCACCAATTATTTTAGAGTAGGCTTGATTTGGGTCTGTCTGGTTCTTCAGGATTAGGATCGGAGGGAAGTGAGATACTTGTAGACCATCCAACAGATAACAAAGAGAAATTTACATTGTCACAGTGTAGAAAGGACACTTAGCATGATATGGCACCCCACCTCCCCTCCCTCCCCACATCTCCCAAAATGTGATCATCAGAGTGTGTTGAGCATGGTGATTCTCATGGCAATGTGCCATCTGTCAAATTTGAGGGGCACTAATTTCTCCTGGGTTGACATCTTTACATCCTAGGCATCTGGGAGGCCAAAGCAACAGCTCCAGCCTGAGCCAATCAAATCTCAGGGACAGCTTCCCTGCCTTTTAGGGGAATAAACACTAGCAGAGACTGTTCCTAGCAGAACAATGCATTTATCTATGACTTAAATATTATCTATGACTTAAATAAATCCCATGAACTTGCCTAAAAGCACATAGAGGTTACATGACTATGGTACCATGGTCACATAACTAAAATCAGAGGATTTGAGCCTGTCTTCCTGATTCCAAACCCAGCACAGTACCAGAGTAATTAACAAATATCATGATGTATTACATACAAGCTACTAATGCTTAAAACTGTACTAAGACTTTTGGGATATCCAGTATTTAAATATTATATATTATACATAAAACTATAACTAATTTGCTTGTGTTAGGCTTGCCCAAATAGTGAGTACACTTTGGAATCTCCAGGGGCCATAGAGGACTTAATACTAGTGCTCTGTAGACTACCCATAATTGAATGGTGTCCAGGCAGATTCCTCTGTTATTTGAGAACAAGAGGAGCCAGTGATTTGCCTTGCTTGGAAATCATCCAGACAGAGAGAACATTAATCCTTATGGCCAGAAAAAAGCCTAGCTGGGTTTCCAAGAAAAGGGGCCCTTGCAGCCCACTTGGCATCTCTTCTCTCCCATCTCTCCGACATACTTCTCACCACCAATATTCCTCTTAACAGATTCCAGGAGGTTCAGAATACCAAAATACAATATGAGGAAACATGAATCTTACTTCAAGAGAATAAAAGAAGTCACCTTTATGGAGGGAGATACACACAAAACAAAGGGCAGTCAAGGAAAATGCTGGAAATAGATCAGGTCTACTGCATCCTCAGGTAGAATTGGACGCTGTCCTGAGGTCCTGCAGCAAACTGGGCATCCCCTTCCCTAAGTCAGTAAGGTCTGTTGGGTTTTTATAGGGTTCTTTTATGGGTCTAGCAGGATAAGGCATTGGGAGAGGGGAGTGAAGAGCCAAGATAGGAAGATGGGTGGATTTCTACTATAATGGTGGAAGAGAAGCTACCTGGGCAATTGATAACTAGATGATATGCAAACTCCTTGCCAGAGGAAAAAGAATATTTGAGTCCATCCATTACTGCTACCGTGTTTCCCCGATAATAAGACCAATCCTGAAAATAAGCCCTCCCCTTACTGTGTAAGATTCCTCTAAAATAAGCCCTCCCCCGAAAATAAGCCCTATTGAGATTGTTACTGTAGTGAAGGTGATCCCCTGCGCTACACGCTACATTACGGTACCCTCTGTATGCACCCTCCCCCCCCCCCCGGGTGAAACGCACGCCGCGCTCCGAGCTGCATCCAATCAGAGCTGCAGCAGTGAGCGCGTCATCCTGTTCTTCCCCAGTGATTTGCTTATTGAATAAAGGTACATTTTTTTGTTCACATTTACCTGTTTATTAAAATTGCTGTCAATGTTCATTAAAATAAGCCCTCCCCTGAAAATAAGCCCTCTGGTGTTTTTCTGTCCAAAAATTATAATAAGACAGTGTCTTATTATCGGGGAAACACGGTAGTCTTGCTCTGATACAGTGACTCAACTGCCCTGTCAGGGGGATTTTGAGCTTCCTCAGGCTTTTTTCTGTTTTTTCTTTTTCTTATTGTTGCTGTTTAGGTAGAGAGACTATCAGTGGCTCCCTACCTCCTATCACATTCAGTTCAAATTCTTCTGCCTGGATTTCAGAGGCCTTGCTAGTTTGGTCTGATCCAACCTTTCCAGTTTTATCTCCTGTGACTCCCTGATAAGCACCCTCTGTTCTAGTGAGGCCAGTCTTCTTATTGTCCCATAAACATGCCATTGAGCCCATTGGCTGTGAGTTCCCTTTTCACCTCTCCTCTACACATCAAAAACTTTTTGTTGTCATCCATTTTCTCCTTTGGTCCAATTTGGGAGAATGACATGATCTAAGTCCTTATCAAGACTAATCTCAGCTTTTGTGTCCTTGATCTCATCCCCTCCTACCTCTTTCAGTACTTTAATCAATTTATCATGCTTTCCCTCTCTCATCTTCAATTTACCCTTGTCTACTGTTTCCTTCCTGGCTGCCTGTGAACATGCTCCAGTTGTCCTACTTCCAAAGAACTTTTCCTTTGTTTTCTTTGACTGGGGCATCTTTTTTTTCCTAACTTTCCTATTTCAGTTGATAGTCAACATCCTCCATGCATTTGTGTAGATTATTTCCCATGTCCAGAATATATTCTTCCATTGTTTCTACCTGTTGAAACCCTTCTCTTCCTCCTAGGCTCAGCTCAAGCATGACCTCTTCCATGAAACCATCCCCTTCCTGACAACTGAAAATAACCTCTCCTTTTCTTTTTTTTTTTAATTTCTTTGTTCACTTTTAGTTTACAGGGTTCAATTCCACAATTCCTTGAGTTTCAAATTTTTTTCCCCATGGCGGCATGCAATCAAGTATAGGATCTGCAAATAGTTTCACATTAGACATATGTCAGGTTATAAAGAAGGATTGTATCTGATGGAATGAAAAATGGCAAAGAGGAAACAAATCCAAACAAGAAAAAGACAGAGAGCAGGTAGTTTGCTTCAATCTGCATTCAAACTCTGTTCTTTCTAGTTCTTTCTCTAAATGTAGAGAATCTAAATCTACAATCTAAATGTTCTTTCTCTCCATCATGAGTCTTTTGGAGTTGACCTATAACCCTGCATTGCTGAGAATAGTCCAGTCTATCAAACTTTGTTGTCACACATATGTTGTGTGCTGTAATTGTGTACAAATTTGTCCTGGTTCTGCTCTTCTCAATCAGCATCAGTTCATATATGCCTCTCCAGGTAAATATGAAGTCCATCTGTTCCTCGTTTCTTATAGCACAATAGTATTCCATTACATTCATATACCACAACTTGTGTAGCCATTCCCCAGTTAATGGGCATCCCTTTAATTTCCAATTCTTTGCCACCACAAAAAGAGCTGCTATAAATATTTTTGTACATATGGGTCTTGATCTCTCCTTTTCAAAGCTTTCTTGGGGGTACTTTGTATATTTCTTTTACCTCTCTCTCATTTCACCTTGTACCCTATTTATTCATGTACATGTCATAATTACCTTGATAGAGTGTAAGCTTATTTTAGGATAGAAATTGTGCCGTGGAAGGTGATATGAGAAAGTGGTTTGAAGTATTAGAATTGGAGTTAGAAAGATCTGGGTTCAAATCTTGTCTCAGATGTGTGCTTGTGGATAATTTACTTTCTATTACATTCCTCTTAGTAGATGTTTAAAAAATCTTTTCTTTCTTAAGCCCTTAAAATCTTAATTCCCAGATACCTCTATTAGTAGACAAGCTTGTCTCAGACTTGACTGAGCCTCAGTTTCATTATCTGTAAAATGGGGAAAATAATACCTACCTCATAGAATAGTCATCAGCCTCAAAAAATCATAAATGTAGAGGTGGTGGAGGTTTTAGAGGTTATCAAGCCCCTTGCTTTAATTGTGAGGTGTTGTGGGAATGGAAATTTAAGATCTTCCCTGCCCCTAGGCCCTTTGATAGGCTTAAGTGACTCTGAGAATGTTCCTTGATTTGAAAATATACTCTGCCCCCTAATAGGCTGAATGTGGTCACCTGGAGCCTGTGGCAGGAGGCTTGTTTTTCAGGAACTCCCACACATTGATACTTTGTAACTGGGCAGTGGGTCAAGAGGGTGTAATGGGAATGCAAATTTGGAAGATCTTCCCTGCCCCTAGGCTAAAATGCACCTGAAGCCTGGGGAGGGAGGCTTGTTTTTCAGTAGGTACTTCTTGATTGGCCAGTGAGTCAATAAGGTTGTTACATTCTCTGAGCCAGGAGAAGGCTATATAAGCCCTGATGTGTAGCTTTGTTTTGGGACTCACTTTGAGAAGTGTTCTGTGATTTGATCTGAATTCTGGGAAGCCGTTGTTGAGAGTCCCCTGGCTTTGAAAAAACCCAGATGTTGAAACCCAGATGTTGACTGGGTATGGATGTAATGGTTGGACAGTTTGGAAATCTGTCTACTTGATCTGTCTCTGTCTTGATAATTCTGCCTGTATGCTTTGAAGTTCGGGGTGCTGACCTTTTTCCCCTGAACAAGGTAAACGATATATGTCTGACTGATTAAAGTAAGCTTGTTAACCCATTTTGAGTTGCTTTCCTTTAACAAAGCAGATCCAAGAACCTGTGTTGGCAGACACCCTGGGGAAGCCGGGGTGCTTGCTGTTACAGAGGGCTATGACATTCTCTGAGGCAGGAGAAGGCTATATATACTCTGATGTGAGATTTTGTTTTGGGGCTTGCTTTGAGAAGAGGTGTGATTTGACCAGATGAGATTCTGGGCAGCCGTTAAGCCCTCTGGCTTTGAAAAACCTTCCCTCTCTGGTAACTGACTAGGTATGGATATAAAGGTCAGACAGTTGGAAGCCTGTCTGCTGATCTATTCCTCTGTCTCCTTCTAACTTCTGCTTGTAACTTGTTTGTATTCTCTGAAGTTCAGGGTGCTGACCTTTTCCCCCCTGAACTAGGTAAATGACATATGTTTGATTAAAGCAAGATTGTAAACCCATTTTGAGTTGCTTTCCTTTAGAAAAGCAGATCTAAGAACCTGTGTTGGCAGCCACCTTGGGTATGCTAGGGTGCTTGCTGCTACATGAGGTTGCTGAGGCCCAAATTAACTGATTCACCATAGATCACATAGGTAGTATTATAGCATCTCATAGGTATCTGAGGTAGAATTTGGATCCAAGGCCTCTGATTCCAAGACATTGTTTATCCTTCTTTATAATGTATGTGAGGCATTTTTAAATTTTAAAAAGTGTCACATAAATGTCATTATTATTTTTTTCTTTTTATCCCCAGAACTTAACACTGTGCTTTGTATTTATAATTTAATAATGTAATAATAATAACAACAATAGCTAGCATTTACATTGTGCATTAAGGTTTACAAAACACTTTACAAATATTACCTCATTTTATTCCCACACCTTTGGGTTGTAGATTCCATTATTATCTCCGTTTTACAGATGAGGAAACTGAGACAGACAGAGGTTAGATTTAGTTAAGTGATTTGCCCGGGGCACAGAGATAGTAAGTCCTTATTTTAGGCTCAGTGCTCTACCCACCATCTCACGTAGCCAGCTAATAATAAAAAAATGTTTATCGCATGGAATTGAATCCATAGACTGCATTAACCCAGACAACTTCTTGGATCGAGCTATCATAGAGGATGCATAGGTTGTATTACCATGCATTGTAATCCCACAGATTTCCTTTTTACATTTTCCTTGGCAGCCAGTGCTTTGTGAAATGAAGAACTGTGTTTCTAAAACAATCTTTAAAGTTTTTTGACTCTATTTCAGAAAACTTTGTCTGGGCTGGCAATATGATGCTGCTACATTTCTGCAGATATTTTGAGAGTGAAATTTTATTTTCAGTAAAAATTGAGCAGTTAGGTACATTTTTTAGTTTGCCATATCTTCACTTTATATCTCATCTTCAATTTATTTAAATAAATGTATATTAAGAAGTTGTTGTAGAAGAGATTATCCTGGAGATGTCTGAATAAAAAGGGGGTGGGCTGATCATATATTGAGAATGAGGTCATGATGAAACAGGCTACTCACAAGATAGAAGGGTGATAGGGTCAGAATCCAGATTGAAGCTTATGTTTTGGATTTTTTTTATATGACTGATGGGCAAATTTGTTTTGCTTGCTTATATATATCTGTAATAGGTTTTGTTTTCCTTCTTTTCTAAGCAGGGGTGGGGTGGGAGGAAGATAATTTGAACTTGAAAATAAAATAAAATTGGAGAGAGAGTGAGAGAGAGAAAGAGAGAGAGAGAGAGAAGGATAATAGGTGGATAGTCCAATATCCAACCTTATATTGTTTAAAAAAAAAAACCAGAAGAAATCTGTCACCATGTTGAGTGGAATGTCTATGGAGAATTTATGGGATGGTACAGATAAGAGCCCCACCATATGAAGAAGTGTAGATGGGTTGTGATTTGCAGTATTCAATGGCTTACCTATTTGGTCACAGATATATTGAAAAAGTTGGATGATAGGGTCTGGATACAAAAAGGTGACCCTCAATAGATACCAATATAAAGCCCTATACTATTTCAAAAGATCAACTTTGCCATCATAAAATAAGGGGAATATGGTTAGGTAGAAGCTCATCTGATTTAAAAAAAAGGTCTGAGGTTTGTAGTGGGCTAAAGTTCAATATGTGTGTGATATGCCAGCCAAAACTCAGCCCCAACTGCTTTCTCCAACCTTATTATACAATACTCTTCTTTGCTCACTCTACATTTAAACTCAGTGTTTCTTACACACACCATTCCATTTTCTGTTTCTGCGCCTTCGCATTGCCTGTTCCCCACGCAGGGTTGTGCTGGAGCCAACTCAACTCCTTAGCCAATTGTTAAATTTTTGTTGTGAGCATTTATGCTTCAAAATCAGCATCACTACAAAAAATAGGGCTTGATTTATTGTTTTGTGTTTGTACAGATTTAAGAAAGTGTTAATAATGCAAATTAAACTTAAGAGTGTATGTGCATACATTCCTCCCCTCCCCCGAAATCTGCTTGTTAAATAATAACCAGCATATCACTGCCCCCAAACCTGGAATGCACTTCCTCATCTTGGCCTCTTAGAGTCTGCTCAAGCGTCACCTTCTATGTGAAGCCCTCCCTACTCTTCCCAGCTGCTAGTGTTCTTTCTGTCTTCCAAACATTTACTACTCTACATCTGTGTGTATATATATATGTGTGTATATGTATATATGTTCTCTAGATACACATATACATGCATTCTCAATATGTACATGTGTATATATCTACACACAAATACATACATATGTGTATTTGTACACATATGTATTTGTGCAGATGTCTCTTCCATTAGAAGGTAAGCTCTTAAGGATTGGGATTTTTTCATTTTTGTCTTTGTGTCTCTTGGTCCTAGCATAGTAGCCTGCACGTATTAGATACCTAATAAATGTTTGTGGATAAATTGATTGATGGATTTATATTCCCAGTGTACTCTTCCATGATTATGCCTTGTGTTATGCTCTGGGTGTCACATTTTACAAAGCATGTTTATAAGCTGGAGAATGCCCAGAGAAGAGCAGTCAGGATGGTAGAGGGCATTGAGATTATATTGTATGAGAACTGGCTGAATGGACAGGGGAATTTTTAACCTGGTGAAGAAAAGATTTGGGGGAGGAGGGACATGATATCTATCTTCAAGTATTTGAAAGGATATTGTCTGGAAGAAGGTTTAGATTTGTACTGTGTGGACCTAGAAGTTAGAACTTTGAATGATGGGTGAAAGCTCTAGAAAAATAGATCTAGGCTCAATGAAAGAAAAAAATAATTAGAGCTTAAAAAAAAGAATAAAATAGTATCCCCTGGGAGGAAATAGGCACCCCTCTTACTGGAGGTATTCTAAAGCATGAGTTCTTATTCAGGTCTGGTATTGATTAAAAGGCTTTTGAGGGCTCATCCTAATTTGGGATTGTGTAACTCTCTGAAATAAAGTATTAATGGTTACTATGTATATGGCCCCATGTTAGATTGTTAAATCTGGGATAACAAAGAAATTTAAGACCTGGATTTTACCGATGAGGAACCAACAGTATAGCACGGAAGATGGAAGATTACATAAATTACTGTGATACAAATTATAATAAAAGGGCAAGATAAGTGATACAAGAGACTAGAAGAGAGGGAGCTCATTTTGAGCTAAAGACAGCAGGGTAGGCTTCATGGTAGCACCTGAATAAGACCTTGAAGGACTGGGAAGATATAAGTCCTATAGGATTTCTGATTATGATAATGGTATGTTATACAGAACCCCAGATCTCTCCCATGTATTCTAGAAAAGATATAAATAGGGTACCAGCTAAAAAAATTGATTGAGGAAAAAATACCACCACCACCAACGATAACAACAAGCTTCCTCATTCAGCCAGGGCTATTAAAAAAAGCAAAAACAAAAACCAAAAAGACAGCCAGAAGCCTATAGGACCCCTCTGCCAGGGAAGCCAGAAGGCATGCAGATAAATAAGTAAGAAGCGTGCCAATTATCTGATCAGAAATGCTCCACGAAAATTTGAAACCTGCTGTTTCTGTTTCTAGTGCTCTGTCCCTGGAGTATGAGGGAATAGGGAGTTGAGGAAGTGGTAACCAGGAATACTGGGCTGTTCAAACTGGGAATAATGCATGAATGAAGATCATAGGATGAGGACCCTGGGGGAACCTGAAACTCACCAGTGCTCTGAGTATAAACAGTAGGGAAGGTAGAATTCAGTGTCAGAAACCCTGAAAATTGGGGTCTGAATCAAACAGGGACTGATTAACCCATTCAAAACTGGGGGAAACTGTAGAGCCTGACCCTGACACCTAGTCTCAAATTAGGAACTGAGACCGAAGGTATGATAAAAAGGAGACATCCAAAACTATGGAGAACTATTATGGGTCTGGAGACATCCAAGAGGTAAACCCAGAAGAAGGAAATAACTCCACAATAACTCTAAGCAAAAGTTCAAAGAAAAAAATAGCTTGATAACAATGATTAAAAGCAACAAGAGGTAAGAAATGAAATTATAAGTGAAATAAGAATTCTGGAGGAAAGAATTGGAAGGAAAATAAATACCTTAGAACAGAAGGTAGAAATCTTTATGAAAGTTAACAGACTCTCTGGAAGTTAGAATGGATTCAATAGAAATCAATGATTCTATGAGACACAAAGGATTATCAAAACAAAATCAAAAGATTGAAATAACAGGAAAAATATAAGGTATATACTATCAAACTATCAAAGAATAAGAAACTGCAAAAGAACTAGAAAAAAAATAATTTAACACAGGTACTGATGTCTACATAGAAGAGGTCAAGGAATCTGTTTCCTTTTAAAAAGGCATGATGATATGAATGAAATAATAATTGTAAAATGCTTAGCACAGTGCCTGGCTCATAGTAAGTGTTAAATAAATGTTAGCTATTATTATCATTATCCTCATTATTAAAATAATTATTTGTAATGGTCACAGACATTCTATAACTACTAATCACATGGGGAAAAAGATTATTTTTGGAGTCAGAACTGGAATGTTTTAACAAAGGCAGGAACATTCTTTTGCATGGCTCTTTCCAGACTTGCTGGCATTGAAGAAGGAGGATGAGTTTCTGAAGGTCTCCAGCTGGAAGAGGAACCTCAGGCCCTTTCTCCCTCAGAGCCAGAATGAAATCAAGAGTGCACAGCCTTGATGTTACTTCCACCACTGTTGTGTTCATTCTTCATGCTTTTATGTGACAGAGATTGGAGATGACTATAACCTTGTGAACTCTAATAGGTCAGGAATACAGGCCATCAGGAGGTCCAGGAGTGAAAACCATGTTGGGTGTTTTGGCCAACTTGTTTGGTACTAACAACTAGAGGAATGGCTTCCAAGATCAAGACCAGCAATAGCTGAGACATGGACTCATCTAGGGGCTTTGCCACATTTGGACATGAACTTGGTGGAACCAATGCTCTGTAGAAAAATGCATTAATTCTGAGCCTGTTCTTTCAAGAGACCAAGGTGATACCTCCAGATGTTGAGGGTGGCAAAATGCTTGCACTTCTTTATATTTTTGAAGTATATGTGATTCTGGAAAAGATGATTGATTTCAATTGATTAAATGGAACTTAGGCACCAACAATAGTTAGGATTTGATTCCACAACATTAGAGAAAGAAATACTCCAATACTTCAGGAGCACCACTAGATCCCTGAGGGGGAGATGTAGCCTTCCTCACTTGGAAAGAATTGAGTCCAGTTGTTGCCAAAATTACAAAATTCATCTGGAGCAACAAAAGATTAAAAAACTTAGAGGATTTGATTTTTAAAAGTCAGAAGGAAAGGAGTCTAAAAGTAGCAGATTTCTAACTAATAAGTTGATCAGTGGAATAGATTAGGCCCACAAGATATAGAACCATGGGTATGTTGGTAAATGTTTAACAACTAGCTCCTAGAAATGTACCTACTTTATTAATTAGCCTCTTTCCCATCATTCTCTTAAGTCTAGAAAATATGAACAAATCTATTATTCAAACCCTGATTTGTTCTGTTTGCTAATTTCTGAGGTATAAACATTCACAATAAAAATTTGGCAACTGACTTTCTCTACTTGGTATGAGCTGGTTCTAGCATACCCCAGAAACACTGAAACATAGTAGTATACTGTTTGATAAACCCAAAGACCTCAATTACTGAGATGAGGAGTCACTATTTGAAAAAAAAATTGCTGTTAAAAACTGGGAGTAGGTAGAGTTGAAACTAGGTTTAGACCAACATCTAACACCATATAAACCTCCCTCCCTCCCTCTCTCTCTCTCTCTCTCTCTCTCTCTCTCTCTCTCTCTCTCTCTCTCTCACTATCTCCCCCCTCTCTCTCACTATCTCCCCCCTCTCTCTTTACATATATGTATATATTACACATATATAAATAAAATAAAACCTCTAGATGCCAGGTCATATCATACAACAATTAGAGGAAAAAGAAAGGACATATTTGCAATTATAGATTAGGAAAGAGTTTTTAATACAAAAAAATACGAGAGGATCACAGGAGATTAAATGGGCAGTATTGCTTATATGAAATTGAAAAGTTTTTTCATGAATAAAATTATGAGGAAAACAGACTGCTGAGGAAAAAAATCTTTGTAGCAAGTTTCTCTGATAAAATGTCTGATATCCAAGATATGTAAGGACTTGGTTCAAATATATAATAGTCATTCTCCAGTAGAAAGCCAAAGGATATTGAGCAGCAGTTCTTAAAAGAAGAAAAGCAAGCTGTCAACAGCAATATGATAAAATGTTCCAAATCACTCATGATACCAGAAATACAAATGAAAACAACTGTGAGGTTCCATCTCATACCCATCAGACTGGCAAAGATGACAAAGAGGGGAGGTAAGAGTTGTGAGAGGGGCTTTGGGAGAGCAGGAGAACTGGTGTACTGTTAGAAGGGCTGTGGATTGGTTTGGTTGTTCTGCAAAGTAACTTGGAACTATGTTCAAGGTTAACAAACAGTGCCTATGTTTTGGCCCAGCAATACCACTAGTAGGCATAGACCCCAAAGAGATAAAAGAAAGAAAGGGAAAACAAACAACCAACCAAACCCTATGCTTACAAAAAACATTCTTAGCAGCACTTTTTGTTGTAACAAAAAAAGTGCAAACCAAAGGGATACACATCAGTTGGGGAATGGTTGAAAAAATGATGGTAAATAAATATAACACAAAATTATTGTACCATAAGAAATAAAGAAAGATCCTACTTTATAGAATCCCAGGAAGACTTGTATGAAGTCATTCAGAATAAAGTGAGCAGAGCCAGAACAATTCACACAATGGCTGTACCATTGTAAAGAAAACAGCTTTGAAAAACTTGAATACTCCAGCCAATGAAGTGATCAACCACGACTCCCGAAGATGAATAATTAATCATACTTCCCTCCTCCTGACTGAGAGGTGATGGTGTAGAGGTGCAGAATAAGGTCTATATTTTGAGACAGGCCCAATGTATGGATTTATTTTTCTTTTCTTTTTATTTTTTTTCCAAGGGAAGATTTTAAAAATTGGGAAGGAGATTGGGGGAAATGAGGCTAGTAAAAGAAGAAAAAAAAAAGAAAGAAAAGGTGCTCAACGAAGCATTTTAGGGGAAACAGAAGAGACCAGAAGGTGGTACAGAGAAAAGCATAGGCAGGTAGGATAGATGGGAAAGCAGCATGTTGGATTTATTATATACTTAAAAAAAAAGGAAGCTGAATATAGGGGAGATTCACAGTTTCATATGCAATTAACTTTTTTTTCTTCTTTGTAAATTAAAATGTTCATGCTTGTTAGTGACTGTCAACTTCAGAATAACAAAGAATTAAACTTAAAAAAAAAGAAACAAGTTCCTTTGATAGGAACATGACCTATCTGCAACTGATAGTCCAAGGTCCCTGCTTCAATTGCCACCCTGGTGAAGGAATGATATTGGATGCCAGTGAGTTATTCTTTTCTCTCCTTATTCCTAAGTATAGCACATGAATTTAAAAGTCCAAAGAGAAAAATAGTTTTATTCCATCTTCATTTGTCTTATTAAAAAACCTGGCTAAGTCATTCTTGTTGTAACTAGGATACAGGGATAATATTTGCTCTGAAAATTATTTGCAGCTTCCTAAGAAACAACTCCTTTAGGACTTGACTTAAAGTTTAATATAAATATCAGATGTTCTCTCCTAACATCTGTGGTGCATTCTGCCATTACTGAACATGGTTTATGCCTGTGTCTTAGTGTCTATCTGAATGGAATAACAGACAAGCTTTTAAAAAAAATATTAGCACTAACAGATGATACTTCCAGTGAAAAGTGTTTTGGATATGAGAGATAGAATTTCAGAGCTGGACATTAGAAAAGATCTTGATGAATGCTCTCATTTTATGGATGAAGAGAGTTGAATGAGGCTCAGAAATATAAAGTGAATTGTCCAAGGTGACACCAGAACTGATTCTAGAACTTATGATCTTGGAGGCAAGAATACTGGCAAGAACTTGAGTGAGTGGCAGTGGAGTTACCCCTCACCCCTTAGGGGAACCATGAGAACATCTCTTCCTAGAGAAATGTAGCCAAACTAGTTCTGGAAACTTAACTCATCAATGAGAGTGGGATCTAAGAATCTCCCAAGCTTTGTTGTTGTTCAGCCATTTTAGTCGTGTCAGACTCTTCATGACCTCATTCAGGGTTTTCTTGGCAAAGATACTGGAGTAGTTTGCCATTTCCTTCTCTAGCTCATTTTACAGATGAGAAAACTGAGGTAAAAAGGGCTAAGTGACTTAGCCAGGGTCACACAGCCAGTAAGTGCTTTGAGGCCAGATTTGAACTCAGGAAGATGAGTTTTCCTGACTCTAAATTTGGCACACTATCCAACCACACCACTTTGTTGCGTCTACATGGGCTATATTTGCATATAACTTCTAACATTTTAAAGTTCTTTGACAGAATTTTTCATAGAATTTCTGAGCTTTAAACTCCCAATTTTATGAAAGAGGAAGATGAATTTCACAGTATAGAGAGATACTTGTCCAACATCACATAGCCACTAACTGGCAGAACTGAAATGAAAAGCCTGGTTTCCTGACCCCAAATCCAGCATTCTCATTTCAGTCTAGCTTATGCCTCACCTCAAATCTCCAACTAATCTCTCAGGGAAGATAGTAGCTCCATAAATAACTACAACCCATATCAAAATATGATCAGTGATTAGGCAGCATTTTGAGGCTTTAATCCACTCCTTACCTCCAAGAGAGTCAAAGGATCATAGAATTTTAGATCTGGAGATTACTCCAACCCTTTCATTTTATAGAGGAAGAAAATAAGGATCATTGCTCAATTTCATCTAGCAAATTCATGTTAGTAAGTAAATTCACATCCATTTTATCCTGTTTGCCACATCTCCTATTCAAGTTCCTTGCGAAAAAAATCAGAGATTGTAGAAGGGATTTAGAGACTTTGCCACTTAACTCCTTCACCTCGCAAATTAGTTGGAACAAATATTAATAGTTCATTTCTATAGTATTTTAAAGCTTTGCAAGATATTTTCCTGAACTCAACGCTATGAAGTGGGTAATTATTATTATTTCCATTTGTGTTTCTTTTTTTTTCTTTTAAGGCCCTTTGGCTCAATAAGAAAAGTGATTTTGTTGTGTTCATGTTTGCAGTTAAGCGTCAGAGCCAAGATTCAAGCCTAGATCTCTTGACTTGCAATATCTAAATCCTTTCTGTACACCACACGGCCTCTCATGATGATTTTCTCCCTTCAGATGTTTAGTGTGACAGACTAGGATTGGTACCTCCAAGCCCTCTCATCCCATATCTTTTTCTAATCAGAGGGGAGACTATTTTATATATGACTCAATATACTATTTCATGTTATTCTCTGCATAGAGAAGTGCATGGTGTAGTAGAAAAAGCACAAAATTACTGGACCTATACTCAGGAGAAACGTGGGTTTGAATCTTGCCTCTAACACTTGCTAGTCAGGTCACCTAAGAGATAATATTTAATCTCTCTGGGCCTTAATTTTTTCACCTACAAAATTGCAGTACTAATATCACAGGGCTCCTGCAAAGCTCAGAGGCAACATGATTCAGTGGAAGGTATGCTGAATTTCTGTGAAGATTTGGGAAACCCAGGACTGAGCTCAACCCCTAGTTCTGCTATTTACTGCCTGAGTCACCTAAGGCAAATCACTTATCTCCTTCCCAACTTCCCAATTTGTATTGGATGGGATGATTTCTAGTTCTACGATTCTTTTTCACAAGAAGATTGTATATAAAATGTCAAAATCAGGACCAAATGAGATAATGGAGATAAAGTGCTTTGTAAATGTTAAAGCACAATAGAAATGTCAGAGGCTGTCATTTCGTATGTTTCTAAGTTTCTTGTTCCTGTTACGTATCTGGAGGAATCAGAGGCTTAGGCTTTACTGTATGGGCTACAGGATGTATTCATGTCCTAAGGAAAAGACGGTGGTTTGGAGAGGCAGTTGTGCTTTCAAAGAGAGCTTGATTCAAGGTGGGGGATAGGAAAGCTGCTGTTTAGTCTGATTTTTATTTTTCATTCCTTAATGAAGCACAGGCCCCTTTTGTGTCAAGAGAGAGGTGATGTGTGAAGCATACTTGCTTGTATAATACATGCAAGCTTTTTATAGCTCTAAATGTACAGATTATTTATAGCTACATCTATAGGAATAAATATAGCTTCTCTGCTAGATTCCTGCCATTTGTAACTGCTGACACCAGGTTTTAATTTACAGACCTGAGGTGATGCCTTCGTACGATTTAGGGCCGTTCAGTCTTTGGTTTTACAATGGGCCCTGTTGCTCTCTTTGCAGGGGCATGACGAAGGATAAAAATGAAGACAAAATGGCACCTAGAGAATGATACTTAGTAAAACTACTCCCTGGGAGGCTGACTCCATAACAGACTTAAGCCCTGACTCACTGGGGGTGGGGGAGGAGGTGAAGTGGGATTGGGAGTGGAGAGGGAGGAAGAAGGAAGACACTTTCCTCACTTTATTATCTTCAATTATCCTCACAAAGGGTATTATCCTTTGAGACAAATCCTCGATCTCATCAAATTGAGAAAGCTCCATGCTATCATCCTTATACTTCAAAGGGAAGCATTGATAAGGGTTGTTTTGATAGGTGCTATGGTGTTTTATAACTAATAATAATGATGATTTTGAAGAAATAATGATGATAATAATTTATTATAATAATTTCTAAAGTTTGCAAAACCTTTATGTACAATATCATACTTGACTCTCACAAGTATAGTTCTCTACGAGGGGTTCTTTTTGTGTGTGTTATTGAACCCTTTGGCAGTAAAACCTGTGCACTCCTTCTCAGAACATTTTCAAAAGAATAAAATAAAATATATAGGATGACAAAGGAAATGAATTAGATTGAAATACAATTTTGAAGTATTTTTTTAAAACCCCAAATTCATGGACCAGCTTAAGAACCCCAATCCTACAATTACTAGCCCTATTTTATAGGAGGCTCAGGGGGCCTAAATGAGTTCACCACAATCCTAGAGTTAGTTTTAGAGGTGGGATTTGAATCCAGGTCTCCCTGACCCCAAGTCCATAACTCTACCCAATTATACATTGTTAAAGTAAGAAAACATGGTTATAGGAAAAATTACCTAGGAGAGATATTGGAGTTTTGACTTAAACTGTTGAATTTATAGTTGAAAGAAGATTTCCATTCAAGGTTAAGAAAAAACTTCTAAATATTATCATTGTCTCAAAAGAAAATGGCTTTTCTCAGATAGTAGTGGGGTCCCAATCACTCAGTCTTTAAGCAGAGGCTGAATAGCCACTTTTTAGATGAAAGTGATCTTTCTCTTCCAAATTTCTCAAATCACTTTGCTCCTATCGTAGTCTTCCTTATATCATACTTAGTTGTGGGCATGAAACATCCCCTGAATGAAATTGTCAGATTTTGGGGGGTAAGAAGGGTATTGTTTTTCATCTTAACTCCTCCATTGACAGATCCTTGCACAAAGTTGGCATTTAATTAATGTCTTAAATTAAATTGAATTTCTAGTGGGCAGTCATACCTCAAAAGGTAAAACTTTGAGGCCTCTAGCCTGCTGGCTTCTGTCCTCTTTCTGCCTTTGAGTGACTCCCTTCCCCATTATTGTATGTCCTTTCTGTCTGTGCTCTTATTATTTTATCAAATTATTCCTCTCAGAGCCTTCATTCACACTAAGGGACTGATAACAGCTTAGAGTGTGACCTTTGCCCAGGGATAACTGTTGGAGAACAAATATCTTAGTTAAATAATGAATCTCTCATGTTGGCAATTCTGGAATTTCAAGAGTGGAAGGAGTTGGGGGTAGAGCTAGACTTTCCTGAAGTCATCTGAAATTACACTGATTAGGAACCTGCCCTTGGCATATTAATACACTCAATATTTAGATGGGGAATATAGAAGACAACTTAGAAAATATATTTTTTTCTATCACTGACCTCTGTAAGGTAAACAGGCTTCAAAATGTGGAATAAGAATAGTGCTTCATGGTCCAGAGGCAAGACCAGATACCTGTGATGAACAGAACTAGAAAGATACCAGATCTGGAGTTGAAGGTTTGAAACTCAACTTTGCCAGTTTCTTGCTGTGTACCATGGGCAAATCACTCCTCTCCTCTGAACTTGTCTGTGAAGTTAGGGGCTCACAATAGATGTTCTCTGAGTTCCCTCTTAACTCTACATACTATGATTTGTGGTATGATGTAAAGACCAATGGATTTGGAGTCACAGGTCCTGGGTCCAAATCTTGGCTGCATTGTATACTGCTTGTTTGACCCTGGGGGGCAAACTTATTCTCAGTTTCCTCACTTGTGAAATGAGTATGTTGAAACAGTTCATTTAAAAGGTCTCTTCTCAGCTTAGTCTATGGTCTTATGAAAAATAAAAAACCCAAACCAAAACTAAAACCCAAATCCCCAAACCCAAGCCAAAAAACACTTCACTTGTAAGAGAGCCAGGGATTTGGTTTTCCTTCCCCTCATCCATAGTGTCTTTGTATGGAAAACAAAGAAAATGTAAGACGATGATTTATTACACTTTACTCCCCTCTGGGTACCTGCAATCTAGCTCTACTCTCCTATTTACTCTTCCGAACACACAATACTCCATCTCCTAATTATGGCTCTTCATTAACTGTCCTCCATGCCTAGGTTGCTTTCTCTTCTCACTTCCAAATTCTAGGATTCCCTGTTTTCCTTCAAGACTCAGCTTAAATCCCACCTTCTACAGGAGGCCTTCCCCAGTGTCTCATACCTAGTAATAGTGGCTTTCCTCTAAGATTATCTTCCAATTACATTGTGTGTATACACACACACACGCATGCATATACGCATATATATATATATCTTTTATGTATGTAATTAGTTATATATTATTTCCCCCATTAGAATGTGAGTTTCTTGAGATCTGGGATTGTGCTTTGTATTTCTTTGAATCTTCAGAGTTCAAAACAGTGTCCAGAACACAGTACTTGATAAATGTTTATTCACAAACTGACTGTGCCATTTTAGTAAATGCCTTTATTAAGAGCTAATTTTATCTAGTGGCTGATTGTAATGGGGAAGGTCATTCATAGGGGCTCATGAGCTATATATAGTAGTGGGAGCACTGATCCACAGGGTACCCTAGAACCTATAATTGTAGCAGTTATCTTCTAGAAACCCAACTGCTTCCTCCTTGTGCTGTCCTCTAATAAATGAGTGCCAAGTTGGGGAAGTAATCCAGTGGGAGTGTTGCACATTTTTATCTGGTGAATAATTATGTCTTTTTAAAATTAAATGATTTGTTACAAACAATATTAAACAACAGTACAATCATTTTGTCTTCCTTTGTAGCTATTTAAATTGAAATAAGTGACTTTCAGTATTGATACTATAACTCTTTAAATCATTTTTTCAAGTTCCATCAGAATTCTTTGTTCATTCCTCTTCAGTCTTTTTCTTATATGGCTATTGTTAGGTTTTACTCTGGTTTTTAGTTATGCTCCATTTTACATTGTTATATAAAGTTCCTTCTGATTTCTCATACTTCTCTATCTTAATTTATAATTTATATTAAATTACATTTCATTATATTAAAGTGCTTTCATTTATTTATTTAAACCTTCCTCAATTGTTGAATGTAATGTTTTTGTTGCATTTTTTTTCTGCCCATCACAAATAACACTACTATAAAAATCTTTGAACAGAGAACTCTCTATTTTTTGGATAAATTAGATTCTTCAGTATCCTAGAATCCTAGGATATTACATTTGGAAGAATGTGAGAGACCATCTGGACTGATACTCCCCCATCTCCATTCTCTTATTCTCCACCCCGTTCAAAAATTGCCTCATTATCATACTTTCATTGTTTCTTAAAATTTCATCACATCAATGTGAAGATTTTTCCACCTTACATGTCTATTTCACTTTGTGTAGGAGCCTTTGCATATCCTTTCTGTGCTGGAAAAATAGAAGCACCAATGGTCTATGATTCTAACTAAGCAGGACTGGGCTTAAGTACAGGCAGAGTAGGTGGCCACCCACATGTCAAGCAGGCCTTTTTTGCTCTCCAAATATGCTTTTCCTATTTCCCCTCCACTTTCTTCTCCTCTCAGTTTGTCATGGTATCTGAAATTCTCAAATTATTTCCTTCTTTGGGTTACCGTCACTTTAATTACCAGTGCAGAACCAGTCACAGGTAGTTGCCAGGGAGTAAAATAAAGTATATTTTTGGGGAAAAGTGATTGATCAATAGAGATTCATAGACTTAACAGGAAAAGACCCAAAAATACAGAGTTTTAGAGTCTGGAGAAAATATAGAATGCAGATTCTCAAAACTGGAAGGGAATTAAAATATGTAGAGCTTAAAATGTCAGAGCTAGAAGCAAACAGAACACCAAATGTCAGAACTGTGTGAGACTTTAGAACTCAGAATATCAGAGAATGGAAGGAACATAGAGCACAGACTTTCAGATGTAAAAGAGAACCTAAAATCTAGAAAGTTAGATCTAGAAGCAAACACAGAACACAGAATGTCAGAGTTGGAATGGCCCTTTGAACACTATCAGAGTTAGAAGGGATTTTAGAACATAGAGTACCTGAGCTGGAAGGTAGCTTAGTATTTTTCTTCAATCCTCAGCTCCTCTCTATTTTTAACAGGTAAGAAGACTGAAGAATTGACTTCAAGCAGTATGTCTGGTAAACAGTTTCACCCAAATTTCTTTTCCTACCACCACAGATTCCCTGTCACCCATTATAATTGCAGTCAGAAAGAGATCATTATTTCTAAATGGATAGGAAGACTTGTGCTATTTTTTTTCTTTTTTTTGGAGGGGGGAAGTTATAGGGCAATTGGGGTTAAGTGACTTGCCCAAGGTCACACGGCTAGTTTTGTGTTAAGTGTCTGAGGTTGGATTTGAACTCAGGTCCTCCTGCCTCCAGGGCCAGTGATCTATTCACTGTACCACCTAGCCGCCCCCAAAATTGTGCTATTGATATCATGACTAAGACATTAGGAATTTGGGGAGAGCCAATTTTTTTTGAGGAGCATGAACCATATGTTTTATATCTCTCTAGATTTGATTTGTGGGAAGACACATAGGATCATGACATTATAATTATTCGGATCAGTTGTTATGAAAAATCTCACAAATGACAATGATTATCAAGCCTTGCATGGTGTGACATTTTCTTCCCAATGTTGGAAAATGTTTCCAAATTTGGAAGAAATAAAAATTTTCTGCTTCCCAACTCCAGTCTTTTACCTAACCCCTTTCCTCACCATCTTGTCTTCTTTTTGATGAAGTTAACCCCTCTTTCTCATGCTCTGTTGTCACATGGTTTAAACCACTGTCTTGGTTTATACTTAGCAGTATCTCATGGTAATAATAAATGTAGCTCATATGCCTATAATGTCATAAAGTTTACAAATTACCTTCTTCGCAATTAACCTGTGTGCAAGTATTATCATGCCAGTTTTACAGATAAATAAACTAAGGCCCAGGAAAATGCAATGATTTAAAGATGGTAATACAGCTAATGTCTAAGGTGAGATCTGAATTCGTATTTTCTAACTCCATATTCTGTGTTATTTCTATTGTAATGGGGTCTGGTGCATGCCCAGAGGGCCTCCAACACCACCTCTCCCCATAGAGAGGCTGGGAGCCTGCTCCCAATAGAGTTGTGATGATAAATAAGGAAACTGATTCAGAGATGCTGTAGAGGATATGTAGACATTCTCTAACTGGTCCCAGTCTTTTAAACATTTAGCAAATGGCAGGCTCTGTCTACAGAGGCATTCAAACAATCTTAATCAGCTTTTGTCATTTTTCTCTTACTTTAGTCCTTTTGGCTGTTTTGTTTATAGTTTGGCCCTGAGAAAAGATCTTAGAAGAGAGAGTTCAAGAGGGTATGAAATGATTAAAAAAAAGGTAAATGGGTGGAGATTTTTCAGGACTCTGGAGAGTGTGAGGCCAGTAGCAACCCTTGACATGCAGGTGCTGGCACAGTATACAGACCACAGGGTCTGGAGTCAGGAAGACCTGAGTTCAAATTTGATCCCAGGCACTTACTAGTTGTGTGACTCTGAGTAAATCACTTAACCTCTGTCTGCCTCAGTTTCTTCAATTGTTAAATAGGAATAAAAATAGCACCTACCTCATAAGGTTGTTGTGAGAAACAAATGAAATGATAATTGTAACTTATTTAGTACACTGCCTGGCACATACTTAGTAAATGATCATTCCTTTACCTCCCCAGTTGTTGGAGTCAAGTTATTTGGGTTTGCAGTCCAAAGTAGATGGAAAATTCCTTCTAAGGCTAAATACTGGCAGGAGACCAATAGCCAACAAATACTTTAAAGGAAAGCTGAAAAGAACTTTGAAGAGAGAGATAATAGAAATCAGGGTTGTGCAGGCAACTCTAACCAGTTTGGGAGAGCTTATTGTTAAATTTTTAGTTTGAGCATTTACACTCAGAAATTCTACAAATAAGGGCTTGCTTTATTGTTTTGTTGACTTCTAGACTTAGGAAAGTATTAAAAATGAAACAAACTTTAAAGTGTACATGTATATGTCTGTGTGCATGTGTGTATATACATATATGTATATGCACACACATATTTTTCAACTGAAGAGCCTGGCTGTAAAGCATTTACCAGTACATGTCTAGTAGAAGTGGCCTAAAGACCTTTTAAAAAGGCAGCTAAGTGGATAGAGCGCTAGGAAAGGAGTCAGGAGGACCTACATTCAAATCCAGTCATAGACACTTCCTATCTGTATGACTGTGGGCAAATTAATTAATCCTGTTTACCTTAGTTTCCTCATCTATGAAATGACCCAGAGAAAGAAATGGCAAACTGCTTCTGTATCTTTGCCAAAAAAAGCCCGAATGGGGTCACAAAGTGTTGGACGTGCCTGAACAACAGCAAGAAGATTAAAAAAATCTCTGCCGCCCATCAGAGCCTCCTGTTCAACATGTGGTTAGCATCCTGAGACCATTTACAGAATGTTTGCGCATGTCTCTCCAAGGCCCTTCTTTAAAATCATCATGACTTTCCTAGAAGCAGGCTTCCAGCTTCTCCACATGGAGAAGCACCATTCTCGGCATATGTACCAGCATGCTATTATGTTATAATGAATGACAAACAAATCTCCATGTTTATCAAATATAAGACAGAACTCTCATATCCTCTGCTCCAGCTTTTCTTGAAAAAGGGATTTCTGCATCTTCTCTTTAGGGAATGGCCTTCCCCATACAATAAAGCTATCTATTAACCATAGACATTCCACCCAGCTGATCACCTAACCAGGAGAATCATTGGTTTAGTGTCTCCAGATCACGTCTGCTGGGACTGCTAACAGACACATTCTCTTTGGTAGTACAAGATATCACCCTCATATGTGCCAAGATAATACAAGATATAACAATAAAGATAACCTTGTTCAATGGTTCTCTGATCAGTAATACTGAGTGAGGCCTAAAATGGCATTTACCATAAGTATGAGGGAGATTTAGTGAAGAGTCCAAGGTGATTAGGAATTCCTTATAGATGGAGAGAGAAGTCCTTCAGATTCCTTTGTTTGTGGATGACATTTTGCTAATTGCATCAAGCTTGGGAACACAGGATAGTCTCCTCAGTGAAATTCATAATAAACAGGAGTTTAACCTAACTACACAGGAACAAACCGGTAGATGTCCAGATTATATGACATGCCGTTGGATATATAACCCATAGAGCTTATTCATTAGTAAAAGTATGAGTGTGCATATGTAATTATGTGTTTATCTTTAATAGATATGACAACAAATTGGACTAAGAACTAAAGAGTAAGAGAAGAGCAGGTAGGATTATCTTTTGGAAATTGCAAAGTTCTTGTAATTACTTCAAATTACTCCCTGAAACAAAAACTCATCTTTTAAATACTGATATTCTTCCAGTGATGGTATCTAGTTGTGATTTATAGAACAAACATTATCTAAAGAATTGAAGATGAGTATCACCTGAGGGGCAATGGAAAGATGTTTGGTAGATGTAAAGAGGCTATAAGCACATTAAAATAAGGAACTATGGAGAAGATATTATATGACGTATATTATCAAAGAAATGTAAGAATGAAAAAAATGTTAGTCCTATGACAAGAGTGAGGGATAACAAATGGGTAACCAGAGTTGTTCTGCTGATAACTTTGTGATACCAAGATAGCTTGAGAAAGGCCCTTAGCACATTGGGCAGCCTCTTTTTGGAATACTTAAAGGACATTACAGGTAAGAGTAACTTGAGATGGGCAGGCATGAATGGGTTGTGAATACATTACTGGAATACCTACATTGATGAGATTGCAGAGCTATTTCAGCACCCAATACTATGCTTGCATTTTTTATCAGGAACTCCAGTGAAGGTATAGATGGCATCCTTTATCAAATTTGCAGATAGTTGGGAAAATCAAGTCACATCTCTTGAATTGCATATGAAAACAACAGGTCAAGTAAGCGGAGAGCAAGTCAAGTGGTAAACCAGGAAGATGGAGTCAAACCTTTAAGAAGAAATCACCCTGGAAGTGGGTGGTGGGGAGGATGTTGGAGTTACTGACTAGTCAGAAAAAGGGGCCACAGGGGCCCATAGGAAGGTGTGATCTTCCAGGGTGAGAAGGCAGTTGGTGTATGGTATAGTAAGAAGTCTGTGTCATGATGACCAAAGAAGTCTGGTACATAGTGAAGAAAGAGGTCTGGATCATGGTGGACAAAGTAATCTGGAAGGTCAGGAAGATAGAAGAATGATTCCTTGTGCTCATTTTTTCCTGATCTCATGTGAACAAGTATTCCAAAATGACGGTGCTCAAACTACCTGTTGAGTTTAGGAGATTCAGAGATCTCATTACAGAATCCATTAGCAATTGGAGGTAGTAGCAGGTGGCAATGGTCAATGAAAGAGGAAATACCTGCAGACAGAAAATTAAAAACAGTTACCCAAGGTCAAAAGCAGCATCAGCGAGATTCTTTGTGTCAGAGGAAGTGCCAGTTGTAGACTCAACAGAGGCACCAACCCTTGGAGCTCAGTAGAGAGCTACACTTAAGGGGAACTTTGTAAGGACTTCATGAAGAGATGAAAAGATTTCTAGTAACCAGGAGCTATGCAGTGTCCTTTGCCACATGTATTCTCTGCATGTATTTCTCATTACCATTATACTTTAAGTTTCAGCTTACTCTCCCAATTTATTTTGTGTGTACAAGGAGAAATTGTACTCTTAGATGGGGGTAATTTTGTATACTAACTCTTCTTACTATACCTTCTCCATAAACCCCTTTTCTAAAAGCTAGTGGAATTCAATTGGCTTATTAAAATGGATAAAATACCTGTGGGGGCTCATGACTGACAGTACTAAAGAACTATCTCTTTCAGGGTCATCATTAGAACCTTGAGTAGTGATAGTAGTCAACCAAGTTTCTGGGCGCCCCAACCTGAGAGGGCAAGTGCTAACTGGAGGAGTGATGGCAGAACGGGTAGACTATATATATACCAAAGGATACAGAAAAGACTGCTGTCTATGTCACTAGACAGTAAAGAAATATTTCTATCTGGTGAGCTCCATCTTGCCCAAGGAGAACTATATTTAGTCCAAACTTATTACATTAACCAGGTGTTCAGACTTCCTCCATACTCCAAGAGGGGAAAAAGCTGTAGGTAGTGTTGAGTCAGCTCCCCTCCCCCATGCCTTCAACATCTCCATGATTCATAACAGCAGCAGAAGGCAAGGCCTGGGTTTTTCACCCTTTCATTGTGCATCTGTGCCTAGTTGCTCCCTGGTTTTGGTGCTTGTAGTTCCCAGGTTGAACCAGGCACTCTTCTGCTTTACCTAGAAGATCCTTTACTTGAGGAACTCATTCCACTGTTTTCACACTTCTCCAAGTTCTCAAGTTGTTTTGAATTTGTAGAAAAAAAAACATTTGGCACCCTCTTTCCATTTATTTTTTTAACTCTTATCATCCCTCCTCTTTCCCCCAACCCCCACTACCACATCAAGCCATGAAAGTTACCCTGAGTTTCAAGAAAGCAGCAAGATAGTTCTAGGAATACTGAGCACAGAGGTGCAAAGCTGAAAATAGAGGCTCAGAGATGGTGACCATGATTTTTGCCATGGAGACCATGGTGACCATGCCAGCAATAGTAAAGGCTCATTTTCCTTTTGCTTTGAAATAATGTAAATTGGGATGATGATTGCATGTAAATGGATGCTTTTGAAAGACTTGACAATAATTCTTCTAAATAATATTCTCAAGCAATTTTCTTTATTTTATTTTTTTTAAGCAATTGGGGTTAAGTAACTTGCCATGGTTACATGGCCAGTTTTTTTGTGTGGGTATTAAGTATCTGAGGCTGGAACCGATCCTGGGTCCTCCTGACTCCGGGGCTGACGCTTTACTCACTGCGCCACCTAGCCACCCCTACCAATCCCATATTTTTGGTGAAGAAACTAGGCCCAGGGAAGGGCAACAATTTATCCAACGTCACATAGGAAATTGCAGAGTTAGAATTGGAACCTAGGGCTTCTGACTCTATATCCAATGTTCTTTTCTGGATGATTTATCTCATTATTTCCCAAGGATTTAGGTATTATGTTTATGCAAGTGATTCCTAGATCTATATATCCAGCCCTAATCTCTCTCCTGAACTCCTGCTACACATCTCCAGTTACTTTTTGGGCATCTTGATTGGATATACCATAGGCATCTCAAACTCAGCGTTGGAACTTCTCTTCAAATCTTCCCCTCTTTCTAATTTTCCTATTTTTGTTGAGTACAATAGTCACCTTCCCAGTCCCTCAGGTTTTAAATCTCAGTGTCATCCTTGATTTCTCATTACACTAATCTCACATATTTAATCTGTTGTATCTACTTTTACAACACCTCTTGGCTATATCTCCTCTCTCCTCACTGGGTCACTAACCTAGTATAGGCCCTCATCGTCTCCTGCATAGACACCTCCTAATTGATCTCCTGCCTCTAATCTCTCCCCACTCTAATTCATCCTCTGCTCAGCTTGACAGAGTGATTTTTCCAAGGCTAAGATCTGACCAGGTCACCCTTGAAACAATAAATTCCAGTAGCTCCCCACCACCTTCAGGATCAAACATAAAATCATCTGGCATCTAGATCCCTTTAAACCAAACCCTTCCTGTTTTTTAGTCTTTTTTACACCGTACTCCCCTCCAAGCACTTTGTAATGCTGTTACACTTGCCTACTTCATTTGACTGCATTTTAACTTGTTATCCTCCCTGTATAGAATGTGCTCCCCCCTCACCTCTCTGTTCTATTTTCCCTGCCATCCTTGAAGACTTGTTGTAAATTGCACCTTCTGCAGGAGGCCTTTACTGGTCCCTTCTCTTCAGACCTTCCCCATACCTCCCAAGTGGAGTAGTAAGCACCCTAACATGCCCAGGATGGCAGCTAGCACAGGTTCTTTGATCTGTTTTTCTAAAGGAAAGCAACTCAAAAAGGGTTAACACACAGCAAGTAAGAGCACCGGCTCCAGTGTTGAGAAGACCTGGAGATCGAATCCCGGGCTCAGACACTTAGCACCCACCCAGAAACACCTGGCCGTGTAACCTTGAGCAAGTTACTTAACCTCAATTGCTTAGGGGCGGCCAGGTGGCTCAGCGAGTAAGAGTACTGGCTCCAGTGTTGGGACAACCTGGAGATCGAATCCCGGGCTCAGACACTCAGCACCACACCCAGAAATAACTGGCCGTGTAACCTTGAGCAAGTTACTTAACCCTGATTGCTTAAAAAAAAAAAAAGGGTTAACAATCTTACTTTAATCAAACATATGTCATTTACCTAGTGCAGGGGAAAAAGTCAGCACCCTGAACTTCAGAGAATACAAACAGAAGTTACAAGCAGACAAAAATAGACAGAGAAAATAACACAATTGAACAGACAGAGCTTCTAGCTGTCTGACCATTACATGCATGCCTAGTTAGTCACCAGAGAGAGAAGCACCAGCATCTGGGTTTTCAAAGCCAGGGGCTCAAGGGCTGCCCAGAGTCTCATCTGGCCAAATCACACAACTCTTCCCATAAGTGATCCCCAAAGCAAAACCTCACCTCAGGCTATATATAGCCTCCCCAGGGTCAGAGAACATCACAACCCTCCTGAACCACTTGACTACAAAGTAACAAAAGTTGTACCTTCCTGAAAAACAAGCCTCACTCAAAGCAGCCTCTCCTGTTAGCTCTGCTCCATCCCTCAGCAAACTCTTCCCACCACAGGCTCCATGTGACCACATTTAGCCTATTGGGGGCAGAGTTTATTTTCAAATCAGGAAAGGTCCTCAAGCTCAATTTAGGCTTTTTAAGGAGCAGGGAAGATCTTCAAATTCCCATTTCCATTACACCAGGCTCTTCCAAATATATACTCTCTCTTTCTCTCTATGCATACACATCTATATCTATCTATCTATCTATCTATCTATCTATCTATCTATCTATCTATCTATCTATAATATATCACATATGTACAATTATTTGCATTCATTAGCCACCATTAGAATGTGAGTTCTCTGAGGGTAGAGACCATATTTTTGCCTTTCTTTGTATGCCCAAGGGTTTAGCATAATGCCTGACACATGAATGAATACTTAATATATATTCTTGGACTGATAACCAAACCCAGCCAACACAATTAGACTGAATTAGTTGAAGTCCAGGGTCTAGAACTAGAAATATGTTAGTCTTATGACATCTTGAGCGAGTCAGAACGGTTCAGTTCAAGTTACCACATTTTGGGAACCACGTAGCTGAGCTGTGATATGTCCAGAGCAGGGTGACCAAGACAGTGAGGGAACTGAAGACCATGTCATGAAAAAGATTGGTTGAAGAAACTGAGATGTTTAATATGCAGCATGAAAGACTTCGGGAGGACATGATAGATGTAACATGCCTGCAGCTAGGCCCCTCCCAGTGCCATAAGAGTCCGGGGTCCCTTCTGGTGATACTTGTGCTGTCCCTAGAGCTGAGTCCCTTTAATGACATGTGCCTTGATTATTTCCTTTTTTTTTTTTTGGCCTGTTGGAGGGCAATTGGGGTTAAGTAACTTGCCCAAGGTTACATGGCTAGTTGTGTGTGTGTGTGTGTGTGTGTGTGTGTGTGTGTGTGTGTGTGTGTTAAGTGTCTGAGGCTGGAACTGAACTCAGGTCCTCCTGACTTCAGGGCTGACGCTTTATTCACTGCACCATCTAGCCGCCTCGCCCTGATTATTTCCAAAAGGTCCCTTCATAAAAGACACACAATTGCTGTTTTTTTTTTTCTGGTTGGTCTTCATTGGACACTAAGACAAGAAGAGAGATCCATTCAATAGACTTGAAAAGGAACATTTTTTCGCTCTTGTATTCCCTTTTTCCATGTTTCAAATATGTGGGACATTCTCTCAGACTTGTAGTAATGAGAGAGAAGGATCCTTCTCTCCCTTCCCACCCCATCTCCCCCTGCAATGGCAACTGCCCTTCATATGGCAGCCTAGACAAACCTAAGACTGGACCTCAAGTCTCTGGTTGCCTCTTTTGCTTTGTGTTTCTTTTTCTATGCATAGGTGACTATCCCAATATCCCAAGTTGAATATTTCTAGCCCAGGTGGCAAACTCATGAGTTTGAGAGGTTGGGAACTCCTGGATCTGGGTGCTAGTTTCCCAGTAGGAGGTGACCTCTGAAATATCTTAGAGAAGATAAGCACCACTGAAACCATTCCATGGTTTGTCAGAAGACTTGAACCTTGAGTGAGTAGCTAAGACAGATCCTAAGTGAAAGTGAAATACCAATTTGTCAGTTCCAAAAAGTATTTCGTATTTTGATGTTTTAAGCCTCAACTCCATATGAGTATGGTAGAGGTTATAGGTTACTACTTCATGTTTTATCTTTGTCAGTGCTCGTGTATGAGTGAGCGTTTTGTGCTTTAAGCCTTTTGTGATAGAGGAAATAAATAGCTATCCTATAACTAATACATTTTGTACATTGAATACCTTCTAAAAGGACCCTGTATTAACAGGGTCCATTTTGTGGAGACTCTGGACATTAGTCAGACAAAAAACTTTAAGAGGTTTTCCCTTGGGGGTCTGGAGTGCATGTGCAATGAGTCAGAGTATAAGAAGGACTTGATTTCCCCTCTATGGGCTTGGGTTCCCCTAGGAGGTGAGCCTGGACCATGTGAGCCTAGAACTAGGATCCCTTAATGGGAGGAGTCCCAGTCTTTGGGGATAGGGGACTGTTAAACAAGTATTTGAAGGGCTATCATATAGAAGAGAGGTTAAACTTGACCTGGCTCTAGGGGAAAAATTTAGGATCAATGGGCAAAAGTTGCAGAGGTAGATTACAGCTCAATTAGAGATACTCAACAGAGGAATGGATTGCCTCAAGAAGTGGTGGGTTACACTTCATTACTAATGAGGGTCTTTGTCCCAAGAGGGAAATGCATGACTGCCAGCACTTGAGAACAATTGTCAGGAAGGCCTGGGAGGAGGGACTTACCTGTGGTTTACCGATTTGTCTTGTGGAGGAGGGAGGGTCTCCTAGGGAACAGAGAGAAAGGATAAAAGCTGTGGCTTGTGAGACCCAATCTCTTCTTCCCTAGGCTAGGGATGGGAAAGCAGACTCCCAGATAACTAGGTCTGAACTCCTTAGCAACGGAACAGATTGGAGAAGGGGTGTGATTTGTGGAGTACATCTGCTCCAAGTCTGGACTGAAGTGCCACAGACTGGGGCAGGCCCAGTCCTCTGCTGCCCCTAGAGGAGGCTTCTGGGCTCCTCTGCCTTGGGTGCGTGAGCTTGGGACCCTAGTATACATGGGAAGCACTGTTACCCTCAGCTGCTTGTTCTGAATCATTAGACTGGTCTTGGTTTATGGGAAGCACTAGTGTCTCTGGGGGAGGGGTGCTAACTATCAGCAGCTTGGCTGTAAGAGAGGTGAGTTAGGAATCAAGAGCCTTGGTTTCTTAGTTTCTATTCTGACACTGTCTGGGCCCCAGTTCTCTCCCCTGTAAGATCAGGTGATTGGACAAAGTGTCTCAGGTCCAATTCTAATAGTCCATTAATTTCTGAGATTTGGACTCCACTGGACTTTCTCAGTTCAACCTCTATTTCAGGTAAGACTTGAATAAACCTTCCTTGGTGACTCTTCCCCGCCCCAATTTTTTCCTTTGTAGAATGCAGCAATTGGACTAGATGGTTTCTGATGCTTCCTTTAGCTCTAATATTCTATCATGATTCTTTAAGGGTTTGGGTTTTGGCTGTAATCCCTCATTTACCTCTTTCTCAAAAATAATTTATTTATATCTCCACTCACTCCGTCCTCCACCATCCTCATTAAAAATACTTCTTGGATGCCAAGTTTGAAGAAACACTGAAACTTATCACCTAGAAAAATTAATTAAAATAGGAAGCAACTAAATTTATTCATTCTGGTATTTATTAAGCCCCTACCATGAGCCAGTTTCTAAGTACGAAAATATCAAAGGAAGACAGTTCTTGGCCACCAAAGATCTTGCTTTGGACCAGAGAGCTTGCTTCTCTTTTTCAGGAGAGACCTAATAGTGTGCCCTGGGTCTTTGTTCACAGAAATCACTGGACGTGTCTCTGTCTTCTGCCTGGGACTGGTAGTCATCCTCTTGCTGCCAAATAAGGCTTCCCATGAATTTTAAGTCACTTGCCCTAGGTACAAAAATTCCTAGCTCTGGCTCTGCCCTTCTTTGGAATTGTCAGCCAGAGGTCTGCTGAACACCTGTTTATTTTTTTTTTCTTTTTGGAGGGGGGAATGCAGGACAACTGGGGTTAAGGGACTTGCCCAAGGTCACATGGCTAGTAAGTGTTAGGTGTCTGAGGTCACATTTGAACTCAGGTCCTCCTGACTCCAGGTCGGGTGCTCTGTTCACTGCGCCACCTGGCCACCCCAAGTTGAACATGTGTTGAGGATGTTATAGATGAAAATGTTGGTCATATCTGAGCTAAATGGGGCAACCTCTAAGGTCTCTTTCAACTTTGCTATTCTGTATAATATCAGAGTCACAATTTCAAGCCAGGTCTTCTGGGTCCAGATCCACTTTGTCTTTCTGGCTTTACTCCCTGATTATTTCTGAGAAGCCTCTAAGTACATGACAAAAAATGAAATGCAAATTTCCAATTGACTGATTAACTTCATTTTGATGAAAAGCACTATCACACTCAGTAAAATACAAAGAAATCTTAACTAAGCAGAACTGATATTTCTCCTCAGTCTTTTCCCCCCAATAAAAAAGAATAGATTATAGTTTGACTCATCTAATGTCTAGACAAATCACCTCGACAAGGCATGCGGGTGCTGGTTTTAATTAGCTTTTTGGTAACAGCGTGTTCTGTTGACTAAAATGTTATTGTTTAACCATTTTTTTCTAAAACAACACATTTAATAATAAAAAAGTGAAGCTTCAGTATGGAGTTTCAATAATGCTTATGCTTACAAAACAAACAATGTTTTTATTTTGAACAAGGAATCTCACACAGCTGGGTCTTCTTCTGGGGATAAAACTGAAGTTTTTTATGTCTCAGCCCTCCCAAGAGCATGGCACAGAATAGATGAGTCTAATAGAAATCATACGCAGGGCTGAGCACGCATGTCCCTTGCTGTGGAAGAGTTTCAGTTTTTAGCCATAAAATCCCAACCGTTGCAAGTATTCAAGTCGGTTTTATGAATATTTGTTAAAATGCCTACTATGTACAATGCCTTCTTTGCTCTGGGGATGCAAAGAGGAAATAAGTCAATTTATTCATTGAATCAATAAACATTTATTAGATGCCTACTATGTGTCAGACTAAACACCTGGGATACAAAGAAAGGTAAAAAGAAAATCCCTGCCCTCCAGGGGCTTGCAAACATTCATTAAATACTTTTTATGTGCAAGGTTATTGGTGCTGAGAATGCGGAAGGGAGAAGCCACATACTCCCTGCTTTCATAGCCTCCTGGGGTCTGCTACATACACACAAATAAGTATACTTTGAGGAGAGAAACAAATGTAGGGCAGTAAGAAATTTGGGAAGAAAGAGATGAATCTCATTTGAGGTATCAAGGACCACAACTTTAGAACTGGAAGAAGTCTTAGAGACAAATCTAGTGTCCAGCCCCCTCATTTTACAGGTGAGGAAACTGAGGCTTGTAGAGAGTATGGGAATTTGCCCAAAGGCCCCTGCATAACAAGTGGCAGAGCTGAGATGTGAGCTTACCTCCTCCTGCTCCAAATTGAATATCCCTTTTCACTGTTCAACAAAGGGAGGGGGTGGGAGGTGGGAAGGGGGACTTCTGAGTTGGGTCTTGTAAAGGAGAGACTTCTACAAATAGAGATGCAAGGGAGGGGAATGTCTTTTCCAGCATGGAGGGCAATAATAACAATGACAACAATGGCTAACATTTATATAGTGCTTACTGTGTACCAGGCACTGTGCTAAATACTTTATAAACATGTCATTTGAGCCTAGAAGAAAGGTTTTATTATCTCCATTTTATAGGTGAGGAAACTGAGGCAAATAGGTGTGAAGTGCTTTGTCTATGGTCATGCAGCCAGTAAGTGTCTGAGCCCGGATCTGAATTCAGGTCTTCTTGGACTGAGCCACAGTTGCCAAACACATACATAGACATGGGAGAGGGAAGGATAAGAATGGGAAATAGAGACAAGATGTATAAGACAGTTTGAAAAAACCCTGAATTAGAAGTCACAGGACCTGCCTTCAGATCCTGGCTCTGCTGACTTCTCAATTTTGGAAGCACAGACCTACTACACAGTTCTCTTAGGATTTTAATTAAAGTCCCTTCTCAAGAATTCTCTTCATGTTTCTTCACAGGATAAGGGTTAAAAACTCGGTTCTCTCAGGATATGAGTTCTTTTGCTCATTTTTCCTCCTTTTTTCAATCAGCTGTTACAGTAACAATCTCTCCAGAATGACCAAGACATCACTTTCATGACATCATTGGTCCTCTTTGAGAATGAAGGATGAACAACAAGAATGCCAGTTAAACTGTCGGTCTTCACTTTGCTTCCCTGGAGTATGATGTTTTGTGCCACCACTGTTCAAAATACAATTGTCTCTTATAGTAACAGTGCCTACAGTCCCTTGAGAGAGACGTTACGGAAGTTGATATCACACTAGCATGGGGTGAACATTCCCCATTCGGAGAGAAGTAAACTCCCTCTTTAGATGGGTGTGTACTTTCTTTCCACAAGCTCTTTTTTTTAGTGGTGTCCTTTCCTCTGTGTGAGTGTACCCATAGTGGGACTGCTCTCTGTGTTGCTATGTCCACCACTTTGCGATTGTTCTCTATACCAATGCTCCTCTAGTCTCACTAAACTTGCCCCAGTCATAGTTGCGACTGAGTACTGATCCAAAAATCAATTTGAAAATGAATATAGAGACCAGGAGTCTCTTATAGACATCTCTCCTCTAGTTCTAACTCCTAACCCTCACGGAGGGCAGTTGGGCATAATATGGTAGGATGACTTAATAAAATTGACTATCTTGTTATAGGATCCCTGAGTCATGCCTTCATTTGTCTTATAACACAATCTGCACATTTTCCTGAATTTCTAAGCTGTCTTGTTCCTTCCAGTTCAAGACATCTTGGGAAAAAAACAAACAAACAAACAAACACACACAAACAAACAAATGAATTCAGTTTACTAGCCAATTTGAAATCATTACTTTCCAGGTCCTCTTCAATTTTTAATCAACACATTCCTTATCCCCAGGACCTCCTCTCCCCCACATAAAACTCACAATAAGTTTTTGGGTGATATTTTGCCAGTAGAAACAAATTCTAGCTTGAGATGTTGGAGGCCTTTATAAAAAAACCTGGCTGTCTTTGTATCCTTTGTCTTTTTCATCACAAACTGGCTTTAAATATCAGTGAAAAGAGCACAGACCTGGGATTCTAAAGAGCTGTTTGAACTTCCACACTAAATGTAGTAGCTGTGTACCTTGGGCACATCTCGTCTCCTTTCTGGACCTCGGTTTCTTCTATAGAATAACAATCATAATACTTATGCTGCTCACCTTGAAGGGGATGTTGTGAAGAAAGTGTGTAAGTGCTAGAAGAATGAGAGCTGTTGATGTTATTTTGGGGATAAAAATTTTTGGACTACCTGCCTCAGGAGCCTGTTATGAGGTTCCTATCAGACAATGGATGTAAAGTGCTTAGTAACCCTAAAATGCTAAGGCAAGTTGTGATTATGGTTGTGTTGCTATCCCCATCATTTAAATCTTTTTTTTTTTTTGATGGAACTCAGGTGAAAATAGTCATGAGACAAGTTGGTAGCCTGCTATTATCCTTAAATAGTTAACAGTCTACATACTATTATACAAGCAGGGAAAGTAATTGATTTTTTTTTTAAATTAAGTTAAAGTATTAGGATGTAAGCTCATCTCTTGGAGGCTCATTGGAAGCATCTTAGGGACCACTCTGGTAGCAGACTGGAGGACAGGGATGACTTGGGCTTCATTCTGTTCCCAGAGGGCTTTGATTTCTTCTACTGGGTTTTGTTCTTAAATTTTTATGGCTCAATGTTATATTAAATTTTATGGATCGATGTTATGTCTGGGCGGTTGTGGGTAACGGTTCTTTCTGTGATAAAATGCTCCAGCACAGTTTATTTGTTGAATTCCCAATGACATTTTGAGGATTATATTTGTTATATAGAGATTTGTAATGTGTTTATATTGTTAGTGTTGATATTTGGAGCAGCTCTACTGGATTGATTTAATTTGAGTAAATAACACAGTTGTTAAATCATGGTTAATAAGAGGAGCTGAGAGGAAATAACTGGATTTACCTAAGAAAGCAAGGGGCATTTCATCAGTACAGGAGATTCTGAAGGAATGAAGGACCCTGCTTGTGAAGGGATTGTAACAGTTAGTGGGGGTGACAGGATGGGGTAGACTGTGAGGCAAAACTCTTTAGAAGATATAGTGAGAAAAGATTGGTGGAAAAAAGGAGTAGGAGGCAGTGGAGATGGGCTGTCCACACTAATTAGTCTGGATAAGCACTTGATTATGCAAATGATCTTCCCCTCTCCTTTCCTCTCTTCCTAATTTTCTTCCCTCCCTCCTTCTTTCCTTCATCCCTCTCTTCCCTCTCTCTTTTCCTCCCTCCTTCCCTCCCTCCATCCCTCCATTCCTTCCTTCCTTCCTTCCTTCCTTCCTTCCTTCCTTCCTTCCTTCCTTCCTTCCTCTCTCTGTCTGGCTCTTTCTCTCTATCTCTCCATTCTCAAGATTTTCTTGATCTTCATAACTCTAAATATGTACAGCAGGCACATAATAAATGTTTATTGATTTTTTTTCTAATTGACTTGGAGATTATAGGGAAGACTTCAAGGAGTGTGGCAACCATAACATTTACTAATCTGATGGTAACCCATGATAATGGGGCCCTGTAAGAGAGCTAAATTCAAATACAAGTCCTATTATTATCCTTTTAAAATCAGAAAACTGAGGATCAAGGATGTGGTGAAATTACCTTAGGGTTACATAGCTAATGTGTGGTGGAACCAGACCTTGAATCTAGGGATCCTGATTCCAAGTCTTTCTTTGCATTTCACCATACCATAATCACTTTTCAATCATACGAACAAACAACTTTACACTTGCTCTAAATGGGAAAATCTTTATTTTGTGCTAGAGTTGTGATTGGAAATGGAATTTTCCCCAAGTTCATGCTTGTGGGGAATAAATAGAGGCAAAAGCAGTGGTGAAGTGGCAAGTATTTAACAACCAGCCCTGGAGGGTGGGGTGGGGAATGTAGGCTGGGCACATTTTGAAAGTTTAATCTTCATTACTAACATTTTCTCCATGACTTTCTTAAGTATAGACAATTAACAAAACAATAAATCAAGCCCTGATTGTAGCTTTCTGGTTTCTGTGGCGTAAATAGTACCATAAAAATTTTAACAACCATCTCTTGTGAGCCAGTATAAGCTGGATCCAGTACAACAATGGTCAAAAGCATTGATTTTGGGGGGTGGGGAGTGGGGCATTCTGTTTATCTGAATATCCATGCTCTCATCTGACTTTGAATTATTCAGTGGAAAAGAAGATGCCAGTGTTCTTAATCAGTGGTAAGAGTATGGTAAAAGAATGTTGGTAAATGTTGTCAATTCATATTTGATTAAGATGATTCATTCATTCAATCATTGTCATTCATCCACTCATTTCATTCATTTGTTGATTAATTGATTGATTCCTTCAACCAGTATTTAGTAAGTATCTGTTATGTACAAGGCCTTGTGCTAGGCACAGTGGCGGGCTTCAGTTAAAATTCTGGCTCTCCTGATAACTTGTATGAAATTAAGTAAATCACTTCTTCCTGTGCCTTAGTTTCTTCATCCATAAATGAGGACTAGATGATCTTGACATTTTCTTCTAACTTCTAAAATACTATGATTTTATGAAAGGATGTCTATCTCCTGATGAAACTTATAATAACAATAACAAAAATAATAACTTCATCAAAATACACAAAATATTAAAAAAAATGAGATTATAGCAATAACACAGTGCTATAAGGTTTACAAAGGGCTGTACATATTTTCTTATTTGATACTCAAAACAGACCTGTGAAACAGGTGTTATTATTGCTTCCATTTTACAGATGAGGAGAAGTGATTTTCCCCTAGTAACACAGCTGATAAAGAGTCAGCTGCAAGATTTAAACATATATCTCTTCTGATACCAAGTCTAGTGTGTCTCTACCATGAGAGACAAATTACAAATATTAGCAATAAAAAAATAAAACATAATATATATGACAGAAGTTTGAATAAAGTATTACAAAAGGCCACACAGTTAGTAAGTGTTAAGTGTCTGAGGTTGGATTTGAACTCAGGTCCTCCTGACTCCAGGGCTGGTACTCTATTCGCTGCACCACCTAGTTGCCTCTGTCATTCACATTTTCTCCATTACTTTAATTAAATCTAGACAATCAACAAAGTAGTCAATCAAGCCCTGATTTGTGGTGTTTCCCAATTTCTGAGGTGCAAATGCTTACACTGAAAATTTATAATTGGCTCTCTCTGAGCAGGGGCTGGCTCCAGTCTCCTCCTCATTGTATCTATCAGTATTTACCCTATGGTATATTAAGGCATCTTAGTTATAGTGAAAATCATATTGATTTCATGGACTCTGAAAGGATCTGGGAGATCCCCAGTGGTCTCCAGACCACACTTTGAGAGCCAATGGAGTAAGTGATCTAGGATTCTTGGATTCCGATCCAGAAAGTACCTTGGGTTTATCTAATCCTACTTTGCCTCACTTACAGTTCCCACCGAGGGAAAGGGGACATAGCTAGGAAGGGGAAGAGCTGAGATTTGAACCCAGGTCCTATGATTTCAAATCCAATGTTAATATTCTATGATTATAGTTCTTGGATGTTTAGTTTCAAATATTTTCAGCCCATAGGAGTGCATGTGCGTGTGTGCATGTGTGCGTATGTTGGGAGGAATCATGGTGGGTTCACCCTTGCTTCTGTATATAGCTCTTTGTATTTGGCTGTATATGTGTAAATGCTGACTCTTTAGTTGCTGCCAGCCTAACAGTCTGGGAGGGAGTGTGGAGGAATTGTTGTTTATCACCCCCTGTTGAAGTGGAAGCTCATTCTCTTTGGTTGCAGAAGCCACAAGTTGTTTTAAAAATAGTATTTATATCTTTTATTTTTATAATATAATTTTTCTTCTGGATATACTCCCCTAACCCCTCCCTATCATATCCCAGAAATTCTCCTTCTCTCATAGCAAAGAGAAACTGTTTATCAAAACCACCTAATAGAATGACGTGACTGACAGTATGTACAAATTTCTGGCCTGGTGGTTTTCTACTTCTCTTTCAAGATGAGGGAGGGACATTCATGGTCAAGACTGGTTACATAGTTATTCAGAATTTTGGTTTCTTTTGAGCATTATTTTCATTTACCTTATTGTAATTACTGTCTGGGCAGCTAGGTGGCACAGTGAATAGAATCCCTGGCCTGAAGTCAGGAAGATTCATCTTCCTGAGTTCAAATTTGGCCTCAGCCACTTACTAGCTGAGTGACTGTGGGCAAGTCACTCAATCCTGTCTGCTTAGTTTCCTCATCTGTAAAATCTGTAAAAATGAGCTAGAAAAGTAAATGGCAAACTATTCCAGTATCTTTGCCAAGAAACCCCAAATGCGGCCATGAAGAGTCTGAAACAAACACATCAGGGCTTGATTTATTTTTCATCATCTAGACTTAAGAAAGTGTTAACAATGCATAGATTAAACTTTTCAACTGTATGGGTACTTCTTTTCCAGAAAGTCAATATGTAGACATTTAAAAGCACACACTTGCTTAGGATTATAGGATCAAAGACAGAGCTGGCAGGGACCTCAGATGCCTTTGAGTTCAATCTCTCATTTTATGTTAGCGGAAACTGATACCCATAAAGATTAAATGACTCGACCAGCATGACTGAGGCGGAGTCTAGTACTCACTGTGCCATCTAGCTGCCTCTAACATTCCATTCCGATGTTAGGAATGCCCTCTCTTTCCCATTTATCTAGATCCTTCAAGAATAAAGTTCAGGTGGCCCCAGAGAAGCAAAGAAAATGTTACCCTCCTTCCTTCACTTTAGAAGTGGGGAACTATGGGTATAGAATACTGCATATTCTATCAGACAAGATGCTGTGTTTGTTAATTTTGCTCAACTGCTTTTTTCCCTTTCTTTTAAAATCTTTGACTAGGAGAAGGAAGAGGGTCATATTCAGAAGGGAATGTGATGTAATAACAAAAGGCATTAATAAAAAATATCAAGTTAAAATAAAATAGAAGGTGCAAGTTCAAGTCCTCCCACCTACAGGGGGCCTTCCTTAAGAGTAACAAGTTACCTATTTCTTCATCCTGTGAACCTTGATTGTATTTATTATCAGACTAGTCTTGTGGCAATTGTACCCATTAGGCAGTTTGATAAATGTGGTGCTGAATCTCAGAAGAGAGGTCTTGATGAGAGTTAGGCCAGAAATTTGTACATACTGTCAGTCACATCATTCTATTAGGTGGTTTTGATAAACAGTTTCTCTTTGCTATGAGAGAAGGAGAATTTCTGGGATATGATAGGGAGGGGTTAGGAGAGTATATCCAGAAGGAAAATATATTATAAAAATAAAAGATATAAATACTATTTTTTTAAAAAGCAATTGGGGTTAAGTAACTTGCTCGAGGTTACATGGCCAGGTATTTCTGGGTGGGTGCTAAGTGTCTGAGCCCGGATTCAATCCCCCAGGTCATCCCGACACTGGAGGCGGTGCTCTCACTCGCTGTGCTACCTGGCTGCCCCTATAAATACTATTTTTAAAACAACCTGTGGCTTCTGCAACCCAAGAGAATGAGCTTCCACCTCAACAGGGGGTGATAAACAATAATTCCTCCACATCTTGCATAGGGGGTGATAAACAATAATTCCTCCACACCTTGCATAGCAATGATAGCCTCAACTCGGGGAATGTATGAGATCCCTGGAAAAGAGAAGAGAACCAAGCATCCATGTTTCAAGGATAAGTAGAGAAAGAAGAGGCAGCACAGGAGATAGAGGACTCATGAGAAAGAAGAGAGAGCAGCGGCATGTAAGCCAAAGAAGGAGAGGGTTTCTAAGGAGGGGATTGTTGTTCAGTGTCTGACACTTTGTGGCTCTGTATGGGGTTTTCCTGGCTAAGATACTGGAGTGGGTTGCCATTTCCTTCTCCAGTGAATTAAGGCAAACAGAGGTTAAGTGACTTACCCAGGGTCACACAGCTAGCGAGTGTCTGAGTCTGGATTTGAACTCAGGTCTTTCTGAATCCAGGCCCAGTGCTCTAGTCATTGAGCCACCTAGCTACCTAGAAGAGATGGTGGCCTATAATTCCAGGTTCAATGTTTTGGTAACTGCTTGTTTCAATATATGCTGGCTCTCAAAATCATTTTCTGGAATTAACATAGAATAAGATCATAGTACTCTAATCAATGTAATCAGAGCTATTTAGAAAAATATGTAAGAGTCAAGATTTGAGGGGAGGGGTTGACAATTTTAAAGTAAGCATTAGTAATGGATTGGATATTAAACTTTACAAAAACATGGTGCTTCTAATAGCTAGCATTTATATAGCAGCTTAAGGTTTACAAAATGCTACATAATTATTATATCATGTTATCCTCATAATAATTCTGGGAGGACCGAGAGGAAGATGCTATTATTATCCCCATTTTACAGTTAAGGAAGCTGAAGTTGACTTGCCTAGGGTCACATAACTAGTGTCTGACGCTCGATTTTAACCCAGGTCTTCCTGATTCTAGGCCCAGTATGCAGAGGTGACATAGCAAGGAAGACATGAGGGATTGAGAGAAGCATGGGAGGATCTATACAAACTGACATCAAGCAGAACTAGAAAAATAGTTTAGACAATAATTTTTGTTGCTGTTGAGTCGTTTCAGCAGGGTCCAGCTCTTCCACCCTATTCACAGTGCCGCCTAGCTGCCCTTGTGCCCTTAGCTGTCCTGATCTGTAGTGTTTACCAGTTTCTGAGATGTAAATATTTATACTAAAAATTTAACAGTTGACTCTCCTGGGTCAATTCTAGCTGACTCCAACACACCCCATCCTATGTACAAAGGCTTAGTCAGGAGAGGGAAAAGGATGTTAGGGAGACAGTAAGTGGACCATTCCGCTGGAGCAAAGGGATATCATAGAAAGTGTCTGATATTTAGGATTGTCTAACAATGCAATGAACTACCTTAAGGTAGCAAGCTTCCCATCACCAGAAGAGCTAATGAGAATAAAACATTTAGAACTAGAAAAGAACTTAGAAACCTTAGTTCACCTCATCATTTTACATACAAAGAGACAGGGGAACCAGATAGAGAAAGTAACTTGTCCAAGGTTTCAAAGGCAGAAAGTAACAGAGCCAGGATCTCAAACTGGGGGGTTGGGGGCGGGGAGAGAAGGTCCTGTATTCTTAGATATTGGCATAGTGACCTCAAGTAAAGAAGGAATAACTATCTCTCAGGAATGATGTAGAAGGCATTCCTTTGTGGGTGGGAGTTTGGACTCAGTGACCTTTAAGATGACCTCTAATTCTACGACAATGATTGTATGGGCAGGAGGAGATAACTTTGGAAAGGTAGGCTGGGGCCATGTTGTGGAGAGCTTTAATTATCAGGCTAAAGAATTTGGACTTAAAGGGTAGCTAGGTGGCACAATGAATAGAACACTGGTCCTGGAGTCAGGAGGACCTGAGTTCAAATATGACCTTAGATATTTGACATACTCACTAGCTGTGTGACCTTGGGCAAGTAACTTAACCCCAATTGCCCTGTCTTCCCTCCTCTAAAAAGACAACCCCCCCAATAATCCCCCCCCAAACCCCAAGAATTTGGACTTAATTCAGTAGGTAATGGAGAGTCAGTGAAAGTGTTTGAACAGGATTGTGAAATAATGAAAGTGATGTCTTATGAAGATTAATTTGGTAGTATGAGCTGTGGCTATCTCCAATTTATTCCATACATATCTTGTTTGCATTTGCAGATTTCATGTTGTTTCCCCCAACTGACTGTAAGATTCTCAAGAGCAGGGACTATTTTTTGTTTGTCTTTGCCTTTGATCTTTCTTTGTATCCCCATCACTTAGCACAGAGGCAGTCAGATAATAGGAGCTTAATAAATGCTTATTGACTTGCTGACTTGACTAAAAGTATTGAGATCAGTTAGGATATACTGAAATAGTGCCAAAGTGGGGAATTTGAACTAGGGCGGTAGGCATGGAAATGGAAAAGATGGGATGGCTGGGAGGGACATGTGAAGGAAGAATTGAAAGGATTTAATGACTGAGTGGGGTGTGGGTGTAGATGAGAGAGAGAGGAGGAGTCAGAGATGACTCATGTTTCCCACTTGGGTGACTGGAAGGATGGTCAAGATGGGGGAGCTGATTTTAGAGAGATGAACACAAAGGAAACAAAAACAAACAACACAAAGGAGTTTACATGTAATTAAGTGCTGAATTGTGTGGTGGAAAAACAGATTAGTGTAGTGGAAAGAGCTCTTGACAATCAGGCAAAAACCAAATTCTAGTCTTGGTTTCTTTGCTAACTAGTAGTGTGATATTGAACAAATTAATTCTCCTTTCTGGGACTCAGTTTCCTCCTCTCTAAAAGATAGAATAGAACCTATATTCTTTCTAAGGTTCCTTGCAATTTGTAGATGTTCTGAAGCATAAGGAGTTAGGTTAGGTAGGACATCCTGGTGGAAATGATTATCAGGCAGTTGAACCATGGGCTTCCTTGGAGTGGATAAAATTTGAGTTGAGCTTGAATGATGGGAAACATTGAGATACTGAAGGTAGTAGGGGTTTGGGTTTAAAGAGATAGTCATTTTCAACTGAGTGTATGAGGTTTTATTTGAAACAATGTATATTTCTTTTTTTAATTAAAAGTTAATTTTATTTTTAATTTGTGAAATAAAACAAGTATTTCCATAACACCCACCAACCCTGTCAAGGAAGACCTGGCTTTAAATCTGGCCTCAGATACTTAGTAGCTGTGTGACCGTGGGCAAGTCACTTAACCCCATTGCCTCCCCACCAATGAAAAAAAAAATCATTGGCCAAGATCATATAGCCAGTAAATGGCAGAGCTGGAGCAAGGTTTTACTTACCAGTTCCGTAATTTTTACACTAAGCCCCTTGTTCCTCCAGTTCCGGCAGCTGTATTATTTTAAAGCTGGACATTCTTTTTGTATGACCCTTCATTAAGGACACAGAAGGTGTGAGATTCAAGGGTGGCATTGTAGGGATTTACAGCTAGAAGGGAGCTTAGACACCAGGCAGTCCCACCTCCTCCTCCTTAGGGGAGGAAATTGTGGCTAAGAGAAGTGACCAGCTGCCACTCAGTAGTAGTAAGGCGGAGAGTTAGCTTTCAAACTCGGCTCCTCTGCCTCCAGACTCAGGACTGGTTCCCTTCCGCCCACAGCTGCGGGAGAGGAAGCAGCAGCAGCAGCAGCCGCCGCCGCCGCCGCCGCCGCCGCCGCCTAAACCTCGCTCCCACTTGGCTCCCAGCGGTGAGCTGAGGCTGTTTTGTGCTTTGCTGAATTTCACCAGAAGAGGGTACAGTTTTGAAAGCTCTTGACGTCAGCCTGGAATTCCTATTCTGTTTAGAAGCAGCATTGGAAAAACAAACCCCTCTGATCAAGTTCTCCCTCTGAACATTTCCACTTACTGTTCCCTAGGAGTCCACAGGTCAACTCAGGAGGACCTCGAGGCAGCAGCCCCAGCCAGCAGCTCTGGAGCTGTATGCAAGGCCAATGGGGGTGACAGCCCCCAGTGAGGAAGGTTTGGATCATCTGACCCATTGAAGCCTGTCGATGACTCCTCTTTCTGTTAATCTGTGCAAAAGACAACTGGCAGTGCTTCTGGGTCCATGAAGAGACATCACTTCAGGAAGAAAAAAAAAATAGGGACCTCAAAAATCAGGAGCACCCATGCAGGAGGTGAGTTCCCTTTGCTGCTTTCCTCCATCTGAATCAAACAAAAGTAACCTTTCCTGGCTCAAGTTTCCCCTTGACTCCCTTCCTTCCTCCTTCCCTCCCTCCAGCAGCCTAGTCTTTCCCCAGCAGCCTGTTACATACCTTGTAAGCTTTGACAGATTGTAAATGCCTGCTCGGAGCCTTGCTGCTACCCCCCAGGAGTCATTCAGAGTTTCACTATGTGATCCCTGACTTGTGCTTTCATTTGTCTTCACAGAGTCGGCAGCCTGGTGAGGGCTGGGTAGAAGCGGGGAGCAGCCAAGACGGCAGGATGAATGGGGCAGGGGATTCCAGCCTGTTGGAGCTGGACACTAATGGGTCAGAAAACACTGAAGACATAGAGATTGTGGTCAATGTCGGAGGAGTGAGGCAGGTGCTGTATGGAGACCTGCTAAGCCAGTATCCAGAAACCCGGCTGGCTGAATTAATCAACTGTTTGGCTGGGGGTTACGATACCATTTTCTCTCTGTGTGATGATTATGACCCAGGGAAGAGAGAATTTTACTTTGATCGGGACCCCGATGCCTTCAAATGTGTTATCGAGGTGTATTACTTTGGGGAGGTTCACATGAAAAAAGGGATATGCCCCATTTGCTTCAAGAATGAAATGGAGTTTTGGAAAGTGGACCTCAAGTTCCTGGATGATTGTTGTAAGAGTCACCTGAGCGAGAAACGAGAAGAGCTGGAAGAAATCGCCCGCAGGGTCCAGTTGATCCTGGATGACTTGGGAGTGGACGCCTCAGAAAATCGCTGGAAAAGGTGCCAAAAGTGTATCTGGAAATTCATGGAGAAACCAGAATCCTCCTGCCCAGCCCGGATAGTGGCCATCCTGTCATTTCTCTTGATATTGATCTCATCAGTGGTCATGTGCATGGGGACCATCCCAGAGCTTCAGATTTTAGATGATGAGGGGAACCATGTGGAACATCCCACGCTGGACAGTATTGAAACTGCCTGCATTGGCTGGTTCACACTCGAGTACATCCTTCGGCTCATCTCGTCTCCCAACAAGCTCCATTTTGCTTTGTCCTTCATGAATATCATTGATGTCTTGGCCATCCTACCCTTCTATGTCAGTCTGACTCTGACCCACTTTGGGGCCCGGATGATGGAGTTGACCAATGTGCAACAGGCAGTCCAAGCCTTGCGAATCATGAGGATAGCAAGGATCTTCAAACTGGCCCGCCACTCTTCTGGGCTGCAGACCTTGACCTATGCTCTGAAACGGAGCTTCAAGGAGCTTGGGCTGCTCCTGATGTATCTGGCTGTTGGGATTTTTGTCTTTTCTGCCCTTGGCTACACTATGGAGCAGAGCCACCCAGAGACACTCTTTAAAAGCATCCCCCAATCCTTCTGGTGGGCCATCATCACCATGACGACAGTGGGGTATGGGGACATCTACCCCAAGACCACTCTAGGCAAGCTGAATGCTGCCATCAGCTTCCTCTGTGGGGTCATTGCCATTGCCCTTCCCATTCACCCCATCATCAACAACTTTGTCAGGTATTACAATAAGCAGAGGGTGCTAGAGACAGCCGCCAAACATGAACTGGAGCTGATGGAGCTCAACTCCAGTGAAGGGAGAGCCGGGGGCTCCCGGAGTGACCTGGACAATCTCCAACCACAGCAGGAAGGAAAGGAGGTCCCTTTGTGGAGCAGCAGGCTAAAGGTTTCCCACAGTGACACCTTCATCCCCCTCCTATCTGATGAGAAACATTATAGGACCCGGCTTCAGAGCTGCAAGTGAACAGCAGGGTTTGGGGGACTTTGGCCCTCCCATTTGGACACAGGACTGATGAGCTGCTACCAAGGATGTTACAGGAATTGTCATTGGGGTGCCTGAAAGCTGTTTTCTCTTCCTTCCATTCCCTTTCCTTTCCCTCTTCCTCCACCTGAAAACAAATCTTAATTACTTCTGGGCCCCATTTGGGTAAGACTTTGTTTTTATTACCTGCCAATAGTTCATGAAAGATCAAGGTCTAAGAGGTGATTAGAAAGCCAGCTCATCCCTGATGAGAAAACGAGGTGTGTTAGTTACACATTAGGCAATAGCTGTGAAATAATTTGGGTGTGCCATCCGACCAACTCTGAGTTCTGTATCTGGTCTAATAAAGCCTCCAACTCTATATACCACAAACCTGTGTTTTGGGTTCTGTCCCTGGACTTTTACCCACCACAAAAGATATTGCTTGGTTCAAATACCATAGCTGACTGTCATCCCTGAGTTGTGTGCAGTAGGTGTGGAGCCAGGGGGTGGGGGAGTATTTTTAGTCCAGATCTAATTAAAGATGTGAGCACACACTGTAGGGATATGTCAAGTTAAGGAGGTTTGCCACATTCCAGACAGCTCCATATAGATAGTAGCAAAAAGAATGCTGGACTTGGAGACCTGGGTCCATATCCTGGCTCTCCCATTGACTAGATGCATATTAGCCATTTTCTTTCTCTGTACCTGGCTTTCTCACCCAAATATATATGTTTTGGAGTCAGAATGTCTGGGTTTGAATTCCAACTCTGCCTTTTAGTCAAATCACTTAACTTTTTAGAACCCAAGTTTCCTCATCTATAACATGAGGTGTTGTTTGAGAACATCGGTTCTTAATGTGGGGTCTGTGAACTCAGTTTTTTATTTTTACAACTATTTTTCAATACAAATGGTTTCTTTTGTAATCCTATGTATTTTATTTTTTGAATTTAAAAATCTTATTACAAAGAGGGTACTGTGGACTTTACCAGTCTGCCAATGGGTCCATGACACAAAAAAGGTTAAGAATCCTTGGCCTAGATGACCCCATGGTGTCTTCTAATTCTAAATTTATGATACCTTGATAAGGGAGGCAGTGAGGTATACTGGAAAGTACACAGAATTTGGGGTTAGAAGGAATGCACTTCAATCCTGTCTCTGTGAGTTCTGGGCCAAGGGACTGTTTCTCTCTGAGACTCATTCTCCTCAGCTGCAAAGGGTTGGACTAGATAATTGCTCTGGTCCTTTCCAGCTCTAAGACCAGATAATCCTAAAAGCAGGGGTGATGGATTAGATGATTGCTAAGGACCTTTCTAGCTTTAAGATTTGCTTCTAATTTGGGCACATTTTTGTTGTTTTCAAAAATCCCATTTCCTCCTCAGTATAAAGCATTCTTTAAGGTAGCTCTCTGAATCATCTTTGTAGAGAAAGGAGTGTGTGGAAACCAGTAAGGGAAACATTGTTCTTGCTAATGACAGCACTAGAATTTCTGTAGAATGCTAGAATAGTTAGGGGTGGGGTAGGGGTCGGCTGATACCTCTCACAAGCTAATTATATTCTTTTCTCCTCTTACTGTCAATGAGTGTTATATTGTAGGGAATTTGAATTGATTGACCAAATGGAGAACCTAAAATAAATATAAATTATCTGTATTACAATAGAGTGAGCCAAAATATTCCTTCATGATTTTGTTTTGCTTCCTTCCTCTTAAAGCTGAGGTTTCCAGACCAAATTCACACTTTCCACAATTCCACTGAAGGCAAATTTAACACTGGTACAATTATGAACAACAGAAGATTGGATGGACTCTTAAAGATTCCATGAATCTCTTTTTTTTTTTTTTTTTTGGATGGAAACATTTAAATAAAAGAAGGCACTTGATTCTCCAGGGCTCTGGGGGCATTAGTCTGGTCTTTGCTCTGGGAGTCTAGGACACCTCTTAGCTTTTAAAGAATGGGGTTTGCCATTGTGAAGTAGATAGGTGGTTCAGTGGATAGAGCCCTGAACCTGGAGTCAGGAAAACTTGAGCTAAAATCCGATCAAAGACACTAGCTGTGTGATCCTGGGCAAGTCACTTAATCTCCGTTTGCCTTAGTCCTCTGGAGGAGGAAGTGACAAACCACTCCAGTATATTTGCCAAGAATACTCCATGGATAGTATGGTTCACAGGGTCAAGAAGAGTTGGAAATGACTAAACAACAACAACAATAATCAATGTTGTGACTAGCGGGACCAGGGCAGGTTAAATCATTAATGATGCCAGATCGTGGGATAGGAGTCCATATCAGGAGAGTAGTTTCCTGAGGACAGTGCCAGGGGTTGCCACTAGTCAGGCTTTATGTAGAGGCAAGGAAGGCATCCCTATAGCCCAAAATGTAGCAAGCCAACTCAGCTGGTATGGGGGCCTAGAGTGGGGCCAGAATGCTTCCCATTAGGGTCTATGGTATTGCTTTGAGGTTTTGGATTTGGAACTAGAAAATTTGGGATCACATCCTGGCTCTGCTACTTAGTGACTGAGTGACATGTGGAAAACCATTTGCCTTCTCTAGGTCTCAACCTTCTCATTTGTAAAATAAAGGAATAGGTGATGAGCTCCAAGGTCCATTATAGTTCTGAAGCCTGTACTCTTCCCCTCTCCTCCCTTCTTCTAAGTAATAATAATAACAATAACAACAGCTAACATTTCTATAGTGCCTTAAGGTTTGCAAAGCACTTTGCATGGGTCATTTCATTTATCCTGACAACAATTTTGTGAAGTAGGTGTTAATTAGTAACTCAATTTTACAGATAAGGAAACTGAGGCTGAGAGGTAAGTGACTTGCTTAGAAAGCTAGTAAGTATGTGAGGAAGATTTTGAACTCAGGTTTTCCTGATTCCAAGTTCAATCTCCCTTCCCTTCCTGTTCCTCCAATTTACCCATCATGTTCCACAGGAATTATCTTACTAAGTGCAGAGCTTTGAGCTGAGCACTTGTCCAGTGAAAAGACCTCTATGGATCCCCCTTCCATTCTGGATGTGGTCTAGTTGTACTCCTGGCACTGAGGGAGACAGGCTGTGGCAGGGACTCCAAGATGCTGCTGTCATGTTATGGGTGCCTTATGCCTAGGCGATGATTTGATGATGTTTGTTTAGATATGAATTCATGGAAAGGTCCCCCACTTGGGGTCACCCACATTAATGGGAAGGGGCATAATAGAGGCATCACAGTATGATGGAAAGAACCTTGGGTCTGAGGTATGAGGGCCTGGATTTGGATCCTGACTCTATTGCTGCTCAGTTATTTCCACTCATGCCCAACTCGTGACCCCATTTGGGGTTTTCTTGGCAAAGACACTGGAGTAGTTTGCCATTTCCTCTTTCAGCTCATTTTATAGATAAGGAAACTGAGGCAAACAGAGTAAAGTGACTTGCCCAGGGTCACATGGCTAGTGAGCATCTGAGGCCAGATTTGAATTCAGAAAAGTGTGTCTTCTGACTCTAGGCAGCCATTCTACCCACTTTTTCACCTTGCTCCTCCCTGACTCTACTACCTATTAGCTGTATGACCATGGCCAAATTAGTCTCCCCCTTTTGATTGGCAGCTTCTTAGCCTATAAAATGAGAGGGTAGCCAAGGAGACTGAATGATCTTCAAAGTGCCTGTCAGCTCTAAATACTGTTGATACCTAGAGTGCTTCAGGCCTCCATTGTCCTTATGATTCCCCTCTGCTTTCCTGCTTCCCCCTACCCCATGATATTTCTGTATCCATGAACTGTGTTTAAAAGACCATGTGGGGAAAGGATTGTAGATGTGGGTGTGGAAAGGGGAAGAGTTGCTTGTGTTTCTCTGCTGACAGGAAGTAGGGGGGGTGGTGTTACATGATGACATTAATTGTATTTGTTAATTGTATTTTCTTATCTTGCTGCTGCTTCCTTTCCTCCCCACCCTGAGTCACTGGGCATATTCAGCAGCCTGGCCTTTGGAGACATGGAGGTGTGTGTGTGTATGAGTGATTCTAGGGTTCCAGGGGTAAACTCCTATCTATAAAGCCCTCAGGGCACCTCGGGTCAGAGCACTGAAATGATGAATTCTAAGACCCAATTTTGTGGTATAAGCCAGCAGAGTTAGGGAGCTGGAGATAAGATGTAATGTAGCAGAAAGAACACCAGACCTGGAGTCAGAAACCCTGGGTTTAAGTGGCTTATCAGCTGTGGCAAGTCATTTCATCTCTCCTTCCCTCAATTTTCCTTATCTGTAAAATGGGAATCGTACTTCAGGTATTACTACTTACCTCACAAAGTTGTCAGGAGGAAAATACTTGGTTACCTATAAAAATGCCACCAAAATATGAACCTATATTATTAGAGACTGTAAAATTTCCCTTTCTGGTGGTCTTTTAAAACAGGGGTCATGCTTTTCCCCAAACCTTTAGATTTGTAGATTAGTATGTAGCAAGGCCATGGGGAGAAGTTATAGGTGTGTTTCTGTCCAGTACAAGGGATTTTTCTCCTAAGCCAGCACCAAGTATGTCCCCAATAGGCAGAGCCTGACCAGAGGACAAGCCCAGTGGGTTCCTTTGCAGAGAGGTTTTGGGGGAATTGGTAGATAATCCTGTGCAACAGGATTTGGTGGGTGCCAGAGAGACAGGCCTTTCTAAATATGGTATCTGTGGCCTCTTGATTGTAAGGCAGATAACCTGATTTTTAGTTCTTGTTCTGAAGCCTGTTACAGTGGAACGTATGCTCTATATGGGGTCAGAGGACATGCTTTCAAATCCTGTCTCTGTGATAGTCCCTGAGATGACAGTTCCTCCCATAGGGTCAGTAGTAGGAAGAGGGGTACTCGAAGTAACTGATGATGTTTTCAAGGGAAAAGGGATTGGTTAAAAGATAGAGATGTTGTGGAAGAGGCCACAGGGCCGGGGTCCAAGACTTTATCCTCCTTTCTGATTTGACTCCCCTTTTCTATGCTGGGACTAATAGTACTTAGACTAGAGATCACAAAAATTCAGAACTAAGATCATAACTCTGAGTTTAATTCTTTTATTTACAACAAGGGAAACTGAGATCCAGATGAGCTAACTTGTTCAGGGTCACACAAATAGTAGGTACAGTTATACCTGTAGTAGTTACAGAACTACACCTATAATGAGGGTACTAGATTCCTCCTAGTCTCATGTACTTGAAGATAACTTAATTCTTGATAAGGTTTTTAATATTGGATGGTAGCTTAATATGCTACCCTTACCGGGTAATATTTGATTCAACTCTACACATATTTAGCAATTAATCACTTGTTGTGTACAAGATGTGTTATCCTCTGTAAGAAAAGGAAGTTAAAATGTTTTAAAGTGGAGGGGCATTGTGGAAGCGTGCCACTCGGAACAACCTGGATTCAAGTCCTCCCTTGGACACTTATTGACTGTGTGACTCTGGCCAGATCATTTAATCTTTCAGTTCAAACCCCAGCTCATATGTACAATACTGAAATTACAGGTCTGAACAGCAACAACAACAAAAGTTTAGCAGGGTCTTCAACAGTTTAGCAGTTGTGTCTAATAGGACACAGTATGTCTAATAGGACAATTTCAGATGGGCAGGGGATAGGGGAGTGGAGGCAAGAGAGTTCTAGAACCCTAAAACCTCAGGTTTAGAAGGAACTTATGTCAATAATTTAATCCAATCTTCTAGCTGATATATGAATTCTGTATAGCTTCTTGTGGTGGCCTTCAAATAGTATCATAGGGATGGCTGCCTATGCCACCTGTGCTCAGGTCCTTTCCTGGCTCATGCTCCCCTCAGCAACAGGAACCGTCTTGCACTCGGATAGGATAATTAAATATCTCCCTAGCCTCCTTCTATCTCCAAGGGAGATGAAAGGCAAGTGGGGGAGAGGAGGGAGGAGGCTTCAGAGATTCCACCTACTCATTACTCTCAGAGGAAAAGGCAGTTGAGTATGGTGTATTTCTGGGAAAGGCATATTTCAAGTAGACCTGCAGTAGGGAACATCGCCAATAATCAGTTTGAAACACAGGCTACCCAGATGAAAGGTGGAAGCCCTATTTTGAAAAAGGAGGGGAGGGGGCTGCTAGATCATGCAGGGAATAGAGCACCTACCCTGAAATCAGGAGGACCTGAGTTCGAATATGACCTTAGATGTTTATTAGCTGTGTGACCCTGGGCAAGTCACTGAAGCCTAATTGCCTCAAAAGTGGGGAAAAAAGGAGGGGAGAATTTGGAATATTTTGTCCTAGGTATAAATGGACAGTAGCAGAAGTAGCATTGGACTTGGTATTAGAATATCCAAATTTCTAGTCTCGGTTATGCCATTTAATAGTTATGTGGCTCTAGGCAAGTCAGTTGTCTCATTTGGAAAATAGGGCTATCAATACCTGGTGTAGGTCTTCATTACATTACACCTAGATTATTGGAATAACCTTTTGGTTAGTCTTCCTGCTTTAATTCTCTCCAAAGTCAGTCAGCTAGTATTTATACACACATACATATATACTCATGCATACACATAGGTATATATGTGTATGTATATACACACATGTATATGTATTTATATACACATGTGTATGTATATACACATGTATATGTATTTATATACACATGTATGTATGTGACGTGTATATACATATGCATACATCTATCATCTATCTATCTATCATCTATCTGTGTGTGTGTGTGGGGGGGCATTGGACTGAGTCCTGGGGATGAAAAGAAAGGAAAAGATAGTCCTTGCTTTCCAAGAATTTACATACAAGTCCATTCTCCACTCAGTTGTCAAAATGGCTTTTCTTAAGCCCAGGTCTGTCTGACCATATCATACCACCTCCCTGTTCAATCAATTCCAATGACTCCCTATTACCTCCAGGATCAAATATAAAATTCTTTATTTGGTTTTAAAGTCCTTCAGAACCTGCCCACTTCCTGCCTTTCTAACTTCCTTATACCTTATCTCCCCTTCCCTCTTATCCCACATACTCTCTGATTCAGTGACATTGGCCTTCTTGCACAAGACATTCCATGTTCTGACTGGCCATTTATGCTGTCTGTACCCCATGCCTAGAACTTTCTCTTTACTCATTAACAAGTCCTGGCTTCCTTGGCTTCTTTCAGATCCCAGCTAAGACCCCATCTTGTGCAAGAAGCTTTTGCCAGTCCCTCTAATGCTGGTGCCTTCCCTTAGATTATCTCCAGTTTGTCTTGCATATATCTTGTTTGTACCTAGTTGATTGTATATTGTCTCCTCTGTTAGAAAGTGAGCTCCTTGTGAGCAGGGATTTTTTTCCCCCTCCTCTCCTTTGTATTTCCAGCACCCAGTACAGGGTAGATATTTAATAATGGCTTGTTGACTGACTGATCTGTTTTTTGCATGGGATTGCTGTGAAGGGGAAATCAGACAATGAACCTGAAAGTGTTATTTCATTATTAAATAGTTCTTGCATTTCAAAGATTTCCTATTTCTTCTTTCTTCTTCTTCTTCTTCTTCTTCTTCTTCTTCTTCTTCTTCTTCTT